>NW_026622941.1:35778898-36378898 GCF_023065955.2 Ursus arctos
TTATGGGTGTGGTCTGCCGGCCAGGAACAGAGACACTGTGGTGGAGGTCAAGGAATGCTACGTCAACGTTGTTGAACGGTTTGGCCACATAAACACTGGCGTAACCCAGGAGGAAGACTGTGAGCCACACCGCAAAGCTCTCAGTGGCTGCGGGGAGTACCCGGATGGGAGATAATGGTGATAAGAAGGAGTGGAGGGAGGTGAAGATGGACTACATGATCCTTAATATCCCAGGTGCTGGCATTTAAACCGTTTACCTTTGCACGTGGTTCCATTCCCCGTATAGCCTGGCTTGCAAACACAGTTGTGTCCTCCAACAGTGTTGAAGCATAAAGCATTTTCATCGCAGTTGTGCTGATTTGTGATACACTCATCGTGTTCTGAAATGAGAAATACAATTTTGTTACTCAAAGATAGATTTTCAGGGGCGCCTGGGTGGCACAGCAGTTAAGCGTCTGCCTTCGGCTCAGGGCGTGATCCCGGCGTTACGAGATCGAGCCCCACGCCAGGCTCCTCCACTATGTGCCTGCTTCTTCCTCTCCCACTCCCCCTGCTTATGTTCCCTCTCTCTCTGGCTGTCTCTATCTCTGTCAAATAAATAAATAAAATCTTAAAAAAAAAAAAGATAGATTTTCAAAGAGTCTGCATTTTAAAATGTCCCGGGGTCTTTGGTTATTGCATGGTATTTCTTTCAAACACAGATTTCCACACAGTATCTATTAAAGAAGAGCTCATGTTTTGAAGTAGTGGATACTCCTCTTGAAATACACACATAGTTTACACACCCACAAACCTTGAATGCAAAAGGATTTGGACAGGAGACCTATGAAGAGGAGGAAGGAATGGAAGAACAGAGGCAAGAGTATGAATCACTCTCAGAAGTAGATCCCAGAACCACTGTGTATAGTCTCTGTGGTTAATATTTGTGGGAGTTTTTCTCATGAAATAAATCTGCTACCTAACTCTTCATCCTGTACCATGAGAAGGGTGCTAGGAAAGGATGTGAAATTGTATTGCTTCATGAATCCCAGCCTGCAGAAAAATGGAGTTGAAACTCTGGGAGTCCGTAGGGTGCAGTTATCCGCCACACCCATACTTCCACACATAAAGATACACACGCAAATCATTAGGAAGTTCTCTTCTTCTGCAAAGAAAGTGTCAGAGTTCTGTTAAAGAAGACAACTTGCTTTTATGATATGTGCAAATCCAAAGTTTAAAATGTATAGTTGATATGATACTTCCTTTCACTGTGGGCAACTTGACACTTTAGAAAGCACTGAATCATCTGATTCTCCCAGCACCCCTTGGGAGAGGCAGAACCGATATGATTACAACCATTTTAAAAATGAGTCAATAGTGGCTCAGAGTGCTTAAGTCGCCTGCCCAAGTTCACAGGAACATTAGGTAGCATCAGAATTCTAGCTCCGTGTTCAGCAAAAATGTAAATATAAGGAATAAATACAGTGAATATGAGAAAGGAAACAGATCTGACATCAAAATCAAGATGAGTAGGAAATGAAATATAAGTGAGGAAATGTATACAAACTAGTTAAGCCAAATCCCTACAGTGGCACTACTTAATCACTTGGTCTCTTATATAAATACTACTTAGGCCTAAAATTAAAAATATATTTTAATACACTTACATGAATTGAGCTATTAATTCACTAGGATATAAATCATCAAAGCAAAAAGAAATATTTGCCTTTCATTTTAGAACTCTTTATATTCTAGACAATATATGTATTATTCCAGACAACATAATAATAATGTATTTATAACTTTGAAAAAAATTGCTTTGGGCACGTTTAGATTAGAGTAAAATCACTTATTTCAACTACTAAAATAGAATGCTATGTTTTTTTTCAAATAAAGATTAGCATTTTATGCCCTTATATGTATAAGTACAAAGTTTTAATAGTTTGAACTATAACCCTGTAATAAAATTCTTAGACATTATTCTCAGTAGTCTTTCAGAGGAAGGAGAGCTCTCAATCATTAAGGTTTGAGAATTGCATGAATAGATATCTTATCCTCCAAATCCCTGGCTGAATTTCCCCAAATTGTACAAAATTCCACCTTTATTATCTAGTATTAGAAACTTTCGTAGTTTTTTATAAATTCATGCCCATTGATGATAGCTTAGAAAGTACCCGGATTACACATAGGTCTCCTGAGAGGGGCTACTGTTGGACCACTATAAAATTTCAGAGGGCCAGGAATGGGCAGTCTACCTACTTCTGGGTCTGGCTGCCTGAAGCAAAATAAATCTACACTCTGAAGTTTGCACCTGCTGCCAATTTTCTTCCCAGTGCAATTCAAAGTGCTGCAGTTAATCTATAAATCTCTATATGGACAGCCGTAGGCTCTTTAAAGACAGCTGCTGATTGATTTGATGCTGTTTTCATCCCTGCCTTGGTTGTCTTCTTAATTAGACGGAACTCACTGGGTAGAGGACGGGCCTAACAGGATGCAGCTTAGCACCCAGTTTGATGATTCCCATACACATTAATTAATTACACAGACTGGGATCTGGTTACCCCTGTTGTCATTTACTCTTGAGGTCACTGAAATGAGTAAGCATGCTCTTGAGCAATTCGAGGGTAAAGAAAGTTTTCAGGTTTGAAATACAGCCACGCACACCTTTACACATACCGTTCCCTGTGCCTGAGGAGCCTGCCCAACGGGCTCTCCTGGCACATTCCTACCACTTCTAAAGATCACATTAAAAAGTCTTGTTTATGTGCAAATACCTTTCTCGCCCCCTTCATAGAGTTAGGGGCTGCTGGCTGCTTTCGCCAGCACCATATACAAGGCTCTGTTATTGTATCTTATCAGAAATGTCTACTTCTCCTTGATTCTCCATCTTCGTGCCCTTCCAGAAACTGTTAATTTTTTGGACAAGAATTTTGTATTTTTATTTGTATTTTATTTCAGCATTCAAAGAATGTTTCTTAAATACATAATTAAAAGAATAAATGACCAAAGGAAGAAAGCTAGAAAATGCTTCCTCTGCCATTATAATTCAAGCCAATCCCAACTTGTTCAGTTGTAGACAAGATGCCAAACAGAAGGCTACTGAAAATCTAAACTGTTTTTTTTAAACTAATTTTACTGTGGTGGTTTTTGTTTGGGATATTTCAAATATTAATTAAGGTAGCAAGACATACTTTGAAAACAGAAAATATTAATTCCTTTACACTGTCACTTTAAAATTTTTCACACTACTTAAAGTTGGTTATTCTTACAACCATCAACTGACAGTAAACTGTAACCTTAGGAAAAGTCTTTAAAAATGCCTATGTCTCCGGGAGCCTGGGTGACTCAGCGAGTTAGGTGTCTGACTTCAGCTCAGGTCATGATCTCGAGGTCCTGGGATGGAGCCCCAGGTCGGGTTCCCTGCTCAGTGAGGAGTCGTCTTCTCCCTCTGCAGCACCCCCCACTTGTGCTCCTTTTCTCTCTCTCTCTCGGTCTCAAATAAATAAAATCTTTATTAAAAAAATGCCTATGTCTCTCAGAAGAATTAACTTTAATTTGATAGCCCTGCACAAAACAGAATGTGAATGAGGCAAGGAGCAGATAATCTATAAGGTCATCTAAACAAATAGTTAATTATTGCTGCTCTAGATACAGTTTTGGTCAAACGTCAACTTCTTAGCCTTTCCCTGACTTACATATCCCTAAGGACGCCACCAGCAACCCACCAGTCAGCCTCTCCTGTTTTAATACTTCTTCCAACATTTGTAACATACAGTAAGTTAAATTAAATAAGGAGGGAATATTAATTAAGATAAAATTTAAATCAGTATTATGCCACAGTGTTTGAGAAGAGCATGGCAGGATGCAGTAGTAATGAATTTCAAGTGTCATTTCATATATATTGAAAAGCAGACATTTCAGATCTGATGTTCACAATATCCAGTTCTTAAGATTCAATGTTATTTTCACATCCTCAGTTAAAATTTTCTTTGTTCATGTGACACGACAGTCCAGGTAAAAGCTGCGATTGAAACCAAATACACCTCTCTCTAACTGTTCTTCACCAAAAATATTAGCATATGGTTATTTGAATCAAAACTGATCATATTCTGTATCCATACATTTTAAATTTAAATAAAATGGAAAAAATAAAAATACAGGAAGAAAACATCACTCAACAGTACTACACAACAGTAAGGTAGTTGTCAATTATCACAATACATTATACGTAGAATCAATAATCTTACGGCGATAGCTGGCAAAGATTTGTCCAATGTGCCATAATGTGCATGCATCTTTATGCACTCTGTAAAACTGATTTCGTACCAGTGACAAGGGTCAATATATTAAAATTCCTCTACAGGAAAAAAAAGTGATAGTATATATACTTGGATTTATCTAAATGCAAGTGTCACATAGAACAATAATACTTCAGTTTCACTGATCAGCTCCTAACCTGAGTAGCTTAATGTCTCTAAAATCATTTTAAGACTCCATACCCAACAGGTCATCGGTCATAGTTACATACGGTCAGACTTAAATTGAGCTTGAAATCTGGTATTCATATCGAGCTGTTTTCAGAATGAATGTACTATCTAGAGACAAAACGGCCACGTTAAAATTCACATAGCTTTTCTTACTACGATTTCAACACAGACATACACTACACATAGTAATGTTCTATTCAAGAATCTGACTTAGATACAAAATGCAAATCCTACAGAAAATAAGAGTGAAAGTAATTTAAATACAGCTACACTTCAGTTACATACCGTTTTCTTCAAGGTCTGTTGTGTATTAGGATTTTCTTGGGATTAAAAATGTGATTATGAAAAATGTGATTACAAATGGTAGCTCCCTCAAAAAGCTTATAGTTTAGTTCGGGAGATAAGACAAAAACACAAATACCTTTAATACATGGCTTTGTTATGAGAAATACCGAAGTAAAGAAGAAACCTCTGTTTACAGAGAGCTGCAGAGATCAAAGGGGGAAGAAATCATTTCTTGTTGGGTCAGACGGGAATTCAAGAATGAATTCACGGAGAACGGAGCATTTGGCGTGGACACTGTTACGTGTGCAGGGAAGGTGCAGATTCCAACCTGAAACAGCATTCATGTACTTGCTTCTTCTGTTTTTGAGATCTTGAGCCTTTGCACATTTGAATGAACCCGAATGATTTGTAATGACCATAGCTATGATTCAGTGCTTACTACATACTGCACACTTCGTAATACACACCGTCTCATTTAATCCTCCTATTAATTAGGAAACTTTATCATTATTAAAAAAAATTTAAACTAGGCTTGGGGAGGTCAAGTAGCTTGCCTCGGATCACACAGCTAGTAAGCGGTACAGCTGTAAATCCCAACAGCGGACTCCAAAAACTAGGTTATTGATTGCCAGGCAGTAAGGCTGCCTGACATATTTAATGTGTGTGTTTTTCCCGATCTATTTTTTTTTTATCCCAGTGTTTTTCTTTGCAATTGCCCAGAGATTTTTGGTTTTAATGTTTACACCATTTAATGTCTTCTTGTCATACGTGGAGTCCTCCATTGCTTCACAATTAGGAAGTTCTCTCTTTTTTGTATTATCTAGTATTCTTTGATTTTTAAAGATTTTATTTATTTATTTGACAGAGAGAGAGAGCACAAGCAGGGGAAGCAGCAGAGAGAGTGGGAGAAGCAGACTCCCCACTGAGCAGGGTGAGCAGGGAGATGCACATGGGGCTCGATCTCAGAACCCCAGGATCATGACCTGAGCTGAAGGCAGAAGCTTAACAGACTGAGACACCCAGGTGTCCCTATTATCTAGTATTCTTAAGACTCTAGGAACGTTATTAAAATTATAGAACTCCTTAGGGCAAAGCATTGAGGTAATTTCTTTTCATACTAAAAGCTGTATTTTTACAAGATTGACAGTTTTTAAAACAAAAGGAAGATACCAATATGGCCAAGTACAAAAGCTTGCAAAACAAAGTGACCAGCTCACAGAACTTAGACTCAAGCACTCATTCCCTCAACTGAAAAATCTCTGGAAGATCAATATTAATGCAATTTGGCAAACAGACACCTCTAGTATCCAAGGGTCCTCTCCTCTGACACGGGGCCAGGCCCTGGTAACAAAGTCCACTACTTCCCGATAATTCTGCTTCACACCCCCAGCAGTATACTAGATCCTCTGACACCTTTACAGTCTAGATTCTGCTCTTATGGTAGCAGATTATAACACGCCTTCACTATCCTCAGAGAATCTTTCTTTTCCTCTGATGGATTTTTTTTTTCAGTCACAAGAATTATACTGTCTATGCTGCAACTTCTACTCTCCTGTCCAAATCCAGAAATGTTGGGGAAACAGCAGCTATCATAACATATAGATGTTAGGGCCACAAAGAAAGCTTCTCCCCCTTCCCTGACCCAACTGTTTCCTGGAATATGAATTTGCAATGAGTAAATTCTCTCTTAGAATGTGGCAGAATATGGCTCTAAACATAGTGACAACCTACCTCGGGTCTTAACTATTATCTGCTTATTAGAGACTGGGAAACAAGCTCCCTCAGGCTTAAGCCTGAATAAATCTCGGAGCAAGAAAGCCCACAGAAGTGTAAATTATTCTCGAGGAGCCGTTAAATAAAACCATCAAACTATTTGTTCAGAAGGATGATTTATCTCAAAAATGTAGAGCTGCTTAGTCATTTTCCTCTTATATTTCTGTAGACCAGATTGCTTGTCGTAAGATAACAATGAGGTTGGGCAAACTCACCCATGGGTTTCACTCATACAGGTTCCCACCAAAGTAACCTACACTGGCGGGTGAAGAGCATCAGAACAAGAGAGCCCACCGGTCTGCAATACTGAGACCTCTTATTTTACTCTAAAAAGAATAGCAACACTGTGAGTCCTCAGATAAAATATGCCATTTCTATTTATCAAACTAAACAACTCTTCGGACTTGCCCACAGCTCCTTACTACATTCACACAATAATTACTCTATGGAGAACTTTTCAAAATGAGCACAAACTGAATTTAAAGAATGTTCAGTATTACAATTCAACAAGTGGTAGATGGTTTGGGGGTCTATCAAAAAGTACTGGAACTCCTTCCTTCCCTCACCCTCCTTCCTTGCCCTCAATGTTCAGTGGTCTGGTATACAAAGACATTGTGTTCACTGTCGCCAGCAATACATATCCCTGCAATCAAAACATGCATGTCCTAATGACTACTGACTCTCAGGGACATTGCTGCAAGTCACTGGATGGTTTAAAATGTCCTCCATCAACTGTTCTGTACTAGGACCATAACTAAATATAAAGGACAAAGGAGAAAAAAATGAGAAAATTATGTACTATTTTAACGAGAAATAACAAGGAGGCAGTATGATATGTTGGTTTTCTAGATAGGATTGATTTCTTTCTTAAGGATTTTATTTACTCATTTGAGAGAGAGAAAGCAAGCATACACATGAGTGGGGGGAGGAGCAGAGGGAGAAGCAGACTCCCCACTGCGTGGGGAGCCCCACTCCAGGGAGATTCCAGGACCCCGAGATCACGACCTGAGCCAAAGTCCGACGCCTAACTGACTGAGCCACCAGGAGCCCCTACACGCACAGGCTTGATTTTTGATGTCACTTTTTCCTAGTTCTCATTGGCATTGAGAAAGTAAGCCAATCTTTCTAAGTTTAAAATGAAGAGATTAAGACCTAGATTAGAGAACTGTTCTAAAGAGTAAACTTACACGACGGGTGTAAAGATTCTGGCAAATAACAGTCATTTGATAAATATTAGTTACTTTCTCATCTTATTATCTACTTCAGTGGGAAAATTTCTTTTGCCTTTATTAGCTAAATAATGTCCTTTCTTTTCTATTTCAATTCTGTGGAGAAAATGTAGATGTCTCACAGAGCTTTCTCTTTTCATAATCTTTTCTGAAATCAAATGCATTTTGGACATTTCTTTGATTTCCAAAACGTACTACTCTCAATGGTTACATCAAGGGGAAAAAAATGCCTGCTATCATACTTACCAAAAGCTATTCATTTTGTTTCTTACAATTACCTTACTTATTCACTTTATATTACAGAGAAAAATCTACCACAATGTCATTTTAACAGAAACCTAATTTTAACACTATTAAAGGGACTACAAGAAATTATACCTTAACCCTATTCAATGCCCACATTGGCAGCAAGCCCACTAAAACGCATTTTGAACACCCAAGTATTTTTACTCACCACTCAAGTTTCCTGCTCACTGACCACACCAATTCAATACTGACTTCTTGTTATTCTTCATTGTGTTTGGCAACTAGGAATTTGTTCAGACTTCTTTCCTCTGACATGCTTGGTTTATTTTCTTCAAGCCCTTTCAATGGCATGCTCAGGCTCTCTTCCTAATCCTTATTTGATCAAGAATCTTAACCACCGAAGCACACTCAAAGTCCCCCTCTATCTTTACAATAATTTTGCAAGGTAATCCATATTCTCATTTTACAGAAAACCCGCTTTGCTTTTTCTGGCATTTCATGAAATAATCTTTGTGCAAACACATTGTAGGGTAACAAAATTCTTATAACTAACAGCAGATCATTTGTATTTTTTTTTTCAACACATTTATGAAGCTTCTCTGTGATTTGAGTGCTCTGGAGGATGCAAAGATGCGTGAACTGAGATTCATGACCTCGAGAATCTTCTGAGCTATCACAGGATTGGTGATATGAATAGATATAGATAACTAGGATATATTCTCAAAAGTGTTTAGTGCTGTAAGAGCGAAAACAATAGTAATAGTAACAATAATGACATTAGCTAATTAGTAGGTGCTTACTAGATGCTGTCAAGCACTGTACTAAGTGTTTTATACGCATTATCGCCTTCGGTCTTCACAAAAACCTTTCCTGGGAGGCACTATTATTATTCCTGTTCTACAAATGGGAATACAGAGCTTTCTTAGAGAAAATATATATCTTGCCCATATCATGTAGCTTGGAAGTGACAAGGTCAGGATTTGCCTCCCGTGTTTTAAAAAGCTACAACCTATAAATAATGATCTCATTAGGCTTAAAGAGGGAGAGGTGAGGATTGACTAAAGGGTCTAGGAAAGTATTATGTAGGCAGTAGGCCAAACAAGTGAGTCCTGAAAGACGGGAAGGGTTTTAACAGGAAAAGGGGAAAGATGGGGAAGAGAATTCCATAGGGAGAGAACACGGGTGCAACAGGTTAAAAGCATGGACCATGGCAGGGTCCTGAAGTGCCGAGCTGGCACAGGTGATGATGACCAAAAGTGAACAGCGAGCAATCAGTGTGGATGGGGTCAGGAATACAACATGATTTTATCTGACGGGCAATACAAAGCCACTTCCAGCTGTCCAGTCAAAGGTGGCATGACAAAACTGGTGCTGATTTTTAGGGAAATGAATAGCAGTGTGTAGAGGAGGAGAGGCCCACTCTCCTTAACAAAGTGGGGGTCCTATGTTAGCAGGCCAGCATTGTTCCCTCTCTTTTTAGTCTTTCTTTCTTCCTTTTTATTCTTTTCCTTTTGAGTCTGAATTGGGTTATTACTGGGAGTTGAAACAGGAGTCTGCACAACACTGAGAGGTGAAGCCAAAGGATAAGGAGGAGGAGGGGAATGGGCGCAAAGCAAACAGAAGCTGAGTACTGATCACCTGGCAAGCACCGTGCTGAGCAATGTGTACGTGTGGTATACGGAAGTCCTACAGGACGTAGGAAGCACAGTGGGGGAGTGAGCGCCAAATCATAAGGTTCACATCCCTTTCAGGCAAGAATCTTGTCTTCTTCATCCCCATCCCTATGCTTTTCTGGAAGCAACCTGTGTTGAGGAGAGGGCTTGAAGAAGAATGGACAAAATGATGGTGGAAGAGGAGTAAATTTCAACATAGAACTGACGGGTGAACCACAGTGAATCAATTTTTGAACCGAGGGCAAAAAAGACACAGAAAATAACGCAAGTTTCAAATCTGGGTGACTGGGAATGAGAGAGTGGTGAGATGAGTAGAGAAGAGGGTTTCTTACTTTTAGGAACTTTGCTATTCTTGTTCTTGTTTTGGTCTGGTCTGGTTTGGTTTGGGTAAGAAGAAAACAGAATTAAGAAGTCAAAATACAAAAGCGAAGTCATATTAGGAAATTGAATTTACTCTATCAATGGTGACAATAAACTGAATAAATACTCCCCACCCAAAATCTGTCAGATAACCTAGATAGCAAACCTTAGATCTAATTCATCAATGACGCCCAATATCCACACAATAACTGACACAAATTGGTCTCCAATGAATATTTGTTAAAGAGTGAATCAGTAACTATAAAGTGTATCGCAAGCAAACATACGAAACATTTATTAGAGATCTGCTAATGCACAATATTCAAGATATTCTATACTGACAGTTTGCACATCTGCTTTCTCCTCCATTCCCCTCAGCAGCTATGCTGCTCTCTCTTCGAATGCCTGCTCCATCCTCAGTCCCTCACTCATGGCGCATAACCCTATCAATAACTTCACAGAAGACTATCCAGGTCATCAGGAAAGAACACTCTCAGATTTCCCATCCACAGATGAATCTGTAGCTAAATCCACCCTTAAGACTTTCTTCTTCCCAATCCAGGAACTTGGGGGTCACCATAGACTTCTCTTCCCTTCCTCCCACCCACCACATCCAGGGACCAATTCATCTGAATTCTACTTCCTTGGCTGTTCTCATTTCCATACTCCTTGCCCCTCTCACCATCCCACTGCTCTTCAGCTGCCCAAATTTGGGGACAAAATACTTCCTTTTCCTTTGCAATATTGCAACAGCTTCATGATCACAATACTGTCCCCCCATTCTGTACATCTCCAAACCATTATCACAATGACTTTTCACATAAAATCTCACTTTCTCTACCTCTTTCTTCCCCATTCTCTCTTCTTCTCTTTTAATTTGTTGTAGAGACACACCATTGTTCTTACTAGCCAACAAGGCACTGCCTACTCATCAAGACTTTCATTAGAACATGCGGCTCTCACTAAAGTACACCACTTTAAAACTCCCCCATCGCAGCATTTTAAATATCATTTATTGAGACTCTACTAAAGGCCAAGTAGCATACCAATTGCTGTATATATCACATGTGTTCCTGCTTTTTGCCCGGAAAGCCCTTCTTCATTTTCTTTAACTCTCCTACTCACCTCCCACTCTGATCAAACAATGCCTCCTTCTTAAGAAAACCTTCCTTAAAACTTAGATGAGCCCCAGAGCACTTGTGCTCAATTCCCTCATAACATTTGAAAGCTAGAATATATAGTAGTTAAGAGTTTGGACTTTGGAGTCAGGTTGCCTCCAATCAATCCCAACTCTGCCTTTTACTAGCTGTCACATCTTGGGCAAATCATTTACTCTCTCTAAATCACAGTTTCCTTCTCCCTTAAATGGACCTAATAATAGCACACAACTAAAATCTCCAGCGGGATCTGGGACAGTACTCAGCAATCAGATATTTCTGTAGTGAAAGTATGACTATTCATTTCAAATTGGATAAGCGAAGTTGAGAAATAGCATCCCTTTAGATTAAATTTTGCTTCCAAATGAATTTCAAAAATAAACATTCAGCTTCTAGAGCTGCCTGGTTTTTGGAGTTCAGAACTGTGTATAAGGGATTGTTGCCCTATATGTTCTTCATGGAGTTGCAAGGATTAACTGAGGTAATGCATGGAAAGCACTTAGAATAATATTTCATGGGTTAGTGTTAGACTAGGCCTTATCACACCATCAGGGATTGTTCATTCTCTCTTGTCCACCCCTCTTAGTCAGTATATTCCTTGAGACAGACAATTTCTATTACATATCTTTAAATCCTCAGTTCTTGTCATAACACCTGACACATTTTACGCACTTGCTAAATGTAGATGAATGAATTTGATCTACTAAAAAATCAACCGTTTTCGTTTTCTCAGAGTATTTCGTATCTGCTATTTTACATTTTACATTGTATTCACCCCAAATCCACGTAACACGTCTGGGATTTATCATTTAGAGCAGTACCTATGCAATGCTTACGAGACCATGATACTTAACTTCACCAAAGTTCAGGTTTGTTACTCCTATGTTTTCATGTCAGTGCTGCCCCTAAATTTGGTAAGAAGCATGTTCTTCCATTTACTTAGATGTACTGGAAGGAAAGGAAACGTGTTCATTAAGCTAGTAAAAACTTCTGCTGGAAAACAACCATCATCCCTATCTAACACCACGTGATCTATTCTTTCACTGAAAGCTCTTACAGTCTGCTCTGTTTTAATACCCACAAAAAAAACCGAATAAGATTAAAGAGTATATTTAACACACCACACCAGAACAACTGTCTCAAAACAACATACCATATAAAAAAGGAATTTTTAAAATATAAAATTATCAGGGTGCCTGGGTGGCTCAGTAGGTTAAGCATATACTCTTGATTTCAGCTCAGGTCATGATCTCAGGAGCCCATTCTGGGCTCCATGCTGGGCGCGAAGCCTGCTTAAGATTCTCTCTCTCTCCCTCTGCCCCTCGCCCCTCTCCCTCCCTAAAAATAAAATAAAATAAAATAAAATAAAATAAAATAAAATAAAATAAAATAAAATAAAATAAAATAAAATAAAATAAAATACAAAATTATCTAAGAAAAACCACCACAGTACTTCACCCTGGACAGCCTTCCCACTGCAGTTTCAGACGATCTTAGAGGATTTCCACACTTGGATCAGATACTGTATTCTGACCTTCCATCTTCTTAAGGAAAATAAAATGATTCCTCAGATTTTAAAGGGTTGGGACTATGGGACAAAGGGAATCCATCAACCTTTTCACTTTGTGGCTTAATTTTTAAAATGAGCTTCGTTACAAAAATCCACCTCTCAGAGCATGTTATTTGAGTCTCTACCACAGCAAAATACAAGTTAGAAGACTGTTTTCTAGTCCGAACAATTACATATATTGTTTTTCAGTATCCCTGATAAAACCTCAGATGTGGATATCTTTCGTGAACTTTGATTTCATGCTTCTGTGTGTACTGTGTTCAATGCATTTAATTATATTTGACATTTTAGAGCTAGTATCTTTTTTTTTTTAATGATTTTTTATTATATTATGTTAGTCACCATACAGTACATCCCCGGTTTCCGATGTAAGGCTCGATGACTCATTAGTTGTGTATAACACCCAGTGCACCATGCAATACGTGTCCTCCTTACCTCCCATCACCGGTCTATCCCATTCCCCCACCCCCCTCCCCTCTGAGGTCCTCAGTTTGTTTCTCATAGTCCATAGTCTCTCATGTTTCATTCCCCCTTCTGATTATCCCCCCTTTCTTTATCCCTTTCTTCCCCTATAGAGCTAGTGTCTTTTAATATCCTTTAATATTTCTAATTGCAATAATGCTGACTGATATTACAAATATGTGTCAAGTTCTATGCATAGAGTTGTGATTGTTATAAGGCAGAATCCTTTTCCTGAAGATATTTACAGATGTTTTTCCTCATAAAAATAATACACATAAATGTATCTCTTTATGTGTGTGCATAAGATGTCTGCGTGTGAATATATTTTATAAGTGTGTGTGCATAGATGTATATGTATGTACGTTTATCACTTCTCTGCACTGGATGTGTGAAGATGTTAGGTAGCAAGATGGTGACTCATTTACACCTGTGTTTTGTTTAGTTCTTGAGAGGCAGGAACCAATTTAGGGGGATAGCAAAATCTTTTTTCTGTCATTTAGAAAGCCGCCTTTTTTAAGATCCAAAAAGGATTTTCTCTTCCGGCAATGTGGTTAGAGTGCCTCTTCTCTTTATATTATATTCTTTTCAAGAATTTGAAATGGCTTTTACTCTAAACCTCATTCTGAATCACTCACTTTTACTTGATGAGTTTCCTTCAAATGCAGTAATTCTTTTCTCTCTGTTTCTCACCAAGGTGGCTCTTGCCCCAGGAATCACCGAAAGTGTTCAGAGGAATTGGAGAAAGACTTTCATCTGCCAACCCGTCATCATTCACCTCCCCTGAGCAGCGTGCACCCCGCCTCAACAGTTGACAACTCTCCCCTTCTCCTTATGCCTATTATTTGTCCTTCAGCCTCTGGCCTCAGCCCAATCAGACTGCTGCTTGGATGTGAATAGAAATTTGACCTCAAGACCGGAAGATGGATAGCTCAGGGAACAGCAGCATAGCAACAAGTGAGGAAGAATTCTGATCTTACCTCCTTTACCCCCCTTCCCTTTTTACTACTCTTCTGATATTTCGGCTTCCTGTCCTTGCTTCCAAACTGCAAGCTTTACTTGCCCTCCTCTCCAATTTACTCATCCCATTTTCTTTTATTCTTCACAGTATCAATTAAAAGTTTTAAAAATTGTAACTTGTAATCTTCTCCCCGACTGCAAGTGTGTATTTTAATTACAATCAGCAATGTCCTGCTCTGGGGAAAACATTTGCTCCTTGTATTCACCGCTCTCATTCTTCCCTCCTCTAATTACACCCAGCACCTCCCTCATCTCTGCCTTCTTTCCTCCCCTCCTTTCTCTGGGGGCCTAGATCTAGTACAACTGGCACGGAAACATATTTAAAGGCTCCTGCTTTTCGTGTTATTTAAACATGTTCCACATATCTTCCCACAAATGATAAAAATTCATTCACTCACTCAGAATGTCCCTTTAAGATAAAGTGGGACAAAGGAGGAAGGCAAGGGGCAAAATGGAAATATTTGCAGTTACTGAGGAAGAGCTGCTGGCGTCAATATCCTCCTGGGCCTCTGTGGCAGATCGACCAAGTGGAGTATGACTTACTTCTCTGTTGACCGGTCCTGCTTCTCGGTCTTCTAATCTGGCGTCTGCATTCTCCATCCTCAACCCATTATTTTCCGAGACAAAATGATAAACTGAATATGGACCTCATATTTGTGTCTTCCCAAAGTTCATATGTTGAAGCCCAACCCCCAGTTGTGACGGTATTAGGGGGTAGAGCCTTTGGGAGATGACTAGTCAGGAGGGTGGAAACCTCATGAATGGGATTAGTGCCCTTACAAAAGAGACCCCAGAGAGCTCCCTCGTCTCTTCCACCACGTGAGGACACAAGGAGAAGGCAGTCATCTATGACTCAGGAAGTGGGCTGTCACAAACAACACACTTGCCAGCACCTTCATCTTGGGCTGCCCAGCCTCCAGAACTAGGAGAAATAAATGTTTGTTTTTGAAGCCCCCCAGTCTACGGTATTTTGTTATAGCTACAACAGACTAAGACACACACTCTAAATGATTATTTGGAAAGTGGGACATGACCATTTTTAAAAGTCCCAGAGCTAGGAAAAATAAAATGATGGGCTCGTGATTTGAAACCTTAGAGACAGAATTCTCTAGAAGAGAAGATGTAAATCATTCAGATATATATAACTGAATGTTAGGAAAAATTCAATACTGATGTTAATCATACATTTATTTAGGGGAAAGAAAGATAGGAACACAGAGATTGATTTACCCTCTTTCTTTAAATTCCCATTCCCTTTGCTACTTCATCACTTTCATGGCTCAGCATCTTTGTTTCACCTGGTTTCCTAGCGTGCTGGATTTCCCTCCATCATAGCACCGAACACCCTAGATTGCAGGTGTCTATTTGTTTACCACTCTTTGCTTCTAGGTTACAATCTCCTTGATGACAAGGAAGTTGTGTTTTGTTTTTATATTCCAACTGACATAACAGAGAATAGTTAGAATCAGCCCGGCCATCATGGGCCCCAATCAACTTCCCAGCCATCCCTACACATCTAAGTCAAGACAGAATGTATTATTTGAAGTGCCAATGCAGCTTTGAAAGAAGGAGATTGCTAGCTCCCTAGTCAGACGTATTATCACCACCATGCTTTCTGCACATACCCTTGCTGTACCCCGAGCGCTTGGCAGTGCTTGACTGGAAATTAATGCTCCTTCCATGTTCATTGATTGAATGTTTTCAGGCATAAAAAAAAAATCAGTTTGGCATGATCCATCAACAGAAGAGAAAATTCCATTCTATCTAGAATGTTATAAGAAGCTCCTGGCCTGAATGCCAAATACTTGCAACAAAAGGCTTTCTCTAGGTCTAATTGGATTTATATTCCTGAACTTTCCTCTCTCTGTCCCCATTCAATGATTCTAGAGAAAAATACCTAGAAAAGTATTCATTATTCTGTGTTTAATCAAACCCAGCAACACATTATCAGATCTCAAAGTCTTTCCCGAATTGGGTTGAAAAACTCAACTTTGCCAGCACAAATGACGTTAGCATTTTCCTTCCTTGAGATTATTCCTGTCAATTCTCTATTATCTAAGGTAAAATGGAACTCAAAGGTAATTTTTAAGAAAGAAGAAATGATATCAGAAGAACCTCAACCATAATCACTAATCTTCTCTAATATCTCTAACAAAGTATTTTCCCTCTAAGTTTGAAATTGCAAGATATTTTTAAGTGGCCACACAAATACCAATATATTTGAGAGTATTCTGTTAAAATGCAAATATACCCCCCTCTAGCCTTCTTATTTCATACAGCAGGGAGAATGATTCTCCCAAAACTTAAAACGATCACGATATCCCTCTTGCTCTCAACCCTTCCCTGATTCTCTTCATATTTTGAATATAATTTAAAGTCTTTGCTATGGCCACAGTGTGTCGCAGGGAAGCCATCCTCTACCTCTCTCCCCCTCCCAGCCACACTGGCCTCTCTCTGTCCCCTGAACAGTCACCACACCTTGCTGGCCCGCCTCCTGAGATGCTATTAACCCACCTGTTTTCATGGCTCACTGGTTAATATATTGTAGGTCTCTGCTCAGAGGGCACCTCCTCAGACAGGCTCTGTCTCGCATCCCTTTCTTACCTGGACTCCTTCACAACACTATCCGTTCTACTCCATGACATTGTTTGCTTATCTATTTGCAGTCTGACTTTCTCATTAGAATATAAGTTTCACGAGGGCAGAGACCCTAATTTGTTCACTGGTATAACTATGGCACCTAAAAGAGAATGTATTCCCAGTAGAAACAGAATTTTAAAATGGAAAGTGAACCAAATATTTTACAGACCACACGAAGAACCTGAGGCTCAAGATTAAATGAGTTACTCAAGGTCACAGTTCATAAGCAGCAGAACTGGGTCTTAGTCATACTTTCTTCTGGCCCGCTAGCCTTTGATTATAAGAAACAAAGATGAAAGGGGAATGGCCATGCTGACTTCCAACTTTTCAGCAATTTACACTTTCTGTTTTCCAGAAAAGTCTCTCTGTAAAAGCTGTAATATTTTTCATCTCAGTTTATTTTTGTTTTCCTCCCATTCACCAAGAGTAAGTCCTAGTGTGAGTCTGCAAATCCCAGAACGTGAAAGCTAACAGGGTGTGACAGCTGGTGTGTCCCATGCTCCTCACACTCAGTGGTCTGTAACAGGGTAAATGACACAATTACCTACTGTAATTACTGCTGCTGACAATACAGTTTCCCTGGTGAATGCTTTATGAAATTCAGAACTGCTTTTCTTGTCAATCCGATCCAAATCTCTGCCTACATACTTTGGGCAATATTTTGCTAAATAAATGTATAAAAATTAAAGCCCAAATCTAAGTGGACATTTATTACTTCGCATAATTCAAGTACCGTGTATGCATTCTGCTTTCATCTAATTTTTTTTGCATGGAAATGCAAATCTTTTTAACAAAGTTTCGCTTTAAATCAAGAATCTGTTCTCACTGGTTCTAAAGACACACAAAATACTTCACAGAAAAATAGATACACCAAAAGACTCAGAGCTGAGTAAACAAAGCATTGGCCAAAATCCTGGTCTATGGCAGTCTGCTCTACAAACTTGTTACTTATTTCATGTCAACTATAAAGACACTTGAGAATACATACAGACATAAACAATTGTAATAGCTGACTGTTCTAAGTTTGGCGGCCAGCCAAAATCCTTCACCAATTATAAGTAGGCTGTCAAAATAAAAAATAAAACTGCAAAGGGACATACTGGTCTGCAGATATAACTTGTTTTATTTTTCTTAAAAAAGTGCAATTACCAAATTCCCATCCTAAGGCTGGGATTAGCTGATGGAATACCTTAAACTTAGTATTAAAAAGTGTCCCACTTAGGAGAAAGTAGCACAAATTCTTTTTGCAAGCACAGTCAAGGAACACACTCCTTTCTCCCTGGGGATAACGCCAACATGTTAACAGAAGTACATTAGCAACCAGATGATTTTGATTTTGCAAATAAGTGGTTCCTGCTTTAATGATGCACTATTTTCCTGGAAACCATACCAGAGGGCCGATTATCATTAAATGGAACTAATCATGTTCTTATTGGCTTCACATGTTCTACCACGGTCTGGCATCATCAACAGAAACCAAAGAATAAATGGGTGAGGAGGTCAAAAGCAAAGGACGTGTGCCTGATAATCAATGTTGAATGTGCTCAGTGTGAAAAGAGGGCTGATATGTAATTCAAGTACACAGTGATTTGAAACAGTGATCTTTATTCCAGAGCGACACAAAAGGATCAGACCCATCTTAACTTTTCAATTTAATATTCTTGTTCTTTGTAACAAAATTAGGGGAGACAAGCGCTATCCAATCTTCAAGACGGAAGCCCTATACGAATATCAAGAACGATAAGTCAAGATAAGGATATAAATCTCTGTATATACAGTAATGTACTAAGAGGAGAAAAATTTACATTTTAAAATATAACAACATGCAATGTTAGTTAATGATACAATCAATGTTGGAGAATCCCCTTTGCAAGGGAAAGCCATGGAAAATCAGTAAATCGCACCTGAATTTTTTAGACTCTGCTGTTATCCAGTGGTTGCTAAAGAACGGCAGCATACTCACCCATAAGGTAGACCATGGTAAGCCACTTAGCTACTCCCCGTAGGACACAATCAAGGTCGAAATGCAGTCTCATGCAAGCTGAGACGGAAGTGACTCAATCTGTCATTCCAATTTCCAATCCCACTGTACCCTATATAACTCTCGTGGCCTGAGAAGTGCCCTCAGCTTCAGGCTGTTTGGAGCCGCTAATTTCTCTGCCAGCTATGTTCTTCTGCAGGCTCTTCTGCCCTTGTGACCCCAGTGAGGCCTTATCTGATCACATAATCTAAGTAGGTCCCCAATGCGGGTATCTGTAACATAGCTTCCTAGCAAACAGCTAGCATTGGACAACATTTATCCACTTGTTTGGTTACTAGTCCTCTACCCCCTAGATGGTAAAGTCCATCAGGAATTGCGTGACTAGCACTGTGCCCAGCCCAGAGAAGGCTTTCAGCAGATAGGAGCTAGATTAATGTATCCTTCAGACAAAATGGCTTTCTCCTTCACCCTCTATGCCTTTTATCACACCTCGTAATTTTAAATTTGAAATTTTCTAGGTCCAGAAACTAGTAAATATGCAGTTGAGGGCTAAGACTAACAGCTTCTCCATTCAATGTAGAATAACTGTATAATAAGGGGCTTTTATTTGAATGCAGTTACATGTCAAGAGACATGATATTTTATAAAGCATATCTAAATTTGGATGAAAAAAAGAGTCCAATAATATAATTTCACTCTACTGTATTAATTTTACTTACGAGTGAGAACTATTTCTATAAAAATAGCCTAAATTATAACTTTCAAACTGAAGTCTGAAAGGGTATAATTTCAGTTTCAGCATATTAACAGAGTCCACTGGAAAAGCAAAATACTGGATTAGCTGAGTTTAGTATATCTTTAAAAAAATCACTTGGAGGGGCGCCTGGGTGGCACAGCGGTTAAGCGTCTGCCGTCGGCTCAGGGCGTGATCCCTGCGTTCTGGGATCGAGCCCCACATCAGGCTCCTCTGCTATGAGCCTGTTTCTTCCTCTCCCACTCCCCCTGCTTGTGTTCCCTCTCTCGCTGGCTGTCTCTATCTCTGTCGAATAAATAAATAAAATCTTTAAAAAAAAATCACTTGGAAATCACTCTGGAAGAATTAGAAAAACAAGTTTATTGAAGATATATTTCCTGTTGATGGGATTATCTAGTCATAGAATTAGCTGAAACCAGATTGGTGTTTAGAGGATTAAAATATAAAGCCCCGGTTACAGAACTCCTGGGTTTAAGAGTAGGACAGAGGGTTGTGTTGCTCCTGCAGTAATGAATCAGGGGCGAGAGCAGCACAACGATGCCAGAGGCAACTTGGTTTGAAAATGTGCAGCTGTCACCTTGGTAGTCAATACATCACTACAAGGTCTTCATGGACAGACTCAGCAGTTCAGATGGATTGGGCACATACAATGAAATAATACATGGGAACTCTGGCACTTCTGGATTAAAAGGTTATTTTCCTCATTCATTTTTATGAATAGTATGGTAATTGAATAAAAATGCAGACTGAAAATATTTATTAGCAAGTCTCTTCCCCCAGACACCAACAGCAACCACACAGGCTGGCTTGCATTATCTTCTATTTGCCGCCACTGTCATACATTTTCAACAACACTGCAATTGTTATTTCCTAACCTAGACCTCGGAGTACATGAAGGTTTTAGAATATCAGTTTCCTTTAGAAATTTCTCTCTCTCTTTTTTTAATTTGGGATCTTTTTTATTCTTATACCCATGACAAGATTTTACACCAGTTAAATAGTACAAATTTACATTCGTGACGAATGTTAAAAAAATAGAAATTTCTTTTCTAACCTGACTTTGTCCTTCTGAAAAGATTCCCATAAATAGTACTGACTCAACAAAAAAAGTACCTTTAAAAAGACAGCCCTAGTGATTACATGTTATAATAAATAGTGGAGCACGATACGTGGTCCTACGTTACTAATAGCCACATTGATTATGCTGAGGTTGGTTCATTATCCATACAGCAGCAGTAGTTATATGCATATTTTGCATATTTAACATTCTACTACTTTGGGTATACATAATTTATTACTGGTATAATCAAGTAGAGTTGATATGAACAGGAAAATGCCTCATCATTTGACTGGCATTTATATCCCTAAGCTTATGTTTAGCTACTAACTTCTCGAACTTTTACAATATTTGAAGCACTACAACATGTGATTTCCTTTGTCCTTCGATTTAATTTTCACAACAACCCTAGGAAATAGGTATTGGTATTGTTATTCCCACTTCACAGATGAGACAAATGAGGCATAAAGAAACTCATCAAAGACCACAGACTTTGAATTGGGGAAGCTGGGATTCAAAGTCAAATCTTTTGAATTTCTTTTTTTTTTTACTTATTTTTTAAAGATTTTATTTATTTATTTATTTATTTATTTATTTATTTATTTATTTGTCAGAGAGAGCAAGCATAAGCAGGGGAAGCGGCAGGCAGAGGGAGAAGCAGGCTCCCCGCTGAGCAAGGAGCCTGAGAGAGGACTCGATCCTAGGACCCTGGGTCACAACCTAAACTGAAGGCAGATGTTTAAACGACTGAGCCACCCACGCATCCCAGATCTGTTGAATTCTAAGTGTGAACTTTCAAACACTAAAATAAGTTAAGACCTAATCAATCTAATTATCTTCTTTATTGAAATGTTGCATCTTATGAAAAGTAAATATGCTACCCCTTAACTGTCCCAGCCATATGGCCACACTGTGGATTTGGTTACCACAAGGCACTATTCCAATATTCAAGATCTTACAGTTGGTGTTTTCTACGGGTTTCACTCTGGAACCATCCTTTAAACTAAGGATCACGTCCTATTATAAGGGCCCTACCTTAGGATGAGGTTTAAGTAACACACATCAACAGAACAGTCATAATGAAGAGACTCATTAGGAATAATAAGTGAGGAAAGAGTTATTTTTATAAAAAGGACACTCCCAGAGATTTAGTAGCCTTATGAACATTTGTTTGAGTACTGTTAAATGGAACCAAGATTAGACATGTCCTGTGTTCCAAGGGGCAAAATAAGATAGGCCTAGTCAATGATCCAAAAACACTGTATTTATTCCATGATAGCTTCATTCGTATTAGCCCCCTTGCCTAAAATCCCCTTTCTTCACCCAATTCATCCAAATTATGTCCTTCCTGAAAGACCTAACTCACATTCCATCACTTTAACAAAAATGTTTCCGTTTGAGACATTTCCTATTGAATTCCTCATCCTCAAAACTCCTAGGATATATGATATTGACTTCTTTTGATTGCTCTTTTTTGTTATAAAAACTTTCAAACAAACTAACTCTTTGAGAATAGGACCTGTATCTTTTGAAAATGAAATCAGATATCTATAAAAGTTACCTTAAATAAGTAAATTAATAAAGTAATAAAAGCAAAAGTTCCACACATTATGGGAAAACACACTTAAATATCCCAAGGGTTAAGAAAGAATCCCAATGGAAATTATGAAATACTTAGAACTAATGATATATAGAATACTACATATTAAAATTTGTGGGATATAGTTTAAGTAAAGATTAGAAATTTATAGATTTAAATGCATTCATTGGAAAAACATGGCTTTCAAAACAAGCAGACATGGGCACCAGTATTTACTAGTAGTGTGATTTTAGGAAAGCTACTGAATATTCCAATGCTTCATCCAATGTTCATCACTTATGTAATCAGGCTCATAATACCAAATGTATCATGTTGTTTTGAAGATTAAATAATATATGTAAGGCATCTAGAACTATGTTTGACACATTGGATGAAATTTTTAATATTATCACCACTTGCACTTAAAAAACCCAAAAACAACCCCAGAGTGACAAAGAACCAATATTTTACCAATGGCATTAATACATTAAAAGGGAGAAGAAAGTGTCTGCCCCAGTTTGTATTACCACCAACAGTGCAAGAGGGTTCCCCCTTCTCCGCATCCTAGCCAACACCTGTTGTTTCCAAACAAATGAGCAAAGGGAAGAGAGAGAGAGAGAGAGAGAGGCAAACCAAGAAACAGACTCTTAAGCATACTGAACAAACTGATGGGTACCAGAGGGGAGGTGTGTGGAGGGATGGATGAAGTAGGTGAAGGGGATTAAGAGTACACTTACGATGAGCACTTATGTATAGAAGAGCTGAATCACTATCTTGTACACCTGAAACTAATATTACACTGTGTGTTAACTAACTGGAATTTAAGTAAAAACTTTTTTAAAAATGTGTTAATAAACATGTAAGTAGAAGCCTATGGAAAAAAAATAAAAGGAGACAAAAGAATGTCTGCATTAAGCCTGGATAAGAGAAACTGAAGGAAGTGGAATTTGCTATCTTCCTCCTACATTATCTGGGGAAAGAACACACTGACCAATATACAGCAGTATCCTAATCTCCTTAAAATCATCTTATTAATTCTTTTTGCTCTAACTGTAATTCAATTATCCCTGCAGTTTCTGTACCAAAGGAGAATGCTGTACATAGGCCACAGAGAGCAATAGTCTTCTTGACTACACGGGTAGAAGGGACTACCAGGGGAAATCGTGTGTGTAAAACAATCAAAACAAGGAAGAATAGAAAAAAGGATAAGAAAATAGAAGGAAAGGGGGCGCCTGGGTAGCGCAGTCGTTAAGCGTCTGCCTTCGGCTCAGGGCGTGATCCCTCTCTCGCTGGCTGTCTGTCAAATAAATAAATAAAATCTTAAAAAAAAAAAGAAAATAGAAGGAAAAAAAATATGAGCCCATAAAGAAGTAGGGGGAAAAACATTCAGATAGCCAAAATAAAAGTTACAATGGTCTGGTTATTATAGGCCAAGAGGCAAGGGCAAAGTATAAAATGCCGGAAACATATGAGCAAAGGGATTTAAAGCAAGCGTTTACGAGGTTGCTGATGATTTCCATGGAAGCGAATTCAGAAGAGGAGAGAAAAAAGCCAGTTTATTTATTTTTTTTATTTTTTATTATTTTAAAGATTTTATTTATTTATTTGACAGAGAGAGAGACAGCCAGCGAGAGAGGGAACACAAGCAGGGGGAGTGGGACAGGAAGAAGCAGGCTCCCATCGGAGAAGCCTGATGTGGGGCTCGATCCCAGGACCCTGGGATCACGCCCTGAGCCGAAGGCAGACGCTTAATGACTGAGCCACCCAGGCGCCCCAAAAAAGCCAGTTTAGAAGAGGTGAGTAAATGGTAAACAAGTGCTGGTGAAGCCAAGTATTAAACATGTTCTAGACATATTTTATGATTAGTTAGCTAGGGGAGGGTCCTCTCTGTTCTATAGAATGTCAAATCCATAGGAACTATTTTACCCAGGATGATTAGGAGTCAGTCAGGGGAAGAGAGAAGTCACAAAAGGTAATACATACATACTTAAACACTTCTAAGTTAAAAATATATAAATGAACATTTACTTGTCAGTCTTGAATGGAGGCCAAGTCTTTTGCTTTGAGTTTCTCGAAGTGTTCCTTTCATAAATCACACCAATTCTGCATTCTGTAGGAGTTCCAGCTTTGATTTATTTAAAGTGGAGCGAGAAATAAAAGACACCTGCAGAGCAATCTGAAGAATTGTAGATTTCTAGGATTTTTTCCAATGTTTTACAGTTCTCTTACCTATACCTAATTTGATAACACATTTCAAGTGGCTTAACTCAACTGAGTGTTTCCTATATATCGACTTACTTTGTGTGTGTGTGTGTGTGTGTGTGTGTGTGTGAAACAACACTCTTTTTGGAAAATATTAGCTTATTTGGTGGGTTGGTTAAGTTGTGATTGGTTAAAAGTGCTACTGTATAGGGAAAACTGCTACCTTTCCTTCCACACTCATACCATTCCTGTAAAATGCTTTACCCTAAGGGAAAATATATTTAGATATAATAAGAGGTTGCCAGCTGAAAAGCTCTGCCTTAAAATAAATCTATTAGTTGAACACATAGCCTATATGTAATTGACACTGATCCAATTCTTTCTTATACAACTTACAGAGCTAGTTTAAATAAGAAAATGTATTTGAAACACCCTGAAAACTGTAAAGCACTTACAAAAATAAGTGCTGATTATTATTAGAGAGAAGAAAGATTTATACCACTTGTCATTTAGTTTTAATCCTTCTGTTTACCCAACAATTGTTTATTGACCACCTATTGTATACCAGACATTGCTAGACACTAGATAGACAATGATGAAACATAGACATGTTTTCTGCACTTGTGAGGCTTATCATGAAGGAAAGAGGAATTAAACAGATGGATATACAAGACATAGTGAGTATTATCAAGACAAGTTTTCGATGTTTTGAGAATAACATGGTAGACCAATATTAAATTGAGTGGTCCCATATAACACTTAAAGATCTGAAGAAAGAGTTACAATCAGTCTGGCAAAAACAGGAGAAAGAATTGTGGCAAGCAGAAGGAATAGGATGGGCAAAGGCCCAAATGTAGGCAAGAACCTCATGAATCTGAGGTCCCAAGAAAAGCTGGAAGTCTAAAGTGAGGTGAGACAGAGAGATTGGCACGAGATAAAACTGGAAAGGTAGGCATAAGCCAAATCATGCAGGACCCTTTAGGACACTGTAAGAGATGATCTATTTTTTACCCTAAGATCAGTGGGAAGCCACAAAAAGGTATTAAAGATAAAAAAAAATCATTATGCAGTAGGGAGAATGGGTTGGAGCAGGGCAAGTACGGAAGCAAAGAGGGCATTAAAGGATGGGGTCCTTCATTACAGTGGGACATGAGACATGGAGACACCTGGAGAAAGACAAAATATATTTAGAGATGAAATTGATAAACATGCTAATAGATTATTCTACTAGATGGTGTGGGGGAGAGACAGAAGCCATAAGAGAGATCAAGACTCAAGCCTCCATAAGGATTAGGCCTGCCTAAGGGGTAAAATAGAAGAGAAAGTCTACTCATAGCAGATATGATTGTAAATAATGACAAAAATGGATAAACTACACACATCCACATATATTTGCCTGACAATCATGAACCCATGCAAACTAACCTCTTTGCAGCCTTGTCTCAGCCACTCCAGCACATCCCATTTCTGACACACAGAAACCATCCTGAGTTGAACTGGGCCATTGCTATTTCCTAATAGGGCCTTGAGTTCCTTCACTGCCAACTCCCTTTCTTAAAAACCATTCTATTTCCTGGCTAATCTTGACATCTTACTTGTTCTTCACAATCACTACGATCTTTGATGTTCAATCTAACAATAAGTCATGTTTGACTTCTCCCTTCCCCTCCTTCTGTACAGTCCATAAATCACAAGTCCTGATGATTCCCCCTCAAAGCGTCAATCCGTCCACTTTTCTCCATTTCCAGGGCTATCACCCCGGTCAGGGTCATCATTTTCCACTGCCTAGAAGAGTCTCCTAGCTGATCCTTCCCATTCCACTTTCACCTCAAACCAAACCATTCTCCAAACAGTCCTTACAGGCATGTCTTTAAAACATAAATCAGATCGAGCCTCTCCTTTGCTTAAAAGCTTCTATGGTACTTAGACTAAAATCCAAACACTCTCCTGGCTTTAAGACTGCATGATTTGGCTCTACCTTACCCTATCCTCATTCTTCCCTCAGGTCACCTTCTTTGCTCTATGGGACAAGCCCGACGCCTCTTTTCAGCACCTCCAACACATCAACCTTTTCTCCTAGCTGAGGGCAGCTCAATATACCTGAAGAGTCATTACCTTTTCTCTAGTATTAATCTCCCGAAGGAAGTTGTAAATTCTTTGGGGTCAAGGACTTATTTGTACAGTTTGTTACTCAAAGCCCATGCTCAATAAATATGTGCCAATTGTTTCACAAATAGGAAAGGGTTAAAAGACAATTTTCATGAACTTTCAAGCTATCATCATCAACACCACCATAGTTTCAATTTACTGGACACTTACGATGAACCAGGAACTACATGAAACACTTTTCAGTGAGTCTTCACAACAACCTCACAAGGTGGAAGCTGTTATCCCAATTGTTATAATCATGACAAAACAAAGGCTGAAGGGGCAAATATCTCGCCCATTGTTATTCAGCAATTAAGCAACAGGGCTGGGATTTTAACCCTGATCTGTCTACAAATAATGAGTTATTCCACCTTCCTGAATGACCAAGAGCTTTAAATGAAGGACTTATTTCTCTAGCTCTGAAAAAAAACATTTTAACAATCCCACATTGGTAAAATCAGTACATGTGTGGTCGGTTTCTGCGTTCTCTACATTGTTTAGATATCTTATGCTGATAGTGCACTGCTTCGGTTGCTATTTTGGGAACATGGTTGCCTAGCAACAAGCATTATCAGACTGAATGATATTCCAGATTGTATTTGGTTATAATATAGTTAACACAGTATTCATAGAGAAGCATTTGAGGAACAACGTGGGCAAATTTAGTGCAACGTATTCTAAAGCAGGAACTCTACAATAAAGCATAAACAATAAGATGGAAGCTTTTCTGTTCAGGGCACTTCAGTTTCCAAAATACTTTCTAGTCATCAAATGTATCTGGAATCTAACGTGGCTGGGGGTGACAACGAGGAACTGAGAATGGTCAAACTTTAAAATCGAACGAGTTAAGAGTAGTAGGGTTGGCGAGAACTATGTTTACTTTATAAAGGGGAAAAAATACGCTCCGCAGATACCAGACCCTACCCAGAATTCTCACAGCTACCTTCTCTTGGAATCAGATGTGACTGAGAAGGCACATAGAGCTAGCTCCGCACAAAGCCATCACCACCAGCAAAACAACAAAACAAAGCACGTATCTGAAAAACAGTGACTTTAACACTATCATCTTCCAACATGAAAAATTAATTAGTAGGGAAAATACGGGTACGTAATACCTATTCAAAGCATGGACCAGGAACAAGGCAAAGGGAGCTCAACTCCTGGTCAACTAAATCATAGTTCTCTTCTCTCAGCTTATTTATTAAAACATTCTATTTCCAGAAGTGAGTGATGAAGTTAATTGTAAAATTCAAGCAAATTTACTTCATGATAAAAAGGGATCTGAACAAAATGAAGGATAATGAGGTGATTCACTTTTTCGGAAGACATCTAGTAATCCCAGTGTCTGACATAAAGCTCATCTCCCCTGATGAGGAGGGAGGCAACCTAAAACCACGTTGAGTAAAATGCCCCTCTTAGTACTGACATGTTCTTTAAAAAAGTAGGGAGAAAAAAATAAATTGTAATGGAGAGGGAAAGGAAAGAAAAGAAATAAACAGAGTAAGGTGACAGAACAGAAAGATCCCAAGTATTGCCATCTGAAAAGCTAGTCAGGGGCCTGGTGTTTAAATATTGTGAGGCCCTGTACCAGTTTAATTTTTGAAATCAAAATTTTCTCCTCTGTGAAATGGAGATAATATTGCCTTCCTTGCCTAATTCACCGATTTCTGTGAAGCTAGGAAAGATCAGTCAGCGAGGTCACTGTCGCACTTTCTCACAGTGCAGTTTATGAGTCCCAAGGGTTGGGTGTGGGCAGAGAGAATAGGCTGGTAGTTTATCATCTAGGCAAGGGCTTCCAGATGATTCTTAACTTAATAATTATGCTATCCAACCTGAAAAAAGACTTTGAAAACTCATATAATTTATTAGAAATCAATGAGAAAAACATCAGCAACCAAAATAAATAAAAGGGTTAAAGGGTATGGACACACAAAAAGAAAACAAAAAACATTATACACATGATGGAACAGTGTTCATATTATAATAAAAGACATTTAAAAATGACAAGATATATCTATCTTTGTATTTTTGTAAACCTATAAAATTTATAGGTAAAAAAGGAAAAAGTACCAGTACAAATGAAAGTTCAGACAACCAGCCTTCTCATATACTGCTGGTGGGAATATAAATTGGTACGAACTCTCAAAGGGCACACACACACACACACACACACACACTTGAGATATATATACATCTCAAGTATTAAAATGTATAGATTTTAGGCCCAATCATTCTCTTTCTAGAAATGCATCCTAAGGAAATTATCAGAGAGGCTTACAAAAATTCTTGCACCACATATTATCCGTGAGACTGACATTTTGAAATTAAAATTTCAACCATATATGGCTGGCTAAATAAATTAGTTTATCTATCTTGTAGGACATTATGCCACCATCATAAATTATGCTATAAAATATTATTGATATATGAGAAAATATTTATACTAAATTAACAGTTTGAAAAGATTAAAAGAGTATGATAGTACAATTCCAATTTAATTTAAAAAGGTACACACACATTGCATACACAGATAAAAGAATAAAAATACTTCTAAAAGTATTAACCAGCAGTATCTCTAGGAAATGGGGTGCTGGGGGATTTCAATCTCCTTCCTCCCTCTTTGGGCTTTTCTGTATTTATTTCACTGGAGACATTTATTACGTCTGTATCAGAAAAAAAAATGACTCATATACAAAAGAAAACATGTAGCAATAGGAAAGCAGCAAATTTAGGGTTTCATGTAAATATGGTACATTTGAATTCACCAATGTCAAGCGTTTTCCAATATATGTGTTTGTTTTCCCCTGAATTTCAGGAGGGTTTCTATTGATAAATATTATCTGCATTCATTTTGGTGAGTTGGTTCTATTATTTACATAAGGACATACAGATCATGCAAAATTAAAAAGAAAAGCTTATCTGTACTTTTAAAAATACTTAGATGTTTAAAAAGGTTAGAAACATGGGTAAGAGTTTCTACCTGGAACAATATCAATAAATTCACCAGAGAAAATGTAATCTAATCAGGGAGATGCCTGCTAGAATAAAGCAAACTAGAAAGGAATAATACCAGAAAAAACATTTGGGTTGAAAGTGCCTCAAATTTGCATTTACTACTGATACAGAAGAAGATTGAGCTATTGGTGGACTAGGAGGGCAGAGGCTACTATACGGAGATGAACACCTCATTCTATTCCTCTGCTGGGATAATCTTGGAGTAGTACATTCAGGTCATTATGTTGCAGGAGAAGAGAAAGTACGGACATAACAGGTTTGGTTTAGTAAAGAGCAATAAACATGAGTGAGGAGCTAGCAGGACTGACAGGAATATGAGCTCATTGTGTGACATGTAACTGAGTTTAATTTTGGATAATCTATCTGAAAAACTCTAGGCAATGGCTCTAAGAAATGACAAAGAACCACGGCAGCCACCTACTAGCATTTATAAGGCATACTCTGAACTTCTCCTCACCTAGAATCAGGGAAGTATGGCACGTGGATGCAACAAAGGAGAAAAAGTCTCAGTTTAATTCAGGATCAGCTTTCTGGTGAACTATTTGATCATCAGTCTTAGGAAGGCACTCATAAACCCCACAGATATCCTATACCAGATGAGGCCAAGTGTACACATACACAAAATTCCATCCTCCCTAATATACTCTGTATTCCTTATAACTCTGATGTGATGTGCTTTGATGCTCTTGGTAGTAATCAACAAACATTTGTTGAATGAATGAATGAACCCAGATATCTACTGATACTCATTCAAATCTGGGAACCATTCTGGGAACCCAGGGAGGAACAAAGCAGAACCAGGAGACATCTGCCCTGCCTTCAAGGTGCTTACAGGAGCTAAGGAAAGACAGGCAAGGAGTAAGAAAAACACATGGAAGGAGTTGTTTGTATCAGCTTCTGAAGGAAACACCGAGGGTAAAATGATGGCGAGCCACAGGGCATACGGAAGAGGCTATCGAGAGTGGGCATGGAAGGAATATTTAAGTTAAAACCTAAAAGATGAGGAAGAGTCAAATGTGCAAAAGAAAGGGAGGAAAGCGTTTCAAGTAAAAGAGACAGGATATAGGACTAAAGAAGAAAGAGATTTGGGATTTCGTCCAGGACTTAAAAAGAGGCCAATAAGACAAACATAAGAAGACATAGAGTAGACTGAGACAAGGTGGGAGAGGTGACATTAATAGGGTGACTTAGACTTGGATAACAGGAAGGAGACAGAGACAAGGGTTTGGATTTGAGCTCTTATTTGAAAACCTAAACAAAGAACATGTAGATGAATTGAGTGCGGGAGGAATCAAGAGTGTCCTCAATGCCTGTGGCTTTAACAAAAATATGGTGGCTGAGGCCAAAATGAGTTAGATTGGGAGAGAAATGTTTTCCTTTTTTGTTTAATAATAATTTTTTATTATGTTATGTTAGTCACCATACAGTATATCCTTAGTTTTTGATGTAATGTCTCAGGATTCCTTATTTGCACATAACACCCAGTGCCCCATGCAGTATGTGCCCTCCTTAATACCCATCACCGGCCTATCCCAATCCCTCACCCCCTCCCCTCTGAAGCCGTCAGTTTGTTTCCCAGAGTCCACAGTCTCTCATGGTTTCTTATTCTGAATTTCAACTTGCTTCTTGGGTACCATAATCTCTTTTAGAGTTGAACAATAGAATAGAATATCATAGTATCCGGTTAAGCATATGCTATTTTACAGCTGTTGTTGTAGGCACTTCAAAAATCTAATACTTTGAATGTTGACAATAACTTATACACTGGCTATAACTTCTCTGTTTTACCAACAGAGAAAGAGTCTCAGGGTAGGTAGAGTAAACTGGTTCGGTTTCCCAGCTAGTAAGACATGGGTTTCCTCATTAATTCCTCACCTCCTAACTCCTAGTCAATGTTTTCCCTCTATTTCTTTCCTCCCTCATTTTGCATTTATCCTTATACTTTTATACATGCAAATGACCAGAGCACATTGCTTATAACTGTTTAGCAATTGTTTGGTCTTTTATTAGTTTTAATTAAGTGATAAATGAATATATCTCTCTACCTCCTCTCAGAGATTATAAAGTCCCCAAAGGTATAGGTTTTACTTATATTTGTATCACCCATAGCACTAAGTACAATCTCCAAATAGCAGTTAATAAATATTTTTAAAAACCACTTATTTTGGGCACTGCTGTTAACTTCTTACATATGTATTAAACTCATAATCCTCACATTGAGTGTGAAGTAAGTAGTATTTCTATTTCCATTTTATAGACGAGGCAACAGAGGCATTGAGAGATAAGTCACTTGCTGAAGGTCACGCATTTAATAAGGTGCACAGTCAGGATTCAAACCCAGGGTGTCTGGCTCCAGAGGGATGTGTATGAACAATACTATACTGTCTACTGAGTACGAAGGAAAGAAGACAACTCAAGGAAAGAAGCCAGAGAAAAATTTGAATGAATGGAGCTTAAAATCAATCTTTATCCATGCAGTCAAAATACTACCGGGACACTTCATTATCTCCTCCCTGAGTGGTCCTACCACTTAAATACTTACAATTGTGGGATGTTATTTAAGCTTCTTTCATTTCAGTTCCTAAATAAGTAAAATGAGGATGGTAATGGCATACTGATCTGCAAGATGGTTAATATTATTACATGAGAAAATGCATATAAAGGGTATAGCATTGTGTCCAGCATACAGTGAACATAAATGTTAGCTCTTGTTATTATATGTACAGGTGCTCAGTAAGTAGTCGGTTAATGAATGCCTGGCTTCATCAGTTCTGCTGGAGAGGACACACTGAAGTGCAATAGCATACACCCATTCCAGTAATCAAGAAGGAATATGAGGCTACAGAAACCAAAAGTATTCAGGGAAGTGCCAAGGAGTGGGTAGCAGCATCCGCTACACGATTCTACTTGGCACTGGCTCTGATATAAAACCTAATGGACTTGAACTTGAGGATGGTGAGACTTGGAGGCAAACTTCACAATTACACGTTTGGCTCACATATCCATACTCTGGGGACAGTTTTATTTTCCTTAAAATGATGGGAGAAAAGAATAGCCAAATGTTATTTCCTCTTCTTATATGAATGGGGTTTCCCCACTTGTAATAATTGAGAATTTGAGCAAGTTACTCATCCTCTCCCAGACACAGCTTTCTCATCTACCCAGCAGGGATATCTGCAGCAAGGGGTTATGTTATCTAATTAGATATCTAGCACAAGGGAAGCATTCACAAGATGATAGCTATACATTCCACTCTAAGACCAATGCTGGACAAACCTAAGACCAATGCTTAAATTCTATTGATGAAACTACTTCTGAAAAGACAAAATGCACTGATCAGGTGAATGCTTCAGCCAATCACTTGTTTGCTTTCATTCTAATAGAGATAGGATATCAATTTTAATTAATTGATTAAAGAAATAGTTATGAAATTCACCAAGTTTTACTCTCTGGGGATGGGGATGAAAAAGACACAAAGGCTGTTTTCAAATAACATGTAATTTAAAGGGAGAAGGCAGATGTGTAAACTACAAAACCACTACACCAAACAGATTTAATTAAGAGCTATAGAAATGCGGATGAAGAAATCTATTGAAAATGTCATACTGTGAATAGAAAGGTAAATTCTAAATCCACTGGAGCTTCATGCTATTAACTAATAAATAACTCACATTTTCTAATGAGAAGACTCAAAGATACTTCGTACAGGTGAGACCATGTTTACTGAGGCATAGAAGGTGCGCAGCATTTCAATAAGTAAAGAAAAATGTAAAAAAAAAAGAAAAAAGAAAAGAAAAAGCTGTTTTGGCCAGTGAAAATCACATCAACAAAGACATTCTCAGAGAATGGGATAATAAAACCTGCCAAAATGGAATAAGAGGAGTCTAAAAATCTAACTGAGTAAAACCAAGGTGGCACTGTTATGAGGTTACTGAGAAACACTATTTTTAGTCGGCTGTCCAGTTACTGTGTGACACACTGTCGCTGGAGGGGTGAGGGCTCCTGCTGCTGCTTCTGGTTTCAGGCAATATAGCTGCTCAGTTTTCCTGGCTGAGACTAGAAGGGAGCAGGAGAGCCTGCTGCACAGGTCACGCTGTTTGGACATAACCCCGCTGTGGGGAAGAGCGGGGCAGAAGCAGACAGGAAGGTTCTAGGGCTAGATGCTGAGACTGACACAGGTTGGGGAATGGAAGTCTTCCGCTAGATCACTTCAGGGCACGATCTCTATTGAATTCTTGCAAAGTTAAATATGCTTTGAATCGAACTGCTAAAATCTCCTACGATCAGAAGTCAGTTACCTCCTACTCCTCTTCTTCCTCCCAATCCCCCCAAAAGCTACGATCTTTAGCTCACCCAGTTCGAGAATGGGGTCTGGAGCCAGTTATGTTAGCATCTGTATTATAGTGCGGTACCTTATCGAGGTTTGCATTGCATTATTGCACCTTCTCAAGTTCCACTGTAATAGTTTCTCAAAGCAGAAGCAGCCAGTGGTTTGTAAAAGAGTGTAGCTGGACATGAAGCTGTAAAGACAGACTGCTTTGCTAAGCTGTGTGAATGTTATTCTGCAGGGAATGAGAAGACACTGAAATTTCTAGAGAGGGAAATGACTACACCGAATAGGAAGATAGAGCCATTGATAAAGTTGAGGTCATAATGAGGCAAACAATTACACACAGGGAGACTGTCAGTAGAATATCTAAAATGTCCAGATAAAAAACAATGAAGATTTGAACTGAGATAGTGACAGTGAGAATCATTATAATGTCAACTTATATTTTTATAATGCTTTGAAAGGTTTTCAGCATTCTGTTATGTACAGTCTCACTATAGAAACCCACACCAACCAAGCAGATTAAGGAGTAAGGACAATGTGGATTCTTTCCTTCTCATTTCATTTCTCTTCATCTCTCATTACCTTTCATCATCATCTCTCATCGTTATCTCTCACTCTTTTTTAAAAAATTTTTTTAAAGGTTTTACTTATTTGAGAGAAAGAAAGACAGAGATAGCAGGAGAGAGCACAAGCGGGGAAGAGAGGGAAAAGAAGGCTCCCTGCTGATTGTCATGGGGCTTGATCCCAGGACCCTGGGATCATGACCTGAGCCGAAGGCAGATGCTTAACCGACTGAGCTACCCAAGAGCCCCCCCTCCCCCCCGCTCTCTTTTTTTTAAGTAGGCTCCATGCTGGGCATGGAGCCCAACACAGGGCTTGAACCCGCAGGGCTTGAACTCATGACCCTGGAATCAAGAGCTGAGCTGATACCAAGAATTGGACATTTAACCAACTGAGCCACCCAGGTGTCACTCATGATTATCTCTCATCATCATCTCTTCTCTCTCTCTCTTTCTCCTCTCCTCCCCCCTCCCCCATCCAGCATCTCAACTGCCTCTCTATTCTGGAAACAAATCCATTGTGTGAATCTAGGTAGGAAGCAGGGCACCCCTCCCACTATGGAAGCCAAAAGAAGGCAAGACATGTTCTCCCCAGCCAAGCTCCTGTCACTTGGCAAATACATGGCCATGTGACATAAACTAAAAGAACCACATGTTTCTGCCCAGGACTTTCGAGCATAGAATGGGTGATGGGAAAGCAAAGAGATCACTAGCATTCATTTTCAGTGCTATGTGTCCTCACACGGCATCCTGCAGTGGCCCCCAGCAGCCAGGGTGACATGTTATGAACCCCCCGTCCTGAGAAAATTGTTACAGTGTTGAACATTCCAGAGAGGCACTGGTCTCTGTACGTTTTCCAGACTGCTCCTAAAGCTTTGTATGTATTCTTTGAGCCCCTTACACGTTTCCAGGAAATCCCTTGAAGCTTAAGACAGTCAAATTTTTCCTATTACTTGCAACTAAAAGCCGTGCCTACATGTAAACAAGTCATATTTTCCTCCTGTTTGCTGACAGGAAATTGAGATTCAGAAAGGCTGAGAGTGGCCTGTGATCACAAGGGCACGTGGTAGACAGCTGCACAGGGCTCTTGACCCCGTGCATTATCAGTTGTTTATCAGTGGATTCATCAGATTCTGCATGGAAATGTGGAAAGCTTTACCGCTAGAGGAGGGGCAGATAACACCACAAACTGTAATGTGTGCAAAGCGAAGCCAAACAGAATCAAAAGCATCATGAATACCCGCCAAGCTACGGCCCACAGCCCCAGGCCCAGCTCCTGCACGAGAAGACTTACGAACAGTAACATGTCCTGTTTCACGGACTAACCCACCATGAAATCCTGCAAACTGAATCCACGTGTTGTCTTCCCTTTGATGATTACATTCTATGTAATTTGCCGTCCCCTCCTTACAAGCCATTGACTGCTACCCCCTTCTGAGAGATGCAACATCTATCAAAGAACAGACAGGCCATTAGAAAACAAAACAACCCCCAATATTCAACAGGTCTACTTCCATGGACCTTTTCTAGTTTATCAACAAATTATATGCATTTTTGGTCTAACCAATTTGTTCTATCAACTTTGCAATAAACTAAAATTTTTAGGAGTTTAAAAAAATTGGCCAAGTATCTGACACTACACTATAATGGCATAAACAGTTCTCCTTGTGACATTACTATTTACGTCTATTATAATTTAATTTCACAAGGAAAACCAATACAGAAAAGTCCCAAATGTATTGACGTGTCTGATGGTTCTTCTGGGGTTTATATCAATGTGACTTATGGATTTAGTAGGGTCATGACTCATAAAGAAGACGAACCTTTGACATTATTTCTATATTAAAACATCCATGGCTTAAGATGGCCATATTTATGCTCACCTTAATACTATAAATCATAGGTTGCAAACTAAAAATACTCTAATTCATGAGTCAGACAAGCAAGGTAAATGGCTGAGTCAGACTGGTTGCAAGAATTCTGGAACTCAAACATGAGTTTTCTTACTGGAACTGCTGAGTCTGAGTGACTGGGAGACAAAGAGTGTGGTGAACTGGAGAGGCCTTCTTCTAAGAGGGCTGCAGTAATACCAACCCAGAATTAATGGAGAACAATCTAGAAATCTGGCTGGAAATCCAGATTTTCATAATGAAATCTTTTGACTGTTTAAATGTTGAACTATTAAAATGTCCCAAAAGCCAAATAAATTGTCCCTGAGAGCCAACTGTGGCCCATAGGTCACTATTTTGTGACTCAGATACAGTCTTGCTGGCATGGAGCCTTCCTGAATGAAAAGGTCATTCTTAACAACCCTTCAATCCATCCAGAGGGTCTATGGAAACAGCAATCCTCCAATAACCACCTACGTCTACAAATGAATTTTTAAAACAGTGCTTTCAAAATCATTGTCTGCAAATTCCTTCATATTATTAAGTTCAGAATCTTTTAAAAAGGAGGCAGATGAGAAATATACTACATCATCATCTGATTTACTATGTTTGGGGTAAATATATAGTCTATTTCTGCATAATTTATTGTGTTTATATGAGTGTTTGTGTTTGTTGGAAACAGGCTAGGAGAATGTTTTAAAAATAATGAGCATCCTTAACTTTTACACCAAAACAAAATATGAAAAAAGCAACTCAAACATTAAAGTGAAGAATTCGGCCATAAATATGAATTAGATTCCCGCCCCCCCAACAGACTATCACTTCATCTCCCCATAAACACCAGACTTACCCGAGAATTATTAGAATTGAGTTATTGCTCCTCAACAACTGGGAAAGAGATGGGAACTGAGATTCACTTCAAAATATAATTTGGGACCATTTAACAGAGTTAGCTAGCAATAATAGAGCATTAGTTTTCTTTTGTTGCCATAACAAAGTATTCTAAATCAGCAGCCTGAACCAACATAAATTCATTACTTTATACTTCTATAGGTCAGAAGTCTGACCTAGGTCTATCGGGCTGAAATCAAGATGTCCTCAAGGCTGCTTTCCTTTCTGGAGGCTCTGTTTTCCTGCCTTTTCCAGCTTCTAGAGCCTGTTCCTCTAGAGGCTACTCCTGCCCATGGTCCCCTCTCCATCTCCCAAGCCAGTCATGTTGTAACGCTCTGACCATTCTTCCTAGTCACATCTTCCTTTGACAACAGTTTGGAAAGTTCTTTTGGAAGGATTCATGTGATTAGATTGAGCCCACCTGGATAATACAGAATAATCTCTTCATTTCATGGTCTTTAACCTTAACTAGATCTGCAAAGTCCCTTTTGCCATGTTAGGTAACATATTCACAGGTTCTGGGGATTCAGATGTGGACACCTTTGTAGCGCCATTATTCTGCCTACCACAAACAGGAACATAATAACAACTCCTATTTATAACGCTTACTCTGTTCCAGCCGTCACACTCATTACTTTGCATACTTCATCTCATTTAATTCTAAAAACAACATATAAGGTATGTAATATCATTCCACTTTTAAGATGAAGAAACAGGTTAAGAGGTTAGACAAGTTGCCCAAGATCACAGTTAGTAGATAGCAGAACAAAGACTCAAATCTAAGAAGCCTGAAGGAGTTAGTATCTGGAAGCTAAAATGCCACAAAATGCTCATAGAGAAGAGGGGTCTAAGGAGATTATGATTTGATTTGGATCAACTAACGAGAGAGGCCTGTGAACCACTTAGCCATTTCCCATCTTGTTTTTGTTGCTGTTTCATTTCATAACATTTAATGGACATACGTATGCAAATCTATTGTATAAAAATGCCGCAGGTAGCAACTTAATGGTTATGATTTTGTTCTAGAAAAATTTTAAAATCAGTTCTCATCAGGCCACAGTGAAAATTTACTTTAATGGAGTTCCAGGAACACCAACAAAGCATTTTGTCATCTTTGAAATGAAATACTGTATCACCTTGATTCTAGATCTTCACCGATTGTCAGAAGTAACATCAATTTAATAAACAACTTTTGGGCAAAAAGGAAAAGTAACAGAAAAGAAAAAAAAAAGCACTGACTCTTTAACATCCATCTCAATTAGAATGTGCACAGACTGAGCGAAATGTTTCGGAAACTGTAAAATGTGTCTTAGAATTTTCTACAGGATTTCTGGCTTTATCTCTTACAATTCCATTCACACTAAACTTGCTATTATACAAGAACCTATACTTTTGTACTTACTCTTCCTCCATCCTGAAATGTTGTCTCTCACTTCTTCCTCTCCTGAAATGTCTGTTCATCCTTAAAAAAAAACTCAATTTAAATGTCATATGATGATGGCTGCTTGTATCCAGGCACAAGCCAGATTATTCACTGCCTCTTCTGGGCTCCCTACAGCTATCTGCATACCCCTTTGTTACAGAATGTACCACAATGAACTATAGTGATTCGTTTATACTATCTCCATCTATTAGATTGGACAATAACCTTACCATGCCCCCATAGCAAAGTTCGGGTGTAAAGAAAACTGAAAGGAATATGTGACATCTCATGAGTTTTTCACAGTCACTTACCTACAAGTTCTTACATGACACATTTTTACTACTCTCTCTCTACCCTTATTCTCAACCTGGTGCTCTTAGCAGTATTAGCTAAAGTGAGTTAGTCAACTATAATATTCAATGTCTGTAGTAGGCGGCCTTTAAGGATGGTCCCTAGTGATCTCTGCCTCCTGATATTCATGCCTTTGTGTAATCCCCTCCCTTTAGTATGGGCTGCACCTAGTGATTTGCTTCTAACTGATTTACAACGGCAAAGGTAATAGGGTGTCACTTACTGGCTTGAGGCACACTGCCATGTTGGAAGGGCCTAAGTGGTAAGGAACTCAGGGCAACCTCCAGGCAACAGCCAGTAAAGAATGGATTATACCAACAGTCACATAGGTGAGCTTGGAAAAAATCTTTCCCCAGCACTGGCAGACAGCTTGATGGCAGCTTACAAGAGGCGCTCTTCCGTGCCCAGATTCCTGACTCACAGACACTGTGAGGCACTAAATGTACGTTATCTTAAGCTGCCAAATTTATGGGTTGTTTGTTATGCAGCAGTAGATAACTAATACAATGTTATTCCCCTTATTAAAACAACTTTGAGTAAAAGTAATCTTCTTATATGGTATCGGAAGTTTTACGGAGAAAGGACCAACACTAAAACAGGTGGCAGCAGACAAGGAAAGTACTGTTCAACCAGTCAGTGTGGCTCTGCCTCCCTGCAGCAGAAGCTCACAGGAGACAGAGGGCTCTCAAGTTGAAGTTGAGAGAAGAAACAATCTCCGAGCCCAAACCCATGCCTGGATAGGACAGTGCGGAGACTCCTGGGCCAGGGAGAAAGGGACAGCATCAAGACAAGGCATTGTCCTCAGGATAGCACATGCCCACTGCCAGATTAGATCCGCAGCAGAACCAGAAGATGAACTCTGTTTCATGGAGCAATGGAACGGTGAGGAGGCAGAAGGAAAGTCGAACTTTCCTACCGGCTAACATGTCAAAGCCAACAGTCAAAGAAGGAAATGAAAGGCATCTGTTGAACTTCAACTCCGATAATACTGTCCTCCACAGGTGTCTGTTGCTAAGACACGGCTATTATTACACTCCTGGCATGTAAAATCTTTTTATTCCCCTATGTGAGTTTTTGACTCTGCGCTTTTCATACAAAAATCTCAAAATGAAACTCAAATAATACATCTATTTGGGACAAAGGTGAATTAGGGTTTACTAACCAAGTGAAAGCAGGTGTGGCTGGCTAACGAGGCAGCTCCCGTCTTCTCAGCGTTCAGGTGAGCCTGCACAGAGGTCTGCTCGTGGAGCCGGCTAGCACTGACTGCTCTGATGATCAAACCATGGCCAGGCTGGGGGTCATACATGCACACGATGGCTGCACTGAGAGGCTGCATAAAGGCTCTGACAAGCCTGGAAACCGCTACATTGGAGCTGGGATGCTTCCCCCACTCACTGACACATTCAGATAGCACAGACTCCTTTCCAAGCTTTTCATCTTTAAAAAGGCAATTCAGCTCCCCGAGCCTTTGAGCCTGTTCCATTTTGAGCTGACTGCTAATTGTATGCATGCACATATGTGTTTCAGAAAAGAGATAAGCACATTGCCTTGGCCTCCTCACTAACTGCACAGACATGACTCACTTCTGTTCTCTGCAAGTTTTCTAAACGTGGCCCAAAGTTTTCCAAACATTAACCCTTCCTGGTAACCACACTCTGCACTCTTCTAGAGGTGTTTTCTTGATTATGTTTGCTTAAAATTGCCTTTAATATTAACTCTTTGACTCCTGGGCTTAGTATTTTCATTTGCTTTTATGATCATGTTTATATCCAAATTTCTCAGTAATAACTATACAACATAATCATATGCAGTGAACCATGGGAAATTAATAAGGTATCTTCTAGCATTAGGGGCCATATTTTAAATTTTAAAACCTAAAGTTGCCCGATTTTCATATTTTGTGAAATATACAATTCTATCATAGTTTGCAATGGCGATTCCAGGAAAAGAAAATTTTAGAGTGCTTGTTCATAAGAATGCAGAAGTCCTTCCCAATAGTCATGGCGACTAGTAGCCAGATGGTAGGATTGGCTGATGTCTGATTGAGATTTTTTAGAAAAGAAATCCACATAGAAGCAGCCGAGCTCATAAAATCTGCTGTGCTTGAGAACTGAGCAGACACACTAATGCTTTAGAGGTCCTATTCCATACTCTGGGCAGATTGGTATCATCACAGGGCCCTGGATGCATCTAGGAAGCCCTGGAGCACCCAATCTAATGCTCACTTGCAAGAGCAATAGGAACCCCCCCATCCTAGGAAGTATGACAAATCCACCTACACAAGGAGTTTTCTACCTTCCAGAGAAAGTGCCACTTAGTTATATCAAGGTTTCTCTTTTCTTTTTTTAAGCCCCTTTTCATAGTTACGTAATAAGTACAGTTGAACAAACAAGAACACTTCAAATGCACTGCTCCAGCAAAGCTACGTATTTTTCTGAAAAATAATAACTCATTTGAAAAGTAACCAGACAAAAGTGCCCAGTTGAAAAGGTCCCAGGGAAATAAGACCTTTCCTCAAGAGGATAGCTTGTCTAATCATAACTGCAACAACAACAATGATGGTAGCTAACGTTTATTAAAAATTACTTCTGTGCTAGGCATTTTACTAAAGATAAAGTGCCAAGGCATTTTACAAGCAAAATAACCTTGTTTGTTTAGAATTTTTTTGTGAATGCTGATATGCGTATTTTTACTTCCTGTTCTTTATCATTATTCTCTCTGGTCTGTGCTTCTCTGCCCGCCCCCCATCCTCTCTGCCATTGTCTACACTATCTTATTCCCTTTACTATTTATATACCAGTAATTATCATCATACACACACAGTGAATTATCTGTCTTGTTCTGTACTTGTGATTTTGATAAATCCACTGAGAGCTATTTTTAAATAGCTGATAATGAAGTCATTGTCCATCCATACAATAAATTACCAGCTCCAGTTTAAATTCTTTTTGGAGGAAGGTAGAATACAAAAAAATACTGTGATTTCTGCCTTTCCAAAATATCATCTCTTTAAAAACTTCAAGCTATTTACCCTTTCTAGCACTGTTTGATAAGGATCTTTAAACACACACACACACACACACACACACACACACACACCAGCTATCTGAGGAAAGGGCACCCATGGGTTACAATTGACTTAAAATCTGCTCCAGTTTCACAGTACTAAATCCTTCTCTGTAACCTTCTGTGCGGGACAATAGTATCCAAGACTCTTTAAAATGCTAGGAAACCGATAGTAAAAAAGATAAATGAAGAAAACTTAATATCATCATAAAATTCATGACTCTTTCTCCACAATCACTCAACTAAACAAGCCTGACAAACAGGATGGTAGTGATGATTAAAAAAAATATATCAGTGTTGACCATGTTAGAGAAAAAGAAGTAACTACGACAATAAGATCATAAAATGTAAGCACTAGGAGTATTCAATGCTATAAAAGCTAAGTACTTTCAGAAGTAAAATTCCTTGGGGAACACCAGAGGAGGCTCTTTGTTTAACAACAAAAATGAAGTGTCTAGTAAACTTCCTTGTGCTCAGACACTTTCTGGACCTTCTGTGATATGCAACATGGACCAAAGCCAGCATCAGAAGCTCCTGGAGTAACAGAAGCAGTCAGGGTCAGCAGAAAGCATATGGAGGAGGCATGAGGATAGTGAAATTTGAGGGGTCCTAAAGAATCTCCTCTGTCACCTCTGCTGAGGACTGAAATTTTACCATTGGAGAATCATTCTCCTACGTCCATCTCAGAAGTTTCTGAGAAGAGAAAGGAGGAGGAAGAATGGGGTGGGGGTGGGTCTTACTGAGAAAGCCGAAGGCCAATAAAAAGACACAGGCTACCATGAAAAGTGAAAGAAGGTATCACTATACAGGGCCTAAAGGAAACTTGAAGAAGAAGAGGGAAAGTTTTAAAAAAGAAGTATACCTTTTACAATTTTGATCAGCTGACCCTAAAGCAGGATTTCTCACCCTTGACACTACTGACATTTGGGTCATATAATTCTTTGTTATGGGGGGGGGGGGCTATCTTGTAGTGAATGTCCTCAACAGGATGAAGATTAATGACTCAGTTGAAAAGTAACCAGAGAAAAGCTCCCAGCTGAGAGGATCCTAGGAAAGGAGGATCCCCAAGAGGATATTCTCTCAAGAGGAGAGCTAGCCTATTAATAATGTTACAGGACATTTAGCAGCATCCTTGGCCTCTACCCACCAGATGCCAGTAGCAACTCCCTTCCCCACAGTTGGGAGAACCGAAGTGTCTCAGACAGTGTCAAACGACCTCTGGCAGGTAGGAGGGCAAAACTGCCCTCATTGGATAACTACTGCCCTAAAGGATCAATTGTTTCCTTAAGCTTTTCTCTCCCTTCTACCAGTTTGCCCTTCCCAATTTTCTGTTCCCACTCTACACAACAGTGGGAAGATTACAAGCTCATCAACACAAAAAAGAATCAGAATTCCATTTTTAAATTATAATAATCAGAGCAGAGAGCGATCACAGGAAGATCTGACACAAATGCCTCTTCGCTCAGAATATTGTTATCCTTTGATAATTCCACAATTCTTGGATTCTGCCTTTGTTTCCGGAGACATTTTATTCTTTGCCCATTACACAAGACCAGTTCCAGGAAGGGATGTCCAGTAAAACTCAAAAAGATTTGTCCAATTCAATTAATGCTTATATGAGCGAACCAAGAAAGCCATTAGCCCAGATCAGTAACCAAGAAACTTTGTTAGGCATAAAACTTAAGCTATTTTTGCAATTAGAGATACTGAAGAGTGGGCTTCTAACATCTTGGCTCATGTGAACGAAACCCTTCTCCTCCCTTCTTTCCTCTCTGCTTTGTCTTTTTTTTCTCCTTCCCTCCTTCTTCCTCACCTCCCTTTCTTCTCCCTGCCCTCCCTCCCTCTTTCTTTCCTTCTTTTTCATTCTCTTTCTTTCCTTGTAGGTATACCCATTCTTTCCTCGATGAGAACAGGGAAGGACAGGAGAAGGAAAGAGATTATGAAGCATTAATTAGAAAAATAAATAAATAACACCCTCACTGGAAGGAAAATTATATCAATGGGTTTAGAAGAGCTTAAACTGCTACATCATTTGTGCCACTGAGTCATTAGTGTGACTGTATAACGGAGTCAGAGGCCCAGAAAATGGTGATTTCTATTTCTTCTACTGACTTCTGATTCAGGATTATTATTATAAGATCTGTAAGGGAAAAATTCCTCTTGGAATTGAAGCTAATGAACTGAAATAATCTATAAGAAAGGCAGTTTAATTACTGAACATTATAAATTAAATAATGTATTTCTAGATAAAATATGAATCTTTCCTTTTACTTATTTTTGTATGGTTGCAAATTAAACACCTGGTGAATAATATAAGAACTAAGAATAAGGAAACTTATCTTCCGCCCCCTTTTTGCCTCTCACTAACAGTATGGCCATGGGTAAGGCAACTGATCTCTCTGAGCCTAAGTTTCCCCGCCTGTGAAAGTTAGGAGATTGGACTAGATTATCTTTAAGAATTCTTCCATCTCCCAAATTTTATGGTTATGGGGAAAATATAACTCGAACTGTCTGAAACTGAAAGAAAAAAAAAAAACCTATGCAATTCTGCCAACTATGGAAGGTAATTACACTGTAGCAAACATGATCTCTATGCGAGAGCTACAGGCTTGTAAAAGCAAAAAAAAAGCTTCTTTTATTGATCAAAGTTCTTGACTATAAAGTAACATGTATCGCTCTTAGATTCTTCTTTAAATTAGAATGATTAATTTTCAGGCGGGGCAAGGAGTTTGAGAGTCGGCTGGGTTCCGCGCTGAGAATGTCAGCTATGGCACGGCAGAGGGCTCTTCAACAAGGAGGAGCACAAAGCAAAACAGATTCAGAACGCCAGAGCTCGGCCACAAACACCAGAGAATGCCTCTGCAGTGGTGTCTTGACACTCTTTCTGGAAGGCCTACTACTGCAAGTATGTGGATATCTGTTTCTAAATTCATGGAAAATAAATCCCAATCTTTATCAGAGAAATAAGATCCAATTCTGTTCTTCTGGGAGCTCTTGAAGAGGTGCAGCCTAGATACCTTCAGCTGCAAGGCAAACCCACATCAGAGGAGTCATTTTTTCGAGGCTTTGGTACAGATGCTAATATTAAAGTGTGCAGGGAGAGATTCCAAGAGGGAGAATTTAAGCATTCATTTCCTCTACAGGGACCTTGATTATGTGCTGACCCTGTATGGTCTAACATAAAAAGTTTTGCCAAAGATCGCCTGACTTTGGACTACAAAATAAAATCCACTCCTATTCCCTAGGAAATCCGACTTTCACATATGGATGTAAATTCTCAAATCTATAGCCCTACCCATAGCATACAGAAAATTTAAGGGCAAGAAATCCTTCCTTAAGTGGAAGCATAGAAATACTGGTGCTAGCTGGAAATGCTGGTGCATCATTAAGGAAAAAACATTCCATCACCTGCCAGATCTTGAAATTCTTGGCTCTGGTTCTTTAAGCACAAAAATCATGGTCTGAACAGCTTTTCTTAAAATGATCTTGGCCTTCATTGGCATTCCTACAAAGGGATACTTCATTTATATTGTTAGATACTTTGGAATCTTAATGGAAAATTCTCCCTAAGTAGTCAAAAACAAATAGTAATTTGCGGGATTTAATTTGAAAGGTAAAGACACTGGGAGAGGTAAAGCCAAACCAGGAGCTTCTCTGTAAGGGATGACAGCTCAAGTATTTCTTGGATTTACAGCCAAAAGACAGGCTTGGAATGAAAATGAAGCTCTTGAAAATACCCTGCCCCGAAGAAACACTCCTCATTCAACAGTAGGCCAAATTATGTGGCATGTATTCTTACTTACAATCTCGAACTCCTTTTGAGAATATAAGAAAAACAAAAAGAATCACTAGGAAGTATAAAAATGTACAAAGCCTTTTAAGTCTTTCATGCCAGGGAATCAGCATACTCCTTAAAAACTGCTTGCGATCTTTTTTTTTAATGAGCACATCTTGAAATATCACTCTGAGATCCAGTGGTTTTGCTAAGACCTTTGTTGTTGTTGTTAAATGCATCAGAACGCAGAATCATCGATATTACCAATAATACAGCCAACTGTTTTAGTCTCCATGTATTTATTGAGATTTGTCATTTATATTCTTTTCTTACATTGAAAAGTACCTCTGCAGACCTCCTTCAAGAAACTCTGCCACTCAATGTGATTAAGTTTTGTCTAACGAAAAAGTGCACCATCGGTCCCATAATGTAGAAATGTTTAGAATAAACTGACAGAAAAGGGAAGAATTTGTAAATCCACTGGCAACTCTATATCGAATATATCTTTGGTTATTTTCCATAGATTGGAAGGTCATTTCTCACTATTCTTTATATCCGACGTTTTGTTTTTATATAAATACTATATTTGAATTTAGAGGAGGACCTGCCCTTTGCTCTAACTGATAAACAAGATACCAAGTAGTACACACTGTGGTCACTGTAATGGAAACTTAGAAGAGTGCACTCTAATACAAAGGCATAAGGTGACACTTTTATTATAGATGCATATTTTCACTGGAGTGTTACACAGTCTCTTTCCCTGAAAACCTCTAAGTATTATTTGTACATCCATCCGATAAAAATTACAAGGTTGGAGGTAGAGTAGAATGTGACAGAGTGAAAGTGACAAGAATAATATTTTTAAGTGCTCTCTGGTTTTATGATTCCACATGTTTTTCTAAAATTTATTTATTTTTAATATTCTTCTTCTTTTTTTTTTTTAAAGATTTTATTTATTTATTCGACAGAGATAGAAACAGCCAGCGAGAGAGGGAACACAAGCAGGGGGAGTGGGAGAGGAAGAAGCAGGCTCATAGCGGAGGAGCCCGATGTGGGGCTCGATCCCAGAACTCTGGGATCACGCCCTGAGCCAAAGGCAGACGCTTAACCACTGTGCCACCCAGGCACCCCTATTTTTAATATTCTTCTATTTAAAAAAAAAAAAAGGAAATCCAAAGAAATGTCTTATTTCACACCCACATTTCCTCAAACCCTATAGTCTTCAAGCTACTCGTCCAGCACCATTTTCTTTCATTTTCTACAGGTAGGAACAAAGAATATGAAGCGAGTAAGTTGTCTTATCCCAGGACCAACTTTAGGCATTACTAACGCTCAAGATATCCCTGAACAGGACTCTGGATGGTACTGAAGGGAGTGATAGTTCATAGAACAAACAGAAGCAAAACTTCTTTGATGTACTCAGCTGCATTTCCCAGAGGCACGAGGAGCTCGATTCTCTTTAATATTCCCGTTTCCTAGCACTCTAAGAATCTATTTCTGAAAACATCACATTATTTATGTTATTCTTACTCTATGCAAAACTCTACTGCCATATAAAAAAGAAATATTATTTAAGGGTTGTTTCTCACATTTGCCATAGAATTCACAAATGTTTTGAGTATAAATACTGTTTAAGTATAAAATTAGCATAATATTAATTTGGTTCTCTAGTTTTTCTTTACTCTCCTAACAGGGAATATAAAACGTACCCAGAGCAAGCAAGCAATACCTAAGAAAGGTATCCCTTTCCTTAGAACAGATTCGGAATTAACTACCAAATCAAGGAGATAGGCTTTTCCTTGTGACCTGTTTTGCTGTAAGTGAGCATTTATGGCATACTTCTCCAAAAACCAGAATGAAAAGGAACTCTTATAAGTAAATTTAAGGCACAGGAATATTTAATTTCATAAATAGTCACTGTTTACCTGTACATGAATAATCATCAATTCTGATGTAGCCAGTTTTGCAGATGCACATGAAGGAACCCGGGGTGTTAACACACATCGTATTCTCACGGCAGTAATGGCGGCCTTCAGCACACTCATCAATATCTGTGAAGGAAAAGGAGGGCAAAGAGGTCAACAGTGGCCAATATTCCAGAGTTTCTCTACAATTTTCTTTGGTGGGGAAAGGGCGACGTTTTCCAGTTGAAAACCATTTTTTAAAAGTATTCAAAACATCTCCTTTAACAGGAATGTTCGATGTTCAAATGACAGAAACCATAAACATTTTTTTTCAACAGCTCTTGCTGGAATTTTAAAGATGTCTGTCTATTTCAACTTGCAACATTCTAAACACATTTAGAAATTTTCAGTGCATTCATCTACCTGTGTTTGATAAAATGAATCAGAAAGTTACCAATTTGGCTACCCTAGAGTCTTGGAAACTTCAAACTCTGAGTCTATCATATATTGTTTTTTGATTCACTGGCTATTCTGCTGTATACTCACAGAGACCCTAAGAGGTAAATAAAATATTCACATACACCAGAACTTGAATAACTTCACTTAAAGACATGAAACCAATAACATGTAGTTTATTAGAGATACAAGGAGAGATATAGCTATCCCAGTAAGTGTCTGAATGGAGATGAAATTACAATGCAGAGACCTGATGCAAATGAGAAACTATAAAACAGTAGTAAGTTGGCATATTGAAGAACTTCCCTGGCAAGCCACACACCAAGTTTTGAGTGTAAAGTCTTACACACGGTAAGCCATAATGGGCACTAGCACTAACTGGGAAGAATGTGAATTTTTACAATAAGACTGTCCCCATTTTATAGTGCCTCTGTGCATGGAACATAAATTATTTTACAAATATTTTATCATATTGAAGGACCTTTTATCATTATGAAGGGCCTTAATGCATTGGCCAGGCATGGTCTTTCTCCTCCAGAAGTTGGCTTTCTCAAATCCTTGTGGTGAATCCACAAAGGGGCAGTGCTCTCATTTGTCCTACTCAGAGAAATGGATTAATTATAGGAGATAGTCAGGTAACCTACTACTACAGAAGTCATGCTATTCCTATAACCTCAACTATGTTCCCAGTTCTGAGAGTATCACCAGAAGTAACAGATATGATCTCAGATAGTTATAGTTTAGAGCTAAAGTGACCTTGGCAGTCATTTAAGCTAACTACTCATTCTACAGATGGAAAAATGGAAGGCTATAAAGGCCCCATTTTCTATTCAACTACTAAATGAAAGGTAACACAGTAAATTACAAACCTCTTAGCATGCAAAGCTCTTCCCACCTTGGCCTTGACTTTTACAGTTTTACAGCCTTTGACCATACTTCCTCCCTCTCAGTGTTCCGGCCACACGGAGCTTCTGATCAGTCCTCAGATGGACCATGCTCTTTCTTATCTGCATGCCTCTGTACCTGCTGTCCACTCTGTTCCTTCTTTCCCTATCACCAGCTTTAGTGGATCTTGCCCACCAGTGGATTATCCTCCAAGAATCTGTTTAAACGTCTCTCTATATACATATATGTATGTATATGGCGTTTGTGCTGTGAAAACTTCCCCAATGAAGTAAAATGCTCTCTATGCAGTGCTCTCTCGGAACTTTGTGATTCCATTGCAGATTCATCCACTGTACCGTTATTAACTTTTGTAGGCTTCTCCTCTCCAATAAGCCTTATATGCTCCTCCAGGGTAGAGATCATCTATTGGTGTCTCTTGACTCCAGCTGCACCTTACATGCATCTGGGATGCTTTTAAAAACATTGGATCTTGTGCCAACTCCCAAACCCCCATTTCAAATCTGATGTAACTATCTGTGGTGGAACACAGGCAATGATTTCTTTTTTAAATCTTCTCCATGATGAGTCTAATGCAGGGATCAGCAAAATATTTCAATAAAGAGGTAGATAGTAAATATTTTAGGCTTTGCGGCTTATAGGATCACTGCCACAACTTTAACTCTGTTGTTCTGTCATGAAAGCAACCATAGGCAAATGTAAATGAATGAGCCTGGCAATATTTCAATAAAATTTTATTTACAAAAACAGAAGTTGAATCAGATTGGGCCTGCAGGCCACAGTTGGATGACCCCTGGTCTAATGCATAAGCAGGGTTAAGAATCACTAAGTACGTGGGGCGCCTGGGTGGCGCAGTTGTTAAGCATCTGCCTTCGGCTCAGGGCGTGATCCCAGCGTTCTGGGATCGAGCCCCACATCAGGCTCCTCTGCTAGGAGCCTGTTTTTTCCTCTCCCACTCCCCCTGCTTGTGTTCCCTCTCTCGCTGGCTATCTCTGTTAAATAAATAAATAAAATCTTTAAAAAAAAAAAAGAATCACTAAGTATGTAATTCATTTTTGTATTCACAATACCTTATAGGGTTGTCTAGGATATTACAGGGTCAATAAGTGCTGCAGAATGAATGAATAAATGCTTCAAGGCTGGTTTAAGGAAGAGCTAAGAATAGATCTCAGATTATCTGACTCCTAGTATAATACGCTTCTCATGATATCATGCTACTTCTAAATGTTTGCACTGGTCTGCAAGGAAAGTATCACATTCAATTACAGCCTAAAAATCAAACTACAGGCACCCTGGGGGAATACGATGAAAACTCATTTGCTTCCAGGGTCTTAATATAATAATAGGAATCATATGGGATAATTAATGTGCTCAGTTGGATCAATGGTCTTTAATCCCGCTCCTCTGAGAGAGTGCTACAGAGAAGTGAAAGTTACTGAAGACCACTGCAGGAGTCCCCTGGGCTTAAGCTTGTGAACTGGAGGGATGGCCATGAAGAAGTTCAGGTGAACAAAGGTATAAACAATTTACCTTTGGGGAAAAAAGAGCCAAGAATAATGAACACAATGGAGTGAAGACATCTTGGTTCTCAGAGGGGAGAATTATTGAGTACACTGTGGCTTCTCCTCAAAACAAGACTAGTTCCTAGTGAGAGACCCTATTTCCTGGTAGAGTCAAGGATGTAGCTTCAGTGCCTAGGGCAGGACTGAGTCCCAGCTGGAGCAAGCATTAAGTACTGAAGGCACTGTCCCTCTTTCCAAACAGTTTGCTCGAGGGGGAAGCCCACCTCAGTAGGAGTGGCCACCAAACCTGGCCAATCAAACTCATAAGTACACGAAGCATAAGGAATGAGAACTTTGAGAGTACTAAAGTCCTATGGGAAGAGACATGGAAAAGAGACAGTTAGAATGGACACCATTTACAGCCAAAGTTATTAGACAGTTTGGTTTAGAAGATAAATAGGGATGTTTTGTGAAAGGGTACATCGTCCTAAATACTGCCTCTAATATTTGTCTGTGGTGGGTCTACATCTCACATTGTTGGGAGACATTGGCCAGTCCCATTTTCTTTTGTAGACGTTACTCTTGAAGCCAGCATATGATCAGAGAAAACACAATGTAGAGTCATAAAGCAAAACGAGGAAACCTATCCAAAGTGAAGCCTTTTAGGAACTTGAATGGTTTGGATCACAAAGAAATAACTCGATTCATGACCCAGAGATATGAAGTATCAGGAACAGTATTGTGGGGGGGGGGATAAAATATCAAAAAATAGAAGTGCAACACTCTATACCCAATTGCCCGTTGTCTTTTTAACTTTCTCATGCCCCATCTTCAGAAAAGGAAGTCCCCAAAGAGCCTCATTCAAAACCGCAAAGCTACATAAATGTCATTTCTACTTATATGTGCACATACTCACAGGCCCCAAAACAGCACGACTAAAAAGTGATCTGGCAGAAAATCATGTTCAAACTTAGTCCAGGGTATATTTTCGCTTGAAATCCGAATCGAAAACTTAATGTCAAATTCTCACAATTCAGTTCAATTCTCGACATGTTTACTGAATGTCTTCTATGTCCAAGGTCGCTTTCCTGGATTTTCAGTCATATCGATGACCCTGAGAGGTAGAACTACAGTCACAGGTGGAGAGCACCAGGGATGGCGGCTGCTGCAACAGAACTTTCTAGTAGGCAGAGGAAAAGTTGGAAAGAGCTGCCACAGAAGGTAGGTCCTATCAAGAGGAAGTATTCGAGCACCGGCTGGGCGTGCTATAGAGATGCACGCCAAGGATATGCTGCCGGACCATGTGGCTTTTAACAACCCATCCAGAATTCAGTACAAACACAGTTAAAGCGCAGGTCCTGCCTTGAAAGGGCTTACGATCCTTGTAAGTACTATCATCATCAGCCACGTAGGTGCCTTCTATGTGTTAAGCCTGCACTCTAGAGAACAATATCTCTAAGAGGGGCTCATGATTCCTCAAAAACAGAATATTGCACAGTCAAATAAGTTTTCAGGACCATTATATTACTATTCTTTTCCATCTCCCTCCTTAAAACTCACCACGTACAGGAGGAAGTTACAGGGTCTGAAATATCTAGTCATGTTTTTAAAGGGTTCACTCATTAATTCAGCAAGTATATAATGTGCCTGCAACATGCCAGAGTGCCGCGTTAGGTAACAAAGATACATTTTAACTGAAGAAATAACACTAAGACAATAATGCTATGAAGTGATGCATACTCTATAACGGAAACATATACAATGTGCATTAAATAGGGAGAAACCAACTTCTTTAATATGGTCCTTTTTTGTTCTGAGCTTATTAATGCAGAACAAATTTGGGAATTTATACTTGGTGATATAAATAATTTTATAACTCTTCCTCCCCAACTTGAGGAGCTGATAATGAAACTAAGAAGCCTGGATACAGCATGAATAACAGCATGAGGTCCTATATGCCAAGTGCAAGAAGAGAAAAGAAAAGAAAAGAAAAGAAAAGAAAAGAAAAGAAAAGAAAAGAAAAGAAAAGAGGGGCGCCTGGGTGGCACAGCGGTTAAGCGTCTGCCTTCGGCTCAGGGCGTGATCCCGGTGTTATGGGATCGAGTCCCACATCAGGCTCCTCTGCTGTGAGCCTGCTTCTTCCTCTCCCACTCCCCCTGCTTGTGTTCCCTCTCTCGCTGGCTGTCTCTATCTCTGTCAAATAAAGAAATAAAAACTTTAAAAAAAAAGAGAGAAGAGAAGAAAAAAGAAAAGAAAGGAAAAGAAAAGAAAAAAGAAAAGAAAAGAAAGAAAAGGAAAGGGAAGGGAAGGGAAGGGAAGGGAAGGGAAGGGACAGAGGAAAGAATGTGCTCAGTACCAGGACTGGTATTCAGAGAAAAGCTGGTGACTAAGAGCAGAGACAACCAAGGACAATTTGCTGGGTGGTGTGGCAGGGCGTAAAGTATATTTTTGAAGAAGTAGGCTTAAAGCGACAGACTTATACACAGAACGAGGGGGCTGCCACGGAACAATTTCCTGTCAAAAAAAAGATGCTCAAAGATGAGCAGGAAGATTGTAGACATTGGAGTCTAGTGTAGGCAGCATAGGCAGCAAAGACATGAAACACTGAGGAACAATGAATATTCCATTTGGTTGGAGTTTATGCAGGAAATAAAACAGAAATACAGCTATGGGAGAGGAGACACAACGGGAATGCACTTAAATCTCCAACAAACACGAGAAACGTATCTTCCTTGCTGTGATGTGGAAACATGAAAGCATTTGTAAGGAAGGGAGTAGAGGAAGTGGCACAGAAAAGTAAATCTCACGAGAGTTGGTAAGATGAAGCAATTGTGGAGCTGATGAGAGAGGTACAATCGAGGTGAGGAGAAGTTCATTAAATTACAGTAACCTCCCTAGCCCCCGTTTCTCCACATTACTTATCAGTGTCTGAAAATATCCTATTAAATTATTTGTTGGTATGTCTGTTGTCTCTCTCTATTGGAATATAAGATTCAGGAGGGTAGAGAGCTTGTTCTGGGACAATGGCTGGCCCTCACTAAAAATCTCTGGATGAATCAATGAATCCTTTCATGGCTTTTCATCTAGAAGGAAAAAGGATAAGTATCCTAATTCACACTGGTCTGACCTGGAGCTCCACTTGGCAGAGCAAATCCTTTGTCTTCCCAGTACATTGCCCAGGCATTTACTTAGACATGAGCCTTTTGTAAGAACAGTAAACATGAGCCCCTGTGGTAAAATACAGTCCTGCAGGGGAAGAACACTGCAGTGGGAATAAAGAAGGCGGGATTCTCCACTTTGGCTCTATTATAAGCCTGACAGCCATTTCATCTCTCTGGACCCTCATTTCATCATCTATAAAAACAAAGGCTAGAGGTTTCCACGTCATTACCAGCTCTCATACTTTACAATTCTAACAAAGAGAACACGATTTATATGGTTGCAGGGGAGAATCTGATTCTCCAGGATTTTGTATCCTACACAGTCATACTCCAACAAACTTGAAAAGCATAAGTAAACTGTGTTTCTTATACTTGAACAACCTCTCTTGCCCCAGGATAATTCAAGCTGATCTATTTTAGAAACAGAAGTTTATAAATTCCCTTTTATCCTATCTGAAGCTGCGTCTGACTTTGTAATTATTCAGACTCACAGATTTCTAGACCTGAAAGGAACTACAGAAATCATCTAACCTAACCGCATTCATTTACAATTAAAGACATGGGGGGCAAAGAAATGCCAAAGACAAATTAAGAAGGTGGCAGGAATCAGATCGTGGAACTTTCATGAGCCACATTAAAAAATTTGAACTTCATCCTATATGAAATGGGAAAGGTTTTGGGAGAGGGTTCCTTGAATCAGATCTGGGCTTTTGGAAGATCCCTCCCACACAAGTTTACACAGCTAATGAGTGGAAATCAAAATAACAACAGTTTCCAGGCCCCAGATCCCACATTAATGTTCCTTTTGGCCTATAGAGTCATCTCCTTGGAGACAATCCTTGGAGGCAGTGGGCACTCAGGTATGATGTGCCCCCTCCCCTGCGGGCTTCTGCCACACAACCCGGCTATCCGCCCCCCCCCCCCCCATCTTATGCTTTGTATGTCACTGATGCCATTTTTTAAAAAAGCATGGTATATCTCTAAGGCTACAGTACTTTATCTCAATTTTGCCCTATAAAAGGATTATATTAGCATGTTAATGAACACTAATGCTTTCTTGCTCAGCCAATAAAATCTTGAAGCATGCAGCTCACCAGCAAGGACTCCACATATTGAAGATGAGCATGCATTGGTATGGGTTAGAATTGCTAAGTCTTGGCCCACCAGCTGTGAAAAACTGGCTTGGCAAAGTTGGCAAAGAGATCAATGACTTAATTCATAAACCAGGAAAAAGCCTAAGTTCTGAGAAATGTAATTCTGGAAAGGGATTTGAGAATAACATTTGGGACGATAAGAGTATTTTTGAAAATAAAAAAAAAATTTGCAAGTATAAGCAGGCTGCTCAGTGAAAAATCAGTAAAGAATAAATTAAAATGTCATTTACAAATAGGCTAACATTAAAAGGAACTGCAAGCAATCTTATTTTGAAGTCAGTGGCATTAACAAGTTTATCAAATATTAATTTTTAGGTATTAAAAACTGTATCTATCATGTGCTACTGAAGCACATGATTTTTTGACATCTCAAAATAAAAACCATATATTTTCTTCATTCATCTTTTTAAATTCATTCATTGTAAATTGTACGGTGCATTCCTCAAGAGTAAATCTCTAGTATTATATCATTGTTCTTGCTACTTTTAATAGGATACATTATTCCTAACTTTAGCATTCCTGCATTTAAAACACATGGAGACACGCAGTAGGAAAATTTGAGACACGGTTGAGAGTGGAACATAAAATTACACCTGTGGGGAAAGGTGAGATCATTTGGACTACTAAGGTGCTGAGGAAACAAAAGCAGGAGTAGTTTATCCATGTAAGCAGTATTTATTGAATTCTTACTATTTCCCAAGGTATTAATGGCAATACCAATAGCATGGCCTTGAAGAAGACAGATGTGGTGTGTGTCTTTGCAGAGCTACGGTCCTTCTCAAAGACAACTAATGACTTTTTTAAATGTTGTGGGAATTTGATAAGCAATAGGGCCACATTTGGAACAAAACGTGAGCGCTCCAAATCTTACAGGCAAGGCAAGGCTTTCAAGAGGGTGTGACGTCTAAGCAGAGGACTAAAGGAGAAGTAGAGTTAGCCAAGTGAGACGGGAAAGAGGCGAGCGTTTCAAACAAGGGAACTATGCTGGAAGGTGAGAGAATCTGGTATGTTCAAGCAATAGCAAATGTTAAATGTGGCTAATGAAGTAAGCAGGAGCTATTTTGTGTGTGGACCTTGCAAGACACACAAAAGAATTTGACCTTATCCTATGATCAGTGGGAATCTATTGACGTTTTTTAAATCATTTTTTAATATATCATATGTACACAGAGTATAAACTTGAAAAGAGGCAACAGAGTGCAAAATTAAAGTGAGGCCAACCCGCAGCCACTCAACTGTCCCACAGCAAATCTCCTAACCACTTTTACCAATTCCCTGTGCAGCCTTCCAGAAACGCTGTCTGCCCATATAGGCACATGCATGTGTGTGTGTTTGGGGGGTGTGGTGGAGGGGATGCTTCTCCTCTAAAGGGTGAGAGTGAATGAAATGACATTAAGTCGCTAAGCAAGAACTTTTTAAACTGCAAGGTGGATTCGAGAAGAGCAAAATGGAAGTTGGGAATAAGCTCACTTGTAGTTTGGTTTCCTGTGTCTGGGACAGTATATTCTGGTTGCATATGGAGAAGGTGTGGAGATACGGATATATATATATATATATATGGAGAGAGAGAGAGAGAGGGAGAAAGATATCTATATGGAGAGATATGGATATATTTCTATGGAGGGACACAGATAGAGAGAGAGAGACCAGGAGAGAACACAAGACTGGAAGTCAAGATCTGGGAGCCTCAAGCACACCGAAAGTAATTAAAGCCATAGTATTAGACAACATCACCCAGGGATAGGGTGCAGAATAAGGAAGAAAAAATTAAGATGGAGCCCTGGGGAACTTCAACATTTAAGGGGCAAGTAAAGCAAGGAGACTGTAAAGATTGCTCAGAGAGGTAGCAGCAAAACTAGAGGGTTGGAGGTAGACGAAAGTTGACACAGTGGTCAGCAATCACCTTTTAACACACCTTCTATATTTGAGGTAATCTCCATCTCCCCAAGATGGAAGTCACAACTCAGATTTCAGCATACTTGGCAGCTAGTCTACAGACTTGTAACCTAGGACTGCCCATCATGGGCACTTAGGAGAAACTTCAATTCAGAAAAGAACTCATGACAAAGCAAGGTTGTGAACTCTAGCAAGCAGGGTGGAGAAGGCATTCAACACTTAGGACGGTAGCAGCTGTATGGGTTCTGGAGTCTGGTCCCAGATGTCATCAGTGAACAGTATGCACTATTTGTGTGAGTTGTAGTGTTGACACCGAGAGTGGAATCTGTATCCAGGTGTGAGTGTGTGGTCCTGCCTGAACATCATCTAAACCTGTCTTGTCACATTTATTGTGGGCCACCTAACATCCTTCAATATATTCCTTTTCTGCTTTAACTGCCAGAGTGGGTCGTGTTGTTTGCAACTCTGATCCCTGATCAATACAATGTAGTATCATGAAGACAAGGTAAAGAAGTATTTCAAGGAGGGAGTGATCAATAGAATTAATTGCTGCCTAGAGGTCAAGCAAAAAGTGGGCTGAACGAGGTCTGATTTAACATTACAGAAGTTATCAGTGACCTTGGTGAAGGTAGTTTGGAGGGGAGGGGAGATGAAAAATCTAGACTGAAGTAGGTGAAGGAGAGCCTCTGACATGAAGAAACGGAGACAGTGAAAATCAATCACACCTTTCAGAAATTTGGATATAAAGGGGAGGAAGGTCAATAAAACAAAAGCTAGAAGGGATGTTTGGTTAAGAGAGAAACGTGAACATATTTAAATGCTGATGGGAAGGAGCAAGTGGAAATAAGGTGAAAACAGAGTTTGGGGGGATAATGGATGGAATAAGTTTCCTCTGAAGCCAGGAAGAGAGAAGATTCAGTCCTCAGATGGACCCATCACTCCCAAGAGAAAGGGTATCTATTCCACCAAGACTGAGGAGAAGGAAGAAAGGGTGGGCGTGAAGCATGTGGGCTTATGTAAGGGGAGCAGAAGGAAGACAAGTTAGTGTCTGTTCTCTGTTTTGTTGGTGAAGAAGTTACCTGCTGAGAATAAGAGAATGGGTAGAATCAAAAATTTGCATGGAATGGTGAAGGTTTACAATAATCATTGTAGGGAATGAGAGGAAACTGAGCTGGGATGCATAGTAAGATTACTCAAGCAGGGCAAAGCACCCAGCAGGGTTGGCAGCCATGCTCACACAGGTCTACCACTTGACATTTTTGTAACACTTAGGTTCTGCTGGTGCCTATGTATTATACGCTAATTCTCATAACCCTGTGACTTAGGGGGCTCTTAGAGAGTTACCCCCTTTTCATAGCTCAGGAATCTGTATGAAGTTGGGAAGTTTCCCAAATGTTTGTGATAACTTAGTAGTTTGCAAATCTTGACTAGAATCACTCCATATAACCCATGGTTCCTCCACAATCTGGTCCTATCTCAGCAGTTCGATCTACCACGCCTGGCTATAAAATCTCCTGTTGCAGAAAAAAACTCCAAAATGTATCTTGCTCTTTCTCTTCCCTTATCCTCTGCCAATCTAAATTGGATTCATTCTTCAAGGCCCAGATGAAGTCCCAGTTCCTCCCCAGTGTGTCCCTAACCTCTTTAGCCATGGGGATCCCATCTGTCTCTACTTCTGCACTTCTTGTCTGGGCTTATTCGTGGCTAGTTAGTAGCTATTTTGGCTGAATCCAATTTGCTTGAAATTAAGGAACAGACAGGCTCATTTGAAAGATTGCCTTGTCACGTTGGATTTGAAAATTCATCAACTTGAACGGCATTCTTTCCAAACGCAGATTAGTATTTTTAAATATTAAAAACCAATTTAACAAATATATATTTATTTTGCCAAAAACAGAGTTTCAGTCATTACAATATCCAAATTGATGCCTATTCAGAGTTATTAACCTAAACATTACATCAGTGCTTTCATGAAAGATATGGAACCACTCCAATTTCCAATTGCTTGTTTATACATAAATCACTGACTAAACTACATTGTTAAATTTGACAACCTTAATCAATGTTTAATGTTGATTAGGAAGTATGACCTCACAACAACTCAGTACCAACAAATATATGCAGTCTACAACTCCAGTCCCATTTCTTCACTATCATGTTCTTATTTAAAGATATGAACAATAAATAAAAATCTTTAAAAAAAAAAAAGGGGGGGGCGCCTGGGGGGCGCAGTCGTTAAGCATCTGCCTTCGGCTCAGGGCGTGATCCCGGCGTTCCGGGATCGAGTCCCACATCGGGCTCCTCCACTGGGAGCCTGCTTCTTCCTCTCCCACTCCCCCTGCTTGTGTTCCCTCTCTCGCTGGCTGTCTCTATCTCTGTCAAATGAATAAATAAAAATTAAAAAAAAAAAAAAAAGGGGGGCGCCTGGGTGGCGAAGTCGTTAAGCGTCTGCCTTCGGCTCAGGGCGTGATCCCGGCGTTCCGGGATCAAGTCCCACATCGGGCTCCTCCGCTGGGAGCCTGCTTCTTCCTCTCCCACCCCCCTGCTTGTGTTCCCTCTCTCGCTGGCTGTCTCTATCTCTATCAAATGAATAAATAAAAATCTTTAAAAAAAATAATAAAAATAAAGATATGAACAATGAGTAAAAATCTGTTTGGGAGTACATTCTTTGTATCAAAGAAAAATTACTTGGAGGAAAGTTAAGATGGAATAAAAAATAAAAATGAAAATACTCTTATGTATTATTAAAATCCCAGGGATCTATTTTTATATCCTACCAATGAGTAAGAGATGTAATTTTGGACCATAATGTCCAAAAACATGAGGGTCTTCCTGCTCTGGACAGTCATTTGCCCAAACAAGTCAAGTCCTTTTCTGTAACGTATCTCAAATCTCTCATTTCTCTGTTAGGTTCACTTAATTTATGCCTAACTGCTTCCTGCAATCCACAGCAAGTGTTACCTCCTAACAACTTACTCCTATATCCATTCATGATATTGATAATGAAACTAACATTTACTCTCATGTCTATTGCTTTGACTGCGTCATTTCATTTATCTTCACAGCATCACGTTTTCACAAAGGATCCCAAACAGAATCTCAGGGCCACTGAATCAAAGTCAGATTTGTTTTATTTTTGCAATCCTCACACATTTCTAGCTATACTGTTGCCTGCCATTCACCATGCTGAAACTTCCATCTCCTATCTCCAAGCCTTTTTTCAGATGTCCTTGATACAATACGATTCTCTTATTTTATACTGGAGTTGGTTCTTCTTGGAAGCAAATGAATACATGAAGAAAGGAAGACAATTGCAAAGGGAATGCTAATAGTGGTTTCATTTCAAGCAAGTGTTTGTTGATTGACTTCAAGACTGTTAACAGATTTAACTAGAACACACGACTAAGATTTCTTGGAAGGCATGATAAAGCTGGTATTTATAATATAATCTCTAAGTTATACCTGACCTTAAACTTAATGGAGTTGCAAAAGGTCCATCAATTAAATTTTTAAAAATTGTTAATCATGTGACACCCCACATATCACTTCAAATGGATTCTTTTCCAGGGGAAAAGATTCTTTTTTAAAAAATAATTTTCATTTAACAAAAAAATAATAATAAACCATCGATTCACATAAGATACGTGCAAATGATCTATAATGAATTGCTTAATTCTAAGTAGACGTTTTCTTCCTAGTATTAATAAACAAGAACGTGCAAATAATTACCAGGTATTTTATCCTGCTACTACTCATCTACAGAAAAATAACGTAAATACCCACTGTTACATTTAAAGTTTTATCATATAATTTGCAAAATGAGGATGAATTATGCATACTCTATATCTAAAAACTTTAGAAGTTATTCAGACTAGAAAGGAATTTGGCATAGTGAATTGGAAATAATCCATGGTAACTTGGCTACTGAAGTAGTTAAAGACCTCATTATAATTGGCTTAAACTATAAGACAATATCATCATATGGACTCTCAGAGTATTTTTGCCTCAAGTCTTCAATAAACTTAGAGTGAACATCTTAGTTCCAAAAATAAATTCATGTTGTGTGAATTGACTGACACACTGTTGTAATAAGAACATGTTTCATCACAAACTTTTACCAAGGACTTATTTTTCTGGAAGGCATTTTTCACATACTTCATCTTATTTAATCTTATTTGACCTCTGCCTTCCCAACCTCATAACACAAATGTGCCCATTTAGTAGATGAGGAAACTGAGGCTCAGAGATATTAAGTGATTTGCGCAAGTTCTCACAGTTGATAAACTGCAGAGGTAAGAATTAAGCCCAAGTCTTCTTATGCGATGCTCTTTCCATAACAACAGAACTGCCCCCACTTGTCAAAACTGGAAAGATTTTGATTTGATCCACATAAACATTTTACATTTTCATTTGTTGGCTGAATCTCAAAATTTCTTCTGACATATATTTTTAGATGTAATTATAGGTAGCTGCCCTGTAAATCTGCAGAGTACCCATGTAGGTCCTAGACTGACTCTTTTGCAAAAGATGGGTATACAAAATAAGTATTTGTTCCCAGTCACTTTTCAGCATTGACACAATTGAGCAGTAAAGGCATGACAAAATTATCAATACTTTTTTAACATTGACAGGCAGCAAATGTTTCTTGCAAACTACAAAGAAATGCAAGGGTAAACAATCTGGTGAGGCTAGGGGGACAAACAAAACTCAAAAGCATACCAGAAATGTAATAATGTTACAGGCCATGGAAACAAATTTCCATGGCTGCTGGTGAATCTGAGCGTTCCCTTAACATCTCCCCCGTTACTTCTCAGTGTACCCGGAGTGCTTCTATGGGTTCAGGAATAAACCAACACATACTTGCTATCACTGCCTACAGCCCTGCCCCTGGGCATTCTCTGGGCCTTTTCCATGTTCTCTGAGTCTCTGCCAAGGCTGGTGCATAACCCTGTGTCCCGACTTTTGTTCCTTTAAAAGAGCTCCCATCTCAAAGCTACAGAACTCTACATGTTCAGAGCTACTCAAAAATGAAAAAAAAAAAAATCTTCTATCTAATTTTTTGTTGTTCTTTGGGACCTAGGCCCTACAGTAATCTTGTTTATATCCTAAATATCAGAGTTTATCCTCTTCCCCATCATCACATTACGTCTTTCCCATATTCCCTGGTAAAACCAGCCTGAAGTGCCAGGCAGCCCTTACATGCTCGTACATAAACTCCCCTGCACTTTTGGCATAAAACCAAAAGTCCTCAAAAAGATCTAATAATAGTAGCAGAAACTGAGGGTAGGTATCATGCTCACATACAGCTATCTTCCTAGTATTTACTTCATTTAAGCCAATGGTTCTCAACTGGGAGCAATTTTGTCCTCCAGGGGAAATTTGACAATGTCCGAAAACATTTTTGGTTATCAAAACTGGGAGTACAGGGTACGAACAGGGGTGTGCTACTGGCATCTAGTGGGTAGAGCCCAGGGATGCTGCTGAGTGTCCTACAAGGCACAGGACAGCCCCGCATAACAAAGAATTATCCAGTCCGACAAGCCAATAGTGCTAAGGCTGAAAACCCTGGTTAAAACCCCCACCACATGATAAAGAAAATATAGGACTACACAGGCTCAATAATTCATCTTTCTAGGCAGGAGCACATTAACTATAGATTCAAAAATCATGATAATTCTTGAAAACTCATCCTTAGAAGGATATCAATACAGAATTAATCTAGAATAATCCTCTTCAAACTTAATGTGCATAAGAATCACCTGGTAAACTTATAAAAATGCAGATTACTGAGAGCCAACCTTGACCCAATTAAGCAGAATTAAGGTTGCATCCAGGAATCTGTTTTTTAAACAGCCTCCTCAGGTGATTTTGATGGAGCTTGAACCACACCATAAGAAACCATGTCGAGGAAACCAAATTGTATACCAATAAAAATAAACGGAGACTCTGAACACTGAAATTCCTCTCCAGTTGAACATATGGCTAAAAAACATTGGATACTACCAACTAATTAAGATAATCAATGAAATAAGCTGTATGCCTTAAACCAGTACTCTTCAAATTTTCTTATGCACAGGAGTCACCCCGAGATCTTGTAAACATGCAGATTCTGATTCGGTAGGTCTGAGATAAAGTATGACATTATGTATTTCTAGTGAGCTTCCAGGTAATGGCCTATATTGGTCTTTGGACCAGCACGTTGAGTACTAAGGTCTTAAAAAATAACTGCCAAAGAGAATAAAATCAGGACTACTTATATTAACAAAGCACAAAACCAACAATCACAATTCTTATTTCCATCTGCATCTGGAAAATGGACATAGACTCTAAATGCTACCTCTACTAGAAACTCAGCTCCATGACAGAGGGAGCTTGATCAGTTTTGCTCACAGCTGTATGTCCAGCACCCATTCAGGGCCTGACATATAGCACGTGCTCGACAAATACTGTGAATAAATGGGCAACGAACAAAGAGTCGCCAAATGAAGTCTAGTGATAGAAACCAATCATAAATCAAAATTCCCAAAAAGAGCCTATAGCTCCATCTCAGAGAGAAGAAAGAGTAGCTGGAGCACAGGAGTGAAAGTGTAGCTGGCTCTGGGAGTCCCAAACAAGCCAGATTCGGCTACTCACCCTGACAAAATCCAAAGGCAAAGAAAAGAGTGGTGATGAAACCAGAAAGGAATGTATTTCAGTGAGGCCAACACTGGGAAGACAGTGGACTCTCAAAGACCATCTGAAGTACTAAAAGTACTTCCAGATTGATATAAGGCAAATGAGGGATAAAAATGGGTAGGTATGTTCAGGTGGGTATCAACGGTCAAATTCATCATTATCCTGGGGTCAACCACAGGCAGGGGGCTTGCTGGCTCAGGGCAGTCCTTATTGCTTGAGAGGGTAGTTTTGGTTCCCATTAGGGGATGCTTTGCCCTCAGGGTCTTCAGCCTGAGCCAAGAGACAAGCTGGAAAGTACCCAACTAGAAAATGTGAGGTCAGAATGGAGGCAGCTGAGGTCCTCTTTCAAAAGTACTTGTTCTTAACCCTATTTAATACATAGATGTATCATTAATTGATGGCTGATTCATAATGTCTTCTTTACATAGCATCCAAAAGTGATCATGAACTCCAACAGACTTAAGCATGAATATCTTTTAGAGATGTGCATTCTTTGGAAGAAAAAAAACCAGTTGACCATGAAAGTCACACAACTATAGTATTTTGTTTCAAAAGGATAGTATATGGGCAGCACCGATCGTTTCTTCAACTCCCTTTGCATGAGAATCTATGGCTAAGAAGAAGTTCAGAGAAGTGCACTCTTTATTAGGTTTGATTTAAAAAATTTAAAGTCCTCCCTTCATATCAGAGCAGACCCTGGCTTCAAAGAAAAAATGCCCTTTTCCTCCAATTTAAATAACTTAATGATGTGCAAGTTTACAAATGAATAGAAATTGTTTTTGAGTCAGCAAAAGCTGAAGTTAAGTATCACAGAGAGTAAATGATAAATGAGCTCAGAAGAACTGCTTAATGCAAGTTCAAATTTAGCTGGGTCACTTGATAGTGCTTTTCAAAAGTTTTTCACCAAACTTCTCAATCAGAGAAGGAATAATTTTTATGAAAAACAACACACACACACACACACTTATCTCCTCAGCATAGTAAACATGTTAAATAGATGTTCCTTAATGCCTAAGAACACTCATGCTTCCATAGATGGCCTTCATTACGTTGAGGTATGTTCCTTTTAAACCTACTTTATTAAGGGTTTTTATCACAAATTGATGATGTACTTTATCAAATGCTTTTTCTGCATCTATTGCAAGGATCATATGTTTCTTATTCTTTATTAATGAGGTGTACCACATTGAGTGATTTGCAAATATTGAACCACAACTGCAACTCAGGAACAAATCCCACTTGACTGTGGTGAATGATTTTTTTAAATGTATTGCTGGATTTGGTTTGCTAGTATTTTATTGAGAATTTTTGCATCTATGTTCATCAGGGATATTGGCCTGTAGTTCTCTTTTTCAGTGGAGTCTTTATGTTTTTGGTATTAGGGTAATGCTGGCCTCATATGATGAATTTGGAAGTTTTCCTTCCTTTTCTATTTTTTGGAATAGTTTGAGAAGAATAGGTATTAACTTTTCTTGAAATGTTTGGTAGAATTTACCTGTGAAGCCACCTGGTCCTGGACTTTTGTTTATTGGCAGTTTTTTGATTACTGATTCAATGTCTTTGCTGGTTATCAGTGTATCATATTAATTCTGAAAGCTGTTTTATGTGGCAACTGTTTCACTTGGTTGGATGAATAGATGATGCCTTTAAAAGTTCAATTCATATTTGAAAACATCAGAAACACTTTTACTCCTCTCATTTTTTTTTTTTTTGTTAATTTGTAACGTTGATGCTTAATTTTATTTGTCGACCCAAGTAAGCCACTGGATGACCAGATATTTAATCCAACATTATTCTGGGTGTGTCAGTGAAGGTGCCTCTGGATGAGATTAACATCTGAATTGGTGGACTGAGGAAAGCAGATCTCCTCCTTAACCTGTATGGGCCTCATCCAATCAATGGAAGACCCAAAGAGAACAAAAAGCTGAGTAAGAGGGATATTTTGCCTGCCTGACTGTGAGCTGGGATATTGGTCTTCTCCTGCCCTTGAACTGAAATTTACACCACTGGCTCTCCCAGTTCTCAGTTCTTTGGACTTGGACTGAAAGTATACCATGAACTCTCTGGATATACAACTTGCTGACTGCGGATCTTGGGATCTTCTCAGCCTCCGTGAGCCAATTCTTTATAATCAATCTCTGTCAATATATGTCCTATTGGTTGTTTTTTTGGAGAATGCTGATTAATACAGTAACCTTGGGCTTCTTCTTATTTAAGAAACTCTACCATAACACACCAAGAGAGTGCATCATTAGCCATAATTTTGAAAGCTACAGTGTCTACTAGAATTCCCTAATTAATCCCATAGGACTCAGTCCTCTGGTTATTTATTCCCACTCTGTTAACAGGCCTCCTGTTAATTCCAGTGGGAACTGTGTGCTGGGTTTATAATCAGAGGACTGAGCTCATTCTGCATCTTTCTCTTCATATCTCTTGGAGCAACTCTGTGGGGCTATCACTCATCTTTCCTAAAGAAGTCCTCCCAGATTGCCTCTATATTCCATAGTTAATAATATGCAGATACTGGCTATTACAGAAATTCACACTAAATGAGTTATTTGTGAAGTGGTAATCAGCTGAGAAAGAGAGAAAAAATAGGAGGAAGGAAGGAAGGAAGAACGGAAGGAAGGAGGGAACGGTAGGAGGGAAAGAGAAAGTTTGTTTTCCCATTGTCTTCCTATGTGGTTTATTTACCGTGGTTTCAGCTCATTACAGATTCTCTAATACCGATGAGCTGCTTTCTGGATAGAATACAGATTATTTTTCCTTTTCAGAAACATTCAATTTGTAAGGCCAGTTAGCTGCTTTAAAAGATGTCTCTCTAAAGAAAAATCTACATGTTATTCTTATTTATAAAAATAAGAATTACATTAGGTATGAAATAAGTAAATTAAACGTAGTAAAAATTTAAAAACACTGAATTTATAGATAGATGATATGAATTTGAAGCCTGGGTTTACTGGGTAAACGATTTTGGGCAAATCATTTTATTTCTGGGGCGCCTGGGTGCCTCAGTCGTTAAGGGTCTGCCTTCGGCTCAGGGCGTGATCCTGGCATTATGGGATCGAGCCCCACATCAGGCTCCTCTGCTGGAAGCCTGCTTCTTCCTCTGACACTCCCCCTGCTTGTGTTCCTTCTCTCGCTGGCTGTCTCTCTCTGTCGAATAAATAAATTTAAAAAAATCTTTGAAAAAAAAATCATTTAATTTCTAAGCTCTTTAGTTTTCTTTCTTTTTTTTTTTTTTTAAGATTTTATTTATTTATTTGACAGAGCGAGAGAGACAGCCAGCGAGAGAGGGAACACAAGCAGGGGGAGTGGGAGAGGAAGAAGCAGGCTCATAGCGGAGGAGCCTGATGTGGGGCTCGATCCCATAACGCTGGGATCACGCCCTGAGCCGAAGGCAGACACTTAACCGCTGTGCCACCCAGGCGCCCCTAAGCTCTTTACTTTTCTTAACCACAAAACAGGATACTATAAAAATGCCTGCATCATAGGACTGCTGGAAGTGATCAGATATTGTATCTAGAAAGCATATTAAGTGTGTCTTAAGAATCATATGGTTATTAGTACTAGGTGATATTTTTTATTACAGCCCTATTGACAAACAATAGCAGGAAAAAAGAACACAAAATAAGAAAAAAAATAGGGAAATTACTTGTTTTCATTAAGAGTTATGTTCACGCTACTTCGTACATGGGCTAGAATCTCCCAAAATGCAGAACAAACAAGGGAGAAGAGGTATCCTTAGCCAAAGGATTGCATTAAAAAGACAGGAAGGAGATGAGAGGAGATAGTGTTCTTTTGGTAGCAGGTTAAAAAAAAAAAAAGGGAAGGAAAGGAAAGGAAAGGAAAGGAAAGGAAAGGAAAAGAAAAGAAAAGAATGAAAGGAACAAAGAAAGAAAGTAGATTTCTTTTTTTTTTTCTAAAGATTTTATTTATTTATTTGACAGATAGAGACAGCCAGCGAGAGAGGGAACACAAGCAGGAGGAGTGGGAGAGGAAGAAGCCGGCTCATAGCGGAGGAGCCTGATGTGGGGCTCGATCCCAGAACGCTGGAATCACGCTCTGAGCCAAAGGCAGAGGCTTAACGACTGCGCCACCCACGCGCCCCAGAAAGTAGATTTCTAAATATAATTTATAATTTATGTTCCCAGGTGTGCCATGCCTGGCACATAGCAGGTACTAAACAAATGTTTATTAAGATTCTAATCTCCAGGGGCGCCTGGGTGGCACAGTGGTTGGGCATCTGCCTTCGGCTCAGGGCGTGATCCCGGTGTTGTGGGATCGAGCCCCACATCAGGCTCCTCCGCTAGGAGCCTGCTTCTTCCTCTCCCACTACCTCTGCTTGTGTTGCCTCTCTTGCTGGCTGTCTCTATCTCTGTCAAATAAATAAATAAAATCTTAAAAAAAAAAAAAAAGATTCTAATCTCCACATTAAAATGCATTTAAATTAAGCACCACTACACATCAGACATTTAATGTTCAAGTGAGTTGCTTTGCAAATTGTAGATAGAATTAAAATCTTAAGTAAAAACTTAGAGTGTAAGGTAAAAGCAAGAGAGAGATGGGGAAATTTCGGGATTTGTGGTCCTTTCAATATGCCTGCCATTTATCAGTGCACATATAATTTAATAAATAACAAGTGTTTTAAATGAATGAATTCCTTCTCTTGCACTACTCAAAATAATCTGTAAGGACCAAAACATACCAATTTAAAACAACTGAATCCCTTTTTACCTATAAAAAATCAATATGACAATTAGCCTTCCTTATGCAATATGAGCACAATTTGATAAGTTCAATGTTTGTCCTCAATACTTCTTTAGTGATGAGGTAGCCTAAAGGTGCCCATTTGTTCAGCATATCTAAGTATTTCAAATCATCAATAAACAAATATTTCTTAAACTCTACATTGTCTATCTCTATTTTAGAAGTTCAGAAGAATTCAACGAAAATAAACAGTCTATGACAAGACACTTACAGGTGGGAGACATATAAAGAGGCATACATGAGTCCTTTAATAAATAGTACAGTTTATAAGAAAGTATATTACAAGAGGACAACTGGATATAAACCAGTATAGAACAAGGTACAAATTCTTTGGCCAGATAAAATTTTAAAATAGATTTTAGAAATTAAATCTGTGTGCTTAATTTATCAAGAAAGTCTTCAGAAAAAAAAAAAAAGTAAGTAGTCTAGAAGTATGATTAAATCATGGACAGTCAGACCAAAAAGCAAAAGGTATTTCTGCCAGATTATAGACATTAGCCACAGCTACCAAAAGAAAGTACCACAAACTAGTGGCTTAAGCAACAGAGATTTATTGTCTCACAATTTTGTAGGACCATCATCCAAAATCAAGGTCTCAAAGGTTGGTTCCTTCTGAGGGCTGTAAAGGACAATTTGTTCCCTTGCTTAGTTTCTGGTATTTTGTTGGAAATCTCTGGTGTTCCACAGCTTGTAGGTGCATCACTGCAATCTCTGCCTTCATGCTCACATGACATTCTCCCCTTGTGTCTGTGTCTGTATTTCCCCACTTGATAAGGACAACTGTCATACTGGAGCATGGTCCCGTCCTTTTCCACCAGTATGACTTCATCTTAACTAATTATACTTGTAACATTTCCATTTTCAAATAAGGTCACTTTTTGAGGTACTGTGGATTAGAACTTCGACATATAAATTTTTGAGAGACACAATTCAATCCGTAACACAGAGGAACCATCCTGAGGAAAGGAAATAATTAAGAGAGCTAAAGGTGACCTGCTAAGGATAAATGGATGCGTAACTATGTGGGGCCAGGCCACAGAGCCTTGGAACCTTAACCTTAGCAAAGGAGCTTAACCTTAGCAAATAGAAGAAATGGTGTTTTATAAACATTAATCTGGAGAATGGGTCCTGGTGGGTAGGAAGGGATGAGACACTAAAGACAGAAAAACTAAGTAGAAAGTGACATGAAGTAAAAACTATCTGGCAGCAGCAGTCAGAATGAAAGAGCTTAAACGAATCCAAGAGAAAGTGGTCTATCAATAAAAGATTATTCCTTTAGGAAGTTTGGATTATACCAAGCAATTTACTATATTTTTGTTAATTCGAAGAAATGTCTTACAATCTGATTTCAGAGTTCATTAGTATCAACTACCAATTTCAGTAATTATATGTGATATGCAACTACATGAATGACTCACACAGAACTATTTTCCTATTCTTGGTGTAACGCCAAAGGCTTGGAGAGCAATAACGCCAATTATTTTAAGGGGTTTGGGAATCAGGAAGAAGCTTCCTCAACATAATGCACTATTGGATTGACACAGTATAATCCCTGGCAACAATTACGCACCGAAGAGAAGAAGTTAGCAAATGAAGAACTTCTGAAGACACTCTCTGACATGGAATGCCGAGGTGGTCCTAACATAATAATGAATAGTGGAATGTCAAGAAGGAAGATATAGTTAAAACATCAAAAGGTCCTACAATTTTCATTTTAGAATGAAGACATGTAGCAAAGAGCCATTCTGAAAAACATGATGGCCAACCTAATTTTTGACAACATTTATAGACTATATGTACTAACAAGAGACCAAATGAAGGGGAAGTACTAAAATTTCACTAAGAATCTATAGGGAATGAGGGACACTGAATGGATGGAGATGAATATATAATTTTTAAAATAAATACAGTAAACATACAGTTCACAAGAAATACGAAGTAGGCCAATATACTATCAAATATTTCAGATCCTTTATATCTAAAAGGTGGACAAGACATCCAATCATAAAATCCTAATATTAAACCATGTTTATAAATATGTAAGGAATTGCAAAACTCATTCATGAAAGAGAAGTTATCATCTACATAGCTGAGGTACCAGGGGAGGGGAAAGACAGAATTGAAAAGGAAAAAAGAAGGTGGGGAAGAAAAATCCTTCCTTAGCCCCACTTCCCTTGAACTACTGCTCTCTCTTGCTCCTTCCCTTCATAGGCATACATCTGGAAGAAGCTCTGTCCCTTCATCAGATCCATTTTTTCCCATGATGCAATATTCAATGTGCTCCCAACTGGCTTTCGTCATCACCTTTGCACCCAATTTACCATTGCTGATGTCCTCAGTGTCTTCCATAAAGTTCCATGCAAAGGACATCTTTCAGTCTTCATCTTTCCTGCTCTCTAAGAAGCATTCCCCTTTCTTCTTGAAATTCTCTCTTTCTCTTGATTTCTATGACACCGCCTTCTTTTCTTCCCTCCTACATTTCAGCCACAGCTTTGCTGTCTCCAATCACATCATATTTTCTATAAAATGCTCAAACCCTGGAGTTTTCAAACCTCTCTTAGGTAATTTCTTCCAGTTCTTCAACTACCATTTATATGCCAAAAAATCCCAAATTTTATGTACAACTTAAACTTCTCTGAACTTCACCATCCAAGTATATTCACCTGACTACTCAACTGTGATGTCCCATAGATACCACAACCCAACATGATGATCTTCCCAACCAATCTGATTCCTAAGTAAGCAGCACCGGCACCTGCCTATTGCTTAAGCCAGAAACCTGAGCATCAACCTTGAAACCTCACTCCTCATCATCTCCTCTCATCAGTTAATCAGCAGGACTGGTTTTAAATCACAAATGCTCTCGAATGCATCCATATCTCCCTCTCCACTTTAAGTGCAAGCTACCACTGTCTCCCGTCCCCTGGTTTCCCACATCCAGTCTTACCTCTATTCAGCCTGAAACTGACATGATTTATTCAGAATACAAATGTGATCATGGCACTCCTCTGCTTAAAACTTCCATTGCCTACCCCCTTGTTCTTAGCATGAAACCCTTACTTAGTCCTTACTGTGCCCTTCAAGGCCCTGCTGCCCTTCATCCATCCTCTCCCTTTGCTCTCTGCCTTCTAGCCATTCTTACAAAGTGTTTCTCTCCACCTGGAGGCCTGGAGGCATACTGAGTCCTCCACTAGGAAATTCCCTTCATTTCCCTCTTTACCTCTATGCATAGCTGATGTTTACTTAATCTTCAGATTTCCAAAGAAACCTCTATTTTCTTCAAGCACCACCACCCACCCAGATCAGCCCTTGTCAACCTATTTCTCTTCAGGGCACTTGCCACATGTGCAATTAAATGATCTTTGGTGTAATGACCTGTTTATTATCTTTCTTGCCTGAGACAGTATCACTCAGGTATATCTTATTTACTGCTTCACCTCTAGTGTAGCCTAAAGCAAAGTAGGCATTTAATAAATGTTTGCCAAATGAACAAATGAACTCCAACATTTACCAGTGCTATTTGAACCCTTATCAAGTAAACTGTGGTAAAAATCAATAGTCGCAATTACAGTCATATCATTAAAGCAGCCCCACAGATTCGGTGAACAACATTTGCCTCACTTACAAATCATCACTCGCTTAGTTTTGTACATGATCACAGGTCTAATTTCTTAGAGGACCAGAACTCTATAAAACCAGCTGACAGACAACATGTGCAATTGAATAATTTTTTAAAAATGTTGCTAAGAAGTCAAACATCCTTAGAGTTAACTACAACAATAACAGAATGAAAAGGAAAACCAAATTTGATCAGAATACTGGGGAAAAAACCTCTTAACATGAATAACAAAAGATAATAATACTAGAAGTCCTCATTATGAAAAATTCAAGATCTCAATAATAAACCAACCACTTTTTCCATCATTTTCTTAACTTTTGAAGATTTTATCTTTAAATGACAAAGAAATAACTTGAAGAAGAAAGTTACAAATTTTCAATATGATCCATTCAGAATGGAAAGCAGCTGCCAACTTGTGCTACACATTTATAGGTGAGAACAGTGATACAAACCTATTTTCAGTAGGTTGCCTTGAAAAGTTATTTAATCTAAATCTCTGGCCTCTTTTCTTGAATTCTTTCCTGTCTCAATAAATAGCAACACCATCCATGTGTTGTTCAAACTCCAAATCTTGCCCCCGCCCATGATCCCTCTTCAATTCTCCTCCACAATAAACCAGCTGCAAGTTGTTAGCTCTACTTTCAAAAAATACCAAGAATATGCTCCCTCCTTTATCATTTCCTTAATCCAGATCACCAACATCTTTGCCTAGGCTACTGCAGTAGCCTTCCAACTGGTCTTCCTATGTCTGCTTTTGTTCTCCCCACTATAGTTAGCCCCATAATCTACAATTTAGTTAATCTAAGGCACTGCACCCATAGCTATCCTTCTCAATACAAGTGTTGTCATTCCCCTAAAATCCTTACGAGCCTCTCTACATTACCTGGCCCTTAATTAATTCTTTAACTGCATCTTAACTGATTCATCTGCTGCATCACATTATCCTTTCTTTTAGTTTCTAGAACATCCAAGATAATTCCCACTTAGGGTCTTTCTACGTGCCATCACTTCTGGTTGGAAGGCTCTGTTCCAGAACTTTCTGTGGTGTTTCCTGATCATCAGGTCTCACATCAACTGTCAACCCCACCCCCTCAAGCCCCATAGATTTTCCCCGCCCATCTCATCTAAATTAATCCCCAATCTCTATCACATCATCCTGTTTCATTTTCTTCCTATTATATATTTCTACCTGAAAATGCCTTCTCTATTTCTAGGTTACCCACTTATTCTCTGCCTTCCCTTTAAAATGTGAGCTCCTGAGCACAGAAGCATATTTACCATTCACTATCCAGTACCCAGAAAAGTGCTTGGTACACAATAGGTGCTTACTAAATATTTATGACGTGAGGGAATGTATTTAACAGCAACCAAGGAAGCAGCTCCAAATATGAATAATGACCACAAAATTAAGATTCAAAAAGAGGTATCACATGAGTTTATATCATGTGGTTTCATATTATACACCTTGACAATATCAGTGGAGCTTATTACATGTTAAAGATCTCAAATATTATAATGAAAAATACATTACTAAGTAAGTTTAAATCCATTTGTTGTATAAAACCTTTCAAAAGGAGGAATTGTAAATAAATCTGCACTGTAAATGGGGAAGGAAAGACATGTCCTTCCTTCAGCAAAAATATAATGGTTTTCTTAGGACTGAATCAGAAGCACTTAATGAAATACTTTGGAAAAAAAGGTCAATTTTTAAAAATAAATACTGACTTTTAAGGCAGAGAAAAATCTATTGAAAGCTAACAGAAACAATAGAAATTGGTTTCCCAAGGGCCAATAAATCATCGTGTAGCTAAACAGAGGCTGACAAGTTTATACCTTGGAGGTTTTCTGTCTCCAAGGACCAATGGCACATTCTGGACATTTGGAAAAGGTAAGTCTAGAACACTCCAAATGTCCAAATACCACTGTGTCAGTGTTTTTACTTGCTAGACCCACTAGCTAGTCACATAATTAATGAGAATCATTCAAATCTGTGCCTCTGGGAAAAAATAAATTACTACATCTCATGGACTTCCAGGGTCTTCATGAATAGTATTTGTGAATGTCAAGGACCCCTTCACAGTATTTGGACTGTTTCCATGAGAGGATAAACCACCTTGGATATTAGTTAAGATTCTAAAAAAATAACTAGAAATTATTTACTCCATTGGAGCTATTTACTAAATACCACAGAGCATGAATACAACCACTGAGATTACTTACAGCAGCAAACAAAAATAGCGGTGGGTACTCTGTCTTCCTGTTAATTGATTGCTTTTGTTAGACAACATTGTCTGGGAAAATGTGACTACAATTCTAACTGCAAGCCACAGTAATCATGTCAATATGTGAACTATCTGAACATCTAATTATGAAAAAAAGAAGGCAATTTCACAGTGGAAGTATTATTTTAATTGAAGAAACCAGCCATATTAACTTATTAGTCTGACATAGAGCAGATAGCTAAAAAATTTTAATTTGAAAGATAATTATTTTTAGCTGATTAATATGCTTCAAATTAAATTCACTGCTTTTAATGGGCCCATCAACTTGACAACCTGGGAAATTAATAAATTTTGCATGCAGTAATCCTAGGAAATTTATACAGCTGAGCTACACATCATTACAAGGATTACCTTCACAGTAGGCATTGTCCTCTCGGAGAGCCCTAAAACCATCTCGACAGCTACAAACAGCCCTGTCATTCAGATTTCTGCAGACAGAATTCTCCATGCAGTTATGCCTTTCAGAACAGAAGTCATAACCTACAAGAAAAAAGAAACTTATTAAGGTAAATGAAACTATGACAAAGCAAATCAACTTTGCTGCTAAATACTCTCTTTGATTTAGAAGCTATTTTTCCCTAAATTATTCTTTAAATTGATATCTTCATCGAGGTTAGAGAACCACAAGCTATGTGTACTAAAAGCGTTTCCTCATGTTTAACTTAGTTGTTCCCTACTTCAAGCTGATTCTATGTCTTCTTTGTTTCTGACTTTATGTTTTCTAGTCCCTAATATATGAATTATAGTCCTCCAAATATCTGAAACAAAGATTCTTGGAGTCCAAAATGAAGATTTACAATATAAAAGATAACCCAGTGAGAAAGTAATCTGAGAACTAGAGGCTGAACATTATCAATACCTATGGATAGTACAGACCAGGCCAGAAGAAATAGGAACATTGCATATTTAAGAAATGAAAGAGACTGTCATCCTTAGAAAAAAAAAAAAAAAGCTGCAAATGTGCTAAAAATGAAAATTATATCACTTTAATCTAATTGTCTCTGGAAATCTGCACAGCATTGGATGTCCACTCAAAAGAACGAAAAAAATATGAATTACAGAGATTTCAGATTCCAGAATCTTTATGAGAGGACAGAAAAACAGAACATTTTATGAACAGTGGCACCAGTCATGTGTAATTCCTCAGGTTCTCTTCTGCCTGTGTGAATCCCTTGTTCAAAGATCATCTAAGATGCTGAAATGAAAAGCTTAAACACTGGAATCCATGTTGAATGGAAATTGCATGATTATACATCATTCAAACAATTTTCAAATTGCCTGATGCATAAGTTATCTATCTAGATTTACATCGTCTAAAGAATTACAATTTCAGTCCATGTGTAAAAGAAAAGAAGACTAGAGAAATGTATTTCATGTCATTCAGAATAAACTCATCTACCTATAGGCAAGGAAAGACTTTCACCTGAGCAGATCATGAAGATGGAAGTTCTAAACTGGCCCATCTTACTTGTAAGCAAATTTCTGTAGAACGCTGTGATTTAGGGGAAGGGTGGACTGACCTATGCCGCGGCCAACACGCATGCTCTTACAGCACAATGGCTGGTATTCATTCTGATTGGCTGGTGCCCATAATGACTCTTTTGAATATCACCCCAGAGTTAAAGCATATGCTCCATGAAGTGCAACCACCATGTATAGTAAAAAGTGGTGTGTACAATTGAATAAGCCTTAAGAGGGGTGATGCTCTCAAAATTCAGTGAGGGCATTAAGTAGGGCATGAAAAAATAAAATGAATTAGTGACATCTACAGAAATAAAATAAAACAGAAAAGAGGCGTATATGAAGGACAGAACAATAAATAATCAGTAACGGCAGTTAAATCACTTGATGACTAAGTTTTCTTAATACGATTCTTCACAATCTACTTTCTCAAGTATAAGGCCAAACAAGTAAAAGGTTCACTTTAAAAAGAGGAAAAGTTAAAAATGTTTTCTCCTAGAGTCCTTTTCTTCCTTTCCCCAAGTAACTAAATTGAGACCATATTTCTTAAAATGTATTCCATTGTCTTTTCACAATGCCTGAGAAGAAATCATTTCAGCGAGAGTTACCTTCATTTTCTACCCCAATAGCTCAGCGCCTCACCAACCTCAAAAAAATCATTTCCAATTTATTCTAAAGCTAAAACAAAGATACCAAAAAACTGGCCCCGTCCCTAAGATATGCACAGAATCAAGAGATCATGTTCTAACATAGTGCTAAATCTCTGGATAATTGCACCTGCCACATTTCAAACAACTCTCAGAGAGCTGTGACGAAGGCCTGGTACTGTCCTGAGGCATTTGAATTTTTCTTTCATAAGTTTTTATTTTTCAAAACTATCTTTCAATTTTTTACTTTGTTGCATTTTCTCTTTTCTCTTTTTTCAGACTTCACCCAATCTATGCCACCACTGTCGATGGCATACATACCACCTCTATTATGGTCCCTTTTCAATTCTGCCTAAGTAATGCTCAGACCCCTTATCTCAGCATCAAATGTCATGCACAAATTCACCATACAGTATCTAATTGCTGCAAAACTTTTCCAACTGTAAGATAACGATGTGATCCTGCTTTTACTGTTTTAGGTTCAGCAAGGGAGTGTTTTACTTTTTATCAGATGGGTTTTTTTAATTAACCCAGAGACTTGAAAGCTAAAATTTTGTCAATCAATTTCTAATTTACTCTAAACAATGTCAGATAGCTATTTTGATTTATTCTCTCAACAAATAAGTTGATTGACTCTATCTGTTGTTTTTACCTCTTAGATACAAAATGCCAGTGTCAAAAGACTACTGACAGGTAGAAAATTCCAACTCAATAAAGTGGGTTGTTTCTAATCTATAGGTAAAAACTTCAAAACCTTGGAGTATGAGTTGGATTCCCCTATTACCTTCATACTTGCATTTCTAGTCATAGGTGCTTGGCTTTTGAAGGTGAAAGACCTGGATTTACATCCAATCTCTATTACTTACTGGCTGTGTAAATGACTAGTTGTATAAGTTAATTAACCTTTCTAAACCTTCAGGTTTTCTCACCTGTAAAGTTAAGATAATATCTAGCTCACCAAAGTGTAAAGTTCAAATGAGATCATCTATGTAAAAGCATAATAGTATAGTATTTGTTAATAATTAAAGCAATTAGAGTATTACCTATAAGCCATAAATCAAATATGTTGAGGCACCTATCACAGAAGAAAATTCAAGTATTTATTATAGACGGATGGATCTAATCTAATCTAATCTAATCTAATACAATCTAGCCTTTGTTTCCCACTTTAGACTTTAACTGCAAGGATACCAAGTTTTCTATTCCTTTTATAAGCTTTGCAAATTTACATGAAGTTCTGTGTCTTGTTCAGTATAGCTCTTTCCATAAAATATTAATAAGCATATATCTACAACTAGGTGAATAGAAAAGGGTAGATACAAAAGATTATGAGTAAGAACAATATACATAAAGGTTATACATAACAATCAGGAGAAAAGGGGGCACCTGGGAGGCTCAGTCGCTTAAGTGGCCAACTCTAGATTTTGGCTCAGGTCATGATCTCAGGGTCATGAGATCAAGTCCCGCATGGGGCTTCGTGCTCAGCTGGGGTCTGCACTCTCTTCCTCTGCTCCACCCCCTGCTCGTGCTCTCTCTCTTTCTCTTTCTCTCTCACAAATAAATAAATAAATAAATAAAATCTTCAAAAAATAATCAGGAGAAAGAAAAAATAACTTTGAGGCAAATTTTTGTTGGTTTTTGCCCACGGCGTCTATTCCTCCTTTTTGTGGGGGGAAAGAAACAACCGAGTCATACTTTGGATAAACCATTCACCCCTGCTGTTAGCCCATGTGCTTAGAGGAAGATAGACTCTCCTGCCCTATGGGATAATCAATGCATCCCACTGGCCTGGACGAAATCATTTTTTCAGATCTGGGCATATGATCCAGTTCAAGCCAATGAAGATGATTAAAACTCAATTATGGGACTTCTGTTTAACTCCTGAGGATACTGAACTTCTTTTTTTCACCTACTTGAGTATCATAATGATGCAAGCATAAGAATGTCAGAGGTCTAGCTGAAAACACGTGGAGCCTGAAATAAAGCCACTTCTGAGGAGGTAACCTGAGATCCATCTAGGCAAAGGGGCAGGACTTGACAGCTGTATAAAGCTGCTTATGAGCCATATGTTCCTTTTTTTTTTGCTTACATCAGTTGGATTGGGTGTTTTATTACTTGCACCTAAAAGAATACTAACTTATTTAGGTATTATTTGCAGGATGACAGATAATCGTGATTTTTCCCAAATTATGGTTCATGTGCACGAATGTACATTTTTTAAAAATGTACTAATTGCAATGGATTTCTTTTAAGGTGTATTAAAAATAGATGAATCTAACAAATAATGCCATTATTTTGTGGATACCATTATTTGGAATCAAACTAAGTTTTTAAAAAACGAGTGACAGTGATATAAAAAATTAGATTATGTTATTAGTGATACATAAATAACAAAAATCATGAAGGTATAAATGACTAATGTGGGACACTATGGATTATCCAGAAGTTGAGAGAAAACAATCTATACCCACTAAACCTTCTATATATAGATGTTACTACTACTTATAGTTATAGGACTGGATGAAGTAAATGCTGAAACAAAGTGGGGCAGGGGCGCCTGGGTGGCTCGGTCAGTTAAGCGTCTGCCTTCAGCTCAGGCCATGATCCCAGGGTCCTGGGATCGAGCCCCATGTTGGGCTCCCTGCTCAGTGGGGAGTCTGCTTCTCCCTCTCTCCCCCACTCATGCTTTCTCTCTCGCTATCTCGCTCGCTCTCTCTCAAATAAATAAATAAAATCTATAAAAAAAAAATAAAAAATAAATTAAAGTGTGGTATCCAGTGAATAGGACTTACTGGTATCATAAGCAGAGAAAGGAGTTGCCAAGGGATGAGGAAAGGGAAGGGCTACAGATATGAAAACTCTATCACATCATTTCTCTATCTTTCTAAGTCAGAGTTCTCCCTGTATCACTGAGTCTCTATCATGCTGTAATTTGTTACAAGCTTCCTTGAAGGGGCTCTCAAACATGAACAAAGTGAAAAGAACATTCCTGCTATACCGCTTTTGAGCTACTATGACTCAAGATAGCCAGCTGCAGAGTACCTAGAAAACAGTCTTGGTTGGATTAGATTTGGTGCCTAGAGATTTGGGGCCGTATTTTGGTGCACAGCTTCGTTTCTAGCACTGGCTTAGCCTCTGGAAGAAAGGTCAACACTTTCCTCTCATGCTCCACCCTCAGGGAATGTTTAATAACTGTTTCCGAAGAACTTACTTTTTCAGATGTGAACACAGCATCCTTAGCACTAGGCAGACAGGACTGGAAACTGGAGGCCAATTATATTACAAATGCATTTGTCACAACATATGTGTAGGTGTTAACTCAAAATTTAAGCCTCGAGAACTTGACTTTTTTTTAGTTTAAACACCAGAGAATGCCAGGAAACTCATTTGTTTATTCTATATATTTGAAATCAGAAATAAAGCAATCTTTATTATAAATGGTGCTAAATGTTTCAAGAAGAACCAATTTGTCCAATTTCAGTTCCAGTATTATCTAAACTAGTAGTTCTCAATTCTTGCCATGTAAAAAATTTATCGGACAGTTTTTTGTTTGTTCATTTTGTTTTTTAATGTTGATATCATAGCTCCATCTCCTAGCAATTACATCAGAATCTTGGAGGGGGGAGGGTGAAGGTCACAGCATATTTCATCACTGTATTTTCAGTGTGCTGTGTAAACACATTAATTCTTAAAACCACAAACAATTTAAATATAACACAATTTTTGTAGCTAGTTTTTCCATTCGTTAACTTACCTTTCTTAACATATCAGGGCTCTTTTAAAAATAAATGGATGTGATCGAGGCTTCTCTTGATATCTGAAAGGCCCTCTCTCAGCTACTTTCCCAAATCTTGTCCTAGCCAACTTGTCTCCTTTCCATGCTATTCACCTCACTAATCTCTAAGTAGCTCCTGAACGGTTCCAGGGGGTTAAAGATGGCCACACATTTTCAACACTTCTACCATGGTGGGGTCTATTCCTCCCATTCCTCTAGAATCTGGGCTTGCTTATAACTCTTTTGACCAGAGGAATCTGGGAAAAGTGATGCTGTGTCAGTTCCAGACCTAGTCTTTAAGAGCCCCAAACCACTATTTAATAAGTCAGATCACCAGTCTGATGTACAGGTCACAGGGAGGAGTCCTGAGATTCTGTGCAGAGGTAGAGAATTTCAGATGTACTCCATTTTCCTGTCACCCCTACTGAGATGCCTGGCATTTAGTGAGGCCATCTTGAACCTTTAGCCCAGGCCAGTTGAGTGACCCCCCCTTGTCACTGTGTGGAGCAGAAGAATCACTTGTCTAAATTCCTGACACACAATATTGCAATATATAATGAAATTGCTGTTTTAAACCCCTGAGCTTTGGGACAGTTTGTCACGCAGCAATAGCTAACAACTCAAAGTGTGGTCCCACTGACCAGTAGCACTGGCATCACCAGGGAGCTTCTCACACATGCCAGGTTTTTGGCTGGACCCCAGACCTACTGAATTAGGATTTACATTTTAATAAGATCCCTAGGTTATCTGTATGCACATTTAAACTTGAGAAGCACTGGTTTAGCCAACCTTTGGTTGCCAGAGGATCTCTAGCTAAGCTGAAGACTGAGCGCAGCTCCCAAATCAAGTAAGTGGGATGCGCATTCTTGATTCATATCTAATTCCACACATGCTCTGTATAAGGCTCTGGCTCAGGCACCGAAGATGAAAACTAGGACGGCCTTTCTATCTGTCTATTTGATATAATCCTTTTTAGTAGTATTCCTTAGTTCCTTTCCTTTGAAGGCTCCTTGAAGGGCAGACCAAGTCTTAAACCACTTTGAAATTCCCAAAGTACCTTTCACAGAACTGGGATTTTAAACTCTTAATTGAAAGGATAGAAGAAAGAGCTAAAAAGAACAAAACAAAACTGCACCACCCTGTTAAAAATAGGAGGGGGGATCTTCTGTCTACTTTTAATAGACTAGGTGTAATGGAAATAGAATGCTGTATGTTTTATAAGGTTTCTTTTTCTTACTTGTTTTTTCCATTTAAGCTCTCCTTTGCATCCCCATAAAAGCCATTATTCAAACAAGTGCTAGTAGCTCGTTGAGGGCAGGTTGTTAGATAGTACCAACTACATCAGCTATGAGCATCTACTACATTCAGGTGTCGTGGGAGGTGTTAAAGATGTAGAGATCAATATAAAGACCTAGTCCGGCTCCCAAGGTGCAAAGTCCAATAAAGGAGACTGAGTCACAAACAATAATTTCAATAGAATACAGACAGTCCTGATTTAGGATGATTTGACTTATAATTTTTTGACTTTACAATGAACAAAAGCGATAATGCAGTCAGTAGAAAACTGTACTTTGAATTTTGATCTTTTCCTGGGCTAATGATATATGGTACAATCCTCTCTCCTGAGGCTGGGCAGGGGCAGTGACCCCAGTTACCCCCAGAGGGTAAACAATTGATACACTTACAACCACTCTGCAACCATACAACTCACCCTGTTTTTCACTTTCATTACAGCATCCAATAAATTACATGAGATATTCAACAATTTATTATAAAACAGGGTTGGTGTTAGATGACTTTGCCCAATTGTAAGCTAATGTACAAGCATACCTCAGAGATATTGCAGGTTCAGTTCAAGGCCACCGCAATATAGCAAAAATTGCAATAAAAACAGTCAAATAAATTTCTGGTTTCGCAGTGCATATAAAAGTTACGTTTACGCTATATTGTAGTCTATTAATTGCGCGATAGAATTATGTCTAAAAAACGTACATACCTTAATTTAGAAACGCCTTGCTAAAAAATGCTAGCCATCGCCTGAGCTTTCAGTGAATTGTAATCACTAATCACAGAGCACCATAACAATTATAATAATAATGAAAAATTTTGAAATATTGTGAGATTTACCAAAATGTGACACACAGACAGGAAGAGAGCAAATGTTGCTGGAAAAATGGAGCCAGTGGACTCGCTCACCCCAGGGTTGCCGTGAACCTTCAATTTGCAAAACACAGTATCTACAAAGCACAATAAAGTGAAGCATAATAAAATGAGGTATGCCCACAAGTGTTCCGAGGACACTGATGGTAGGCTAGGCTAAGCTATGATGTTTAATAGGTTAGATATATTAAATGCATTTTTGACTTAACGATATTTTCAACTTATAGGGTTACAGAGACATAACCCCATCATAAATCAAGGAAGACATGTACAGAAAGGCACATATAGTCAGTCTTGTGACGGGTAGGGATCCTTAAAGAGGTCCACATAATTACTCCTTCAGTTTAATGTTTCAATCTATAATAAATACTAAGCTTTAGAACCAATAGTGATGAGAAACTCACTGTCTCCTGAGGCAGCCCGCTGCATTGGTAAATAGCTCAAATTTTACTATGTTCTTATATTTAACTAAAAATCTAAGTCTCTTCTACTCATTGGTCCTAGGCCTAGCATCACAGAGGCAACACAGAATGAGCGACACATGTCTGATGGCCTCACTGTTCTTAGGAGTACAAACACCTATGGGTGAGGGAGAGTGGAATTGAGAGGAGAGGGATCTGAAGTAATCCAAATGAAAATTACACAAAGTCAATTCCAAAACAGACAAAAGAAAGGGAAGTCAAACCAGAAAATAAAAAAGGAAAAAGAAAGAGAGAAAGAAAGAAAAAAGAAAACCAATAAGATAACTCGGCACTGCTGTGTCAATTTCTCCAGCAGAGTCATGCTGACTCAGAGCAAGTACACAGAGAGAAGTTTAAAGACCCAAAGCTTGACATACATAGTAAAAATGTATGGAAACATCTTGATTTTTAACTCAACGACTATAATAAATATTCTGTGACTACCTACTATCTACCAAATTAGGTAAGCATTTAAGAAAATACTGTTATTCTTTGGAAATGACTTGCTTATAAAAATTTCTATTTCATGTCAGTTAAACTAGACTCCAGTAATAACTCACGCACATAAATCTTACTTTTGAAAAAGTCTTACCTTTACAAACTTTGCAACAGCTATGAGACAAGGTAATTTGATGAGATTCTGGACAATCCAAAGCCGGACAGCCTGAGCTTTCAACCAGCTTCATGGTTTGGTCCTATTAGACAACAGAAAATAAATCCGTCAAACTTCTGAATTAGGACATACTAAGAAATTCCTACATGCAGCATCTGAGGCGGCTCTTCGTCCACAAGAGTAAAATTTTCATCCTGAGAACATTTGCATAGGTCACAGGCTCACTCACAAAATGACAGTGTAAGTCATAACTGGAAAGTAGGAGCAGAACACATTGCAGCCATATAAATAATTTGCCAAACAACCAGGGAATCCTGAAAAATTCTTTTAGTTTTATAACACATTTGCACATCCAGATGACAACTGTGGCACAAATACAGCTTGAATTAGATCAGAGGCTCACTTTGAAAAAAACAATAAATAAAAACTGAGCCTTTTAAACATTTTCTTTTCAAAATTTTCTAGATTATGAAAAGATTCTCAGAGGTGATCCTGGTAAGGAATACTGGGGATCTCTCCCAAAACCACAAAGGAAATGAAGGCAGAATATCCTTTGGTTGGATTCTATACTGTCAACCTCCTATCTCTTAAGAACAGGGTCATTAACTATAGCAACATATAATAAAATGTTGGAACTTGTAGGCTTCCATTTTAATAGTGCTCAAAAGCTTAAATTTTTAGATGTCATTTCTACTAAGTACTACTCTTATGGAAGAAGTACTCATTTCAACATTTCCATCTTCCTGGAGTACCTATAGAAAAGAGATTACAATGATTTGAAAATGATCCTATCAAGCAAGTGGCAGGACCATACAATCCTGTAATTCTACTTCTGGGTTTTTTCCTCAAAAAAAACCCCAAAACACTAATTCAAAAAAACATATGCATCCTGATGCTTACTGCAGCATTATTTACAATAGCCAAGATATGGAAGCAAACTAAGTGTCCATTGATAGTGGAATGGATAAAGAAGATGTGAGACAGACACAATGGAATATTACTCAACCATAAAAAAGAAATGGAATGTTGCCATTTGTGACAATATGGATGGACCTAGGAAGTATAATGCTAAGTGAAATGTCAGACAGAAAAAGACCATATAAGATACCATATAATTTCACTTACATGTGGAGTCTAAAAAACAAAAGAAACAAAAACAGAAATAGACTCATAAATACAGAAAATGAACTGGTGGTTGCCAGAGTAAGGGGGCGGGGGTGGGTAAAATAGGTAAAGGAGATTAAGAGGTACAAATTTCCAGTTATAAAATAAATCACAGGGGTAAAAAATACAGCATAGGGAATACAGTCAATAATACTGTAATGCCATTGTATGGTGACAGATGATAACTACACTTGTGATGAGCATTTCATAATATACATAACTATCACATCACTATGTTGTACACCTGAAACTAGTATAATAGTGTATGTCAACTACACTTAAAAAAAAAAATGAGTGGTTGAAGACATGGATATAGTGGAGTCAAATGCTAGTCTTCCTTTGGTTTGACAATACTATCCATTCTGATCATCTTATTTTCAGAACCACAGTGTTTTCCAGTGTTACTATTAAAGTTACAGACCCCCAGGACACACTTTCAAGGCCACGAAAGTGAAAATAAAGGAACAGTGAAGGACTAGTGTCAACAGCCCAGGAAATAAAAGCTTGAGAGAGCTGTCAATTATGTAAAGGTATAAATACAGAAACTAAGGGGCCTGAAGGAAAACGAAACAATGAAAGTTCTTACTGTCAAGAATTTAGTCTGGGGTGCCTGAGTGATGCAGTCCGTTGAGTGTCCCACTCTTAATTTCAGCTCAGGTCATGATCTCAGGGTCGTGAGATCAAGCCCCTTGTGGGGCTCTACATTCAGCACGAACTCTGCTTAAGATTCTCTCTCCCTCTCCATCTGCCCTTCCCCCCTTCTTGCATGCTCTGTCTCTCTCTCTAAAATAAATAAATAAATCTTTTTTAAAAAAGAATTTAGTCAAGAACTCCAAAAACGTATGATAATCTGGTACAGCTGTGCTGTACAATCAATAGCCACTAGCTACATGGAGCTCTTGAATACTATAGACAAAATACGCAAAAGATTTTGAAGGATTAGTGTGACAATAGAATGTGTAATATTTCTTTAATAATTTTATGTTGACTGCATGTTAAAAAGATAATAGTTTCTACCTGTGGGGTTAAATAAAGAAAAATTAGCCCAATAAAACTTATTGTTTGTGGCTTACATATTTCTATCGGACAGCAGAGCATTGGAGAGGACATGATGCCTTTTGTTTGAGTTAAAAAAACGGTAACATTTGTTCATTCCCTCAATATTTACTTTCAGAGTATAGGCACTTTCAGAGTTGTCTATATACAGACTTCTCACTAATCCATTTTAAAATGAAATCATTTCATACCTATATTACAATCAAATAGGCAACTATTCCAATAAATTTCTAACCCATAATTACCAGTATTATGAGACAACACTGGTCAGATGAAAAGAATACACACAGATGCACACACACGCACACACACATGCATTGAGAAATTCCAAATGTGCTCAAGATATTTAAATTTAGAGCTGATATTTCAAAGTTAGAAACCAGCTGACAGAAGTTTCCCACCTTCCTTGAAGTAACTTTCCTCTGATTTCCTTTTCTTCATTTGGAGTTAGTAGACCTCACTCAAGGTCTTTCAATCCTTACCTTTATAGTGGGACCTACTTCACTCAAAACGGTGTTGGTGTAGGGTGCTGACAGGGGACACTCCATCTTGAAATATGTTTTGGGAATTCACGTTAATGTTCCTATATCTTAGCTCTCTTGTCTTTAAGATGGTGACCCACACCATAGGAAAGCGGATTTAAAGCTAAAAGAAGCAGCCCGAATACTTTATAGTGGGCATGAAGAAATCAGACCTCTCATTTTCTAGAAACCAAATCTGTCACAGTCTTGCCTCTTTCACATTTCCTCCTAGCTTCTTTCAAAGGACTTCTAACCTAAGATGCATGAAGTGGATAGCAGGCTTCTTTCAATTTATTGTGGCAAAATGCTTAGGATTTTCCTTTCCCTAACACTGAATAATCACATAAATTTATTGGTGGTGCCAGCAGCATTTTCTTTTCTACATAATCTATGCATACTAAATCATCCCCAAAAACCATTTAAAGAGAAGGCATCTAAAGAGAAAAATTAAGGGTCAAATGTAAAGGGAACTCTAAAGCAGAAACTTCATATGCAGAGTTTCCCTCAGATAGAATATGGCTTGCAATATCACATTATGGTCAAGGAATACAGTTTATAAAAGGCAAAAATGAAAAGTTTTATGAAACATATTTAGTTTTTCAATTAGCAGGTCAAGCAGCAGAGATAAAAACACTCACAATTGCTTCCGAAGCATACTTGAGGAGCCCATGGCAGTAAATTTATAAAGAATTCCCCTTCAAATCATTTAAAATATTCTTACCAAAGGGATTAATAACAATACCTGTCTCAACTCCTCCAAAAGCTAATTTTTACGAGGTAATTTTTATTATTTTCCATTGAACTGAATGATATTTGTCACATGGGTCAAAAACCATTAAGTGACAACAGGCTGAGTCTAAATTTATCTACACTTCTTCACAGGAGTTAGTTTGAATTTGGAAAAATAAGACAACTTCATAAAACTTTAATTGGACAAAACAGTATTTTTGTTTATTGGGGAAATTATTTTTACAGCCATTAATTTACATATTTGAAAAAAATGAGAATTTCTATTTGAAATATAATTAATATCTTAAATTTTTTCTTTGCCTTAAATGTTTTAAAGGTATTAAAGGGTGACATTTTAAAGAAATATTTACCATTTACATAACAAAGAATTCTGAAAGACCCAGGAAGTCTCCTTACCTTGCACTCATAGAGAACGCATACTCCAGAAGAAGAATAAACCGTATTTCTCTCTCCTTCAAAGTAGGTCCGTCCTTGAAATTGGCATATTGCTTTGGAATAAAAAATACACATACATTTATTTTTAATTTTTCTTTAGGAAAAATAGTTTGGGGGTGTTCAGATTATGTTTCACATGGTCTTAAGCCTTTTCAAAATGTCTGAATAACCATAAACCTAAATTCAATCTAATATAAGGCACAAATAGGATCCAGTTATTGTTATGCCCATTAAGGTCAGAGAGTAAAATAAGGTACAAAAAGGATAAGGACCATAACAGGTCAGAAGCAGGCTCTAAAAAAAGAGTGCCAATGAGCAGACTCTCAGATGACTTGCCTACTAGGTGATGTCGCACTTTAGGGCATATTAAGCAGGTGCCTGGAGCAGCTACGAATCAGGGCAACACAAATATGAAAAAAAGTGCATTTTTTAATATACCATTACAGAATTTTAACAACAAAATTTAAAAGAAGCTATTTTAACTTTAGTACATACATGAAAATTTTATGTTTTATGAGTTAGCACAATTTAATTTGTAAATACGTGTGGATTAGGGCATCCTACTTAGGATGCTGAAAAATCTTAATCTGGGCCTGCTTTGTTTCCATCACAAATTTAAAAAAAATTAAAATAGAACTTCAGATTCAATAGGAAAACATTTTTAATTAGTGAAAATACATAGAAATTATCAAATAATTTTTAAGACATTCAAAATAGCTTCAATTCACATAAATATTTTGCCGACAGAAATTGCTTGTTTTGAAATGAACCTTTCACACTCCCCATGCTGACTCATCACCTAACCAGAGACAGCTACCCCCAGCTAACAAAACTTAACCTTCAGATTCCGCCTCTGGTTTAGCTGACGTTTTTAAGACTCAGAACTAATTTTTGTTTTCACTACTTTGGTTTTTTTTGTTGTTGTTGTTCTTTTTTTGTTTTTGAAAAGTCACTCAATATTGTGGATGCTTTGGAGCTCCTTAGCATCTCGAAAAGGACCAATAGAAGTGATTATCTGATGAGGAGAGACTCAGTTTGTTAACCTTGTTTACTAAATCCAATTTTTAGTTTTAACCATGCAGACTTTACAAAATGGATGTGTACATTTTCTTCTAATTCCTTTGTGTGAACTTGAAGAAAATTTTTCCCTTTTCGAAATTCACGTATTCCCATAACTTTCAGAAGTACCAAGTTATCTTAGCACTTGGCTTTAATAAATACTGTTTTTGTATCATTTCTGAAAAAAAGTACCAAGTTGCTTCTAATAAGTGGTAACAAAGATATTTGATAAATTTTTATTAATATTAAACATATACATGGTTGTACAAATATTCATATTTAAAATGTAAACCAACTTATATCTTCACTGAAAAATTAACCTATTATTTAAAAGCTGCACATTTAGATAATGGAAAGCATGCACGTTGTTAAAATGTCACCCTTCAATGATCTCTTTACTCAGCTTTTATTAACAAATTTCACTACAGAATATATATATAGAGAGAGTACAGAATATATATATATATCACCGGTGAATTGATCTTAAAATTTCGGAGCTTGCTAGAAAAGAATACAACTTTCGTGCATAAATTATATTACTTAAAAGCTAGGTACAGCTTATGTACTTATTAATATTCAAAATGAAATGTTTCAGTTGCATACTATCGGTCATTTTATGAATTAAAATAGCATGTGCATTTGCTTAAAGAACCTGATTGATTATAAAATATACCTGTCCAACATGTAATTTTTATATAAACCTCACTTATGAGATCCAGTAACCTCAAAATACCAAGTTGTGACATATTGTGTCTTTGATGATACTTAAAAGTACCACATTTCATAAGATAATGTGAATAAATAAAACCTTCTTAACATCTCTTCAGCACTTGCCATTCAAAGGTTTCTAAGACTATTTTATTATATGATGTGATAACTGTAGCCTATTAAAGTCCAAGGATATGTTGAAAAGAACTGATATCCCAAGTCTTAGAACAGAAGAGAAAGGAAAATGTAAAAAACACAAGGGTAAGTTCTCCTTACACAAAGTCTTATGACAATTTAATATCCAAGCAGAGCAGACGGAGCTTCTGTTCTAAACTCTTAATTCAAAAGACTCAAACAGGCAACTTGTGGGACAACAGGGCACCAAATGGAGCTTGGCAGAGGGAAAAAGCACCAAAATGAATGAGATCACAATTGCTTCATTTTCTTTCAAGCAATGAGCACAACAGGGTGAATTTGGCTTAGGGAGAACCCAACGTGAGTGATTTTTGACTTGTTTCTTTATTGATCAGTTGCAATGATTTCCATAATTCTGAGATTTATCCCCAATACCTAGTAAGGCCACTAGGATATACCTTCCCTAGGTTCTTTGGTGGAAAAATGTTAAGAAACTTAGAAAATTGGGGCACCAGGGTGGTCAGTCGGTTAGCATCTAACCTTTGGCTAACCAAAGCATCTGCCTTTGGCTCAGGTCATGATCGTGGAGTCCTGGGATCTAGCCCCACATTGGGCTCCCTGTTCAGCAGAAAGCTTGCTTCTCCCTCTGCCTCACACCCTGCTCGTGCTCACTCACTCTCTCAAATAAATAAGTAAAATAAAAAAGAAAGAAAGAAAGAAAGAAAGAAAGAAAGAAAGAAAGAAAGAAAGAAAGAAAAAGAAAGAAAGAAAGAGGGAGGAAGGAAGGAAGAAAAGAAAGAAAGAAACTTAAAAAATCTATAATCATTGCTAAAAATACTACAGGGAATCCTGAAAATACCATTAGGAAGTCTCTGGAGCTTAGGAATAAGTTGAAAGAATAAAAGTCATATTTATTTATTAATGCATTTAACAGGTATGTACTCTGAGCTCCTATTATATGCCAGGTAGTCTTCTAGGTAACTAAAATCCAGAGATGAATGAGACGTGATGCATGTCCTCACTATGTAGTGGGGCAGACAGACTCATCCACAACTGACTACCATAAAAGCCAAAATGAAGTCTTATAATTGAGAAATTCATAAGTTATATGCAAACACAGGAGACTGAGCGGTGAACTTCCACGAGGGGACAAAAGGAAACAAACGGGCTGGAGAAGGACCAGGGCTCTGGCAATAGTGGGAAGTCATCAACACTGTAGGGCTAAGGAACAAGAACAGGAAATGGTTTTACTGGAGCCCTGTATGAGTCAGAGTTATGGGGAAGCAGTGTCTAGAGGGAACCATAATCAGGAGAGACACAGCTAGTGCCAGAAACACAGCGCAGCGCAGAGAAGGAACAGGGAAGAAACGTGGCCAACTCTCTCTCCTCCTGCCTTCTAATTTCCTGCCAGTGCCTCCCATTGGCAAAGCCTAACCAAAGGCGGTTGGCAAGAAGACCAGGGTGATGCAGCAGGCTCCTGGGGCAGAGAATAGGGCAGAGGAGAGGGAACGGAAGTGGGATAGGGGGTGCCAGGAATAACTGGTACCCAGCACATGTGGCTACCATATTAAATCATTTTAAACCAGGAAGAGTTTATACAGATAGGTTGCCTAGAAAAGCATGAGAGAGTGGAACAGAGAGCAAATAAATTTGAAGAGGAAAAATTGTGTCGTTTAAAAAATGCAGATCCACTTAAAGGAAAACTGAGGTAGCTGATCAAAATTAGGTCCATACGCAAGCAGAAGGCAAGATGGAGGAACTAAGCTCTGGAGAAATCAACGGTCAAAGCAGAGCGGGGAAAGCAGATGAGACCTGTGCCTAGACTTTACCCAAGGTCAGCCCCTGCAAGTATGAGACACAAAGCCTCAGAGACAATAATCCCTGTGGCTACCACAATACTGAAGAAACAAACAAACAAACAAACAAAAAAACCTCTAGAATGCCCTAACTGAAATGTATCTGCCTGCTTATTCTTCCCCAATAGAGTATAAAGTAAAAGATACCACTTCCTCCACGAAACAACAAAGGAATAATCATTTTGCTGTATTGATTTCTTCTTTAATTCAATTGCATTCACGTGTTCATAGTCAGAGGCTTCATTCTATCCTAGCTTTGGTGTGTGTGTTTGCACACACATGTATATGAAAGCGTAAGTTTCTTTTGACATAACTCTGGATTCCTATGCCCCAAACTGTCTACCAGCTTAAAGAAGAATTATATCAACGAGGCTACATTTTCAAATACTTATGCTAAGTGCTTATTGATTATATTACAGGCATATTTTTAAGATAAGGTGTTTGGAAGAAGTTGGATAGTCATTCATTCACATAGGCTTCTCACTTTTCAGACTAAGAAGCTATGCCTCCATGAATACATTACAAGATGCTAAAGTTATTAACCAATTTCAAATGCATATTGACTGTGACTCTGGTGTATGCTGCTGTTTGCATAACTCCAAGGGGATACCATTCATATTATGGTTTATGTGAATTATGTCACCAAGAACTGTCCCGTGCACAGCCTATTCAGCTGTAGGTGGAACATTAATTAGAACTTGGGGAATGTCAATAGGATGATATAACAAATGGTATGTATGTTTTACCAAGGCTACATTAAACATTACTAATTACATAATGACTAGCACCATAATGATAAGAGAATCTGCAAAAGCAATTAATGTGAATTATTTTCACTTCATTTTCCCCCCATTTTAACAATTAATAAGAAACAGGAAGACAGGAACTGGTACAGAAGCAAATTTGAAAGTCATTAGTTACAAAAAGTGAAAAGCAGTTTATAGCACAGACTGAGAAGCGGGTAAGTGAAAGAAGCCAATAAAACTCGAGAAGTCCTAAGTTACATATTAAAACCTCAATTTACTGGTCATTAATACAGAGATAGAAAATGCAGATCCCTCTAATGAGATTTAAATCAACTTCTGCAAACCTTTGTAGAAAGAATCATCCAAATCTACCTAAAAAATATCTTAAAATATAAAAAAAAGAAAGGATATATTGTATTTCCCTTCGAAACATTTCTTTGCTTTTCCTTTTTATTGCCAAATTGAAATACAGGAGTCTACTTTAAACTTCTCAATTGGTATTGCCACCTTTAAAAACGAACAAAACAAAATCAAAAGTTATAGATACCAAAAAGAAAACCAATATAAACCACTTAGGTGAGAAATGGGATTTATGATTTCTTTAAAATTCTCTTTGAAAACACCAGGTATCCCTGATCTTTAGATTGTTTAGCTGTCTGTGAAGGGCAGAGCTGTAGATAGTAGTGGTTTTTATGCGGTCTTCTTTGAAATCTTGATTTCCTCTGGGAGATCTTAAACGCCCCCTGTACAATGGCAGTTATCATATTCTGGGCCAACATGATAGTTATTTGTTAGTGATATACTAATCAAAGCTGTTGGATGAGAAAATAGCTCATTAACTGTAATTATGTATATTTATATTTTTATTATAGCTATTTAAAAAGAAAGTACAATAAATGCATTCAAGAGGCAGGCTAAGATTCTGTGGAGTCAAGCAAAAATAAAATCTAAAAGTGTTTCGCTATTCTTAAAAGACTCCAATCAGCCACGCTGCATTGTTCCAGCCCATGATGTTTCTTAGTAATCTGGACTCACTTGGAGTCAGTTCTTAACAATACAGTTATAATAAAAGTCTTGAGCACTAACTGCTAAAATTAATTTCTCCTTCTTCCGTAATGCTTAAATCTCTATTAGAGCACATTTTTCCTTTTCTCTTCTATTTAGTTATATGCTTTTGTAATCTTTCCTACGTGAGGACAGGGACAGTGTCTTATTTGCCTTTGGATCTTACTTAGCACCCAGCCCTGGCCGTGCATAATAAACTCTAAAGGTTTGCTGAATTTTTTTGATAAGTTCTCTTCCAGCTTACTGTTTGATGAAAAGCCTGAAAACAAGTGAATTGGGCCTCTTTGATCTGCACATTTCCCTTTACATTTGGCCTTATCCTTTTGATTTTGCCTCTTTCTTATAAAGATTCTATAAATTGAGTCTCACAGAAATATTTTGCCCTTTGTGTAAAATGGCAGCTTACTTCTCAAGGCAGCAGAGCTGACGTGCCTGAAATGGGAGCAGGTTTGCCCATCAGCTAATGAAAGAAAAACAGCAGCTCTTGTTAGAGCAGTGACTTATTAACATGAATAATACAAGGTAACATGTACAACAGAAGTCAGCTTGGACAAATTTGATGACAAAACTTCTCCCTCCTTTACATAAAGCCAATTTTTATGAGCCAATGCTATTTAAAATGATCAGAATTTCAGAGTGATTAAATAATTCACAAATTCATTAATTATACATGATCACTTCCTTTAACTAAATCTCATTAATTGTTTGGGAATTTAGTTGTTTGCAAAGCTAATATTAGAGTTTAGGAAATGAGATCACGAGAGTAGATGTGCAACCCTCCTGTCCCATTTTATATATATCATGTCCTTGGGCTTCTAAAGGACCAAAGAGCGCTTCTCCTAGGGGGCCTTAATTTAGGTCAGTAGCCTATTCTTCCAAAAAGAGAACGGCCCTGAAACACCATAAATCTAGCAGTGGTGAGGGGTTAGGAAGCAAAGAGGGATAAAAATAACTATCAGAATAGAACAAAAGCAAAAATGCTAACACCCTGTCCAAATCAGCCTTTGGGTTACAGGGTTATATACTGGGAAGACGGGAAATGGGTATTTAGAGGATAATAGAAAAAGTGTAGATGGAAGGAAGGAGTCAGAGCGTTTTTCCCCTGATTTAATTTTACCAATTTAAATGGCAAGTAAGATATAGTCTGGAATTCACTTGATTTCTGCCTTTCTATCACTGGTCTTGTTCTTGATCCTGGCTTATATACCATACAATGGGGTCTTTAAAAAAGACAATGTGATCAATTCATTTAGTCTTCTGGGGATGAGAAAAATGTAGTGAGTGGAGGCAAAAATTTGGAGAAAAATAAAGCATTTGTGTCAATACATGCATACTATTAAAATGACAGCATGAATACACATGAGGCAACAGGTTTTATCACTTTACAAAGAAAACATAATGTAAACTATAATAAGGAAAAGTTCACACATTGTCAGTTTCAAAGCCAGGACTAGAATCCATCTGACAGTGCTTCTGTATATCTTTTCTTACCACTAAAAATCCAGTGAACTCAGTTGAAACTTGAACACCTAATCTTTGGTTTAAATTTTAGAAAACATCTTTCCAAAGGACTAGCACCTTTTAGATACATATTTGGATATTATTGTGTGGAGACGTTGAACGTGTAATGCTTTGTGCGTTATAAAGCAGGACCTCTTTGCATTATAAACCACACATCTGTGCTCGACTAAGAGATTACAAGTAATGCCCCCGGAACAGTGATGGTGCAGTTTTAAAACAACCTCTTGTGTACACACAAAACAAAGAGGGAAAGTGTTGGGGGAGGGTAGTCCTTTTAGGAGGACATATTTTAAATAGTTTTCCGAGAGATATATTAATAACTCCTCCCATAATGCAAAGAGTATGAGCCAAGGGAATAGAAGAAGCTCAAGGTCAAAGGGAGCCAGTTCCATGTACCAGACACACGGAAGGGGCAGCACAATGAGGAGGGAGGAGGGAGCAGAGGAAGCAGCAGAGGACAGAAACGTTTAAAAGTATACTTGAGATGGGGGCACCTGGGTGGCTCAGTCATTAAGCATCTGCCTTAAGCATCTGCCTTCGGCTCAGGGCGTGATCCCAGGGTCCTGGGATCGAGCCCCGCCATTGGGCTCCTCCACTGGGAGCCTGCTTCTTCCTCTCCCACTCCCCCTGCTTGTGTTCCCTCTCTTGCTGGCTGTCTCTATCTCTGTCAAATAAATAAATAAAACCTTTAGAAAACAAAACAACAAAAAAAAGTATACTTGAGATGAAGCAGGAAAAGGAATGCAGAAAGGAACAAAAGGTTAAACAAGAGAAACAAAATAATTTCATAAAGATTTTTCAGGAAGAGTCACAACACCCAGTGGAAAAGGGGGGCATTTATGATAACCTACTGTCTGCCAGGTGCTGTACTAGACAGGTGCCCTCCTGCCAAGCATGGGAAACGGATGACCACACACACAAGTAACTACATACAACTCAGAGGTAGCGTGGGAACAGAAAGGAAGAACAATGACTTACAAGAGTGGAACTGGGAATGCTCCACAGAAGAGAAGCATCTGAAAATGAGTACTGAAATGCTTTAATATGATTTAAGTTGGGGTAAGAGTACTCATGATATATTCAGAGAATAAAATAGAATAATGCTCATATCAATATATTTAGTATACCTGGATCCTAATGGGGCATCTACTCAGGATACCTAGTTAAGCTGGAACTGATTTATTATAAACTGATTTTATAACCAATTTATATGCTTCCAACCTGCTAGGCCAACAGTTCTCAGCTGTGGATGCATATTAAAATCACTTGAGGAACATTAAAACTCTGCCCCAACTGCATGCCAGGCCAATTAAAAAGAATCTCGAAGTGTAGGACCTGGGTCTCTTTATTTTTTTTAAAGCTGCCCAGGCACAGCTAAGCTTGAAAACTATTTTGCTACACCGAGGAAAAAAGAACTAGGAAAGAGAAAAATACAATTAACACTTAAATGGGACAGTCACATGGACAGTAGGTAGAAGTCTTTTTATCCTATGTTATTTGGATAGTTACTTGGTCCCTTGTTTGAAAAAAATCAGTTAAAGTGAGAAATCACAGACAACAATAAATACATACTTTAACATTTTCATTTAAAACACAAATCCACACTCATTCAACAAGGTTTTGAAGTACAACACTTTTCTTGAGTATGGTTTCGTTGATTGTGCTTCATTGCGTACTTGGTTATATAAATAAAACATAATGTCGCCTACCATTTCTAATTTTTTTAAGTGGACTAAGGTAGATACTTGCCACACAATCTAAAGAGGGATCTTTCGAATTCTATTCCACAACATTTTAAGTTGTCTTACTGACATCTAATTTAAGAGTATATTTTTTAGCAGTTTGAATTTATCAGTGTTTTTCAAAGCACTCAACTCAATTTTTATTTTAAAAAAGTATTTCTTAGCATAATTCCCTCCAGTTCCATCCATGTCAATGCAAATGGTGGGTATTCATCCTTTCTGATGGCTGAGTAATATTCCATTGTATATATGAACCACATCTTCTTTATCCATTTATCTGTTGAAGGGCATCTTGGCTCCTTCCAGTTTTGCTGTTGTGGACATTGCTGCTATGAACATTGGGGTGCAGTTGCCCCTTCTTTTCACTATGTCTGTATCTTTGGGGTAAATACCTACTAGAGACTCTGGACTTCGGGAACCAGACTGAGGGTTACAGATGGGAGGGGGTGGGGGATGGGGTAACTGGGTGATGGGTATTAAGGAGGGCACGAGTGGTGATGAGCACTGGGTGTTATACACAACTAATGAATTGTTGAACACTACATCAAAAACTAATGATGTACTATATGCTGGCTAATTGAACATAATAAAAAATAATTAAAAATAAAAATAATAAATAAAAAAGTATTTATTTTCATATTCATATTTCACTGATTTATGTATTATATATGTATATGTATTTACAGGAATTCAATAACATTACAATTGCAAGACAAATACAACTGACATAAACAGGTTTGGGAACACCTACCTCTTGGTTAGCATGAAAATCATGTTGTGGGAGCATTAAGTGTACAGGCTTAGCCTCAAGTTCAGTTGATACCTTTTTAAATTTTTTTTAACAGAGCCAATGGAAATTGTAGATGAGTCCTTCTCAATTCACCTGGAGATCTTATTTAAATGAAAATCCTGATTGGGTAGATCTGAGATTCTGCATGTCTAACCAGCCTCCAGGTGATACAGATGCAGCTGGTCCAGTGATCACACTTTGAGTAGAGAAGTTGTAGATCACTGATTATTAATCCTGCTTGCATGTTAGAATCACCTAAGAAGACTACTGAAAATATCAACATGGGGACCGCAGACTAATGAAATCAGAGGCTCTAGGAGAGGGGCCTGGGCATCAGTGGTTTTTAAGAGCATCCAGGTGATTCCAATGTACAGCTAGTGTTGCAAATCCCTGTGTAGATTAATCCAACCAGTCAATTTAGTGAGCTTTTAATATAAATCTCCATCGTGGACAAAATCAGAGAATGACTCATAGGATGTTACTGTAAGTTCTGGACAAAACTATTTTATTCTTACACTATAAGGATAACATCATAAACCTACAACTCTATTTCCAGTGGTTTTCTTAACTTCTAAACAACTTACTTATGTTTATAATGTAAAAAAAAAAAGTAATAGAAGTCATGGAAGTGGAGGACAAGGGAGAGGATGAGGAAGGGGGTGGGGATGGCAGAGGCTGAAAGGGAGGCAGAATTCAAGTGCACTGAAGACTGGAAATCGAGCCTAATTAAATACAGCTCTGCTTGTATTTTGGGACAAAATATTTGTTGAAATACATCACTTTTTCCTATTTTCAGACAATTGCCCCCCTTAGGGGGCTAATTAAGTAAAATTTTCTACTGCTATGCTAAATGAAACATTGAGGTTAAAATGTTAACTACATTAAGTCTAGAAATAAGAATTAAATTACACCCAAACTTAACACTTCTCATAATCATATGTCAAAATTTGATTACACTCCTCAAAAAAGCCTCAGGAATTAAGAAGTGAAAGGGCTTCCTATACTATTTCATGACTTCGAAGATGTTATCATGTTTATTGCTGCATTCCTCCTCACCATCATTTATTAAGAAGTAAATTATGGAAATGTTCTTTCTCATCCCCTCACTCAATAAATACCTCTTGAGTAGTTGCTATACACCAGACAGTGCTAAGCACTGGGAACACGGCAGTGAACAGACATAGACCTTGCCTTCACAGAATCTGCAATATAGAGGCAGACTCAAGGACAACTAACCAGGAAAATAAAAAATAACTGCAGGTAACACTAAGTAAAGAAAACAGTCAAGAGTCTGAGGTACTTAATAACTACAGGGCCACTTTGGATGAATCAGAGAATACCTCTGGGAGGAGATGAAATTTTAGTTGAGACCAAAGATCTGAGAGGAGCTAATACGGGAAAGAATGACAGGAAAGAAAAATTCCAGGCAAGGGTGCAAATTAACTTGGCTTATTTGAGAAACTGAATGAACTCCAGCATGGTATTTTCTCCTTATATATTATTACTAATTCTAGACATTTGCCTTGTGGTCAGACAGTATATCCTGCATAATTTCAATTCTTTGAAATTGGTTGAGATGAACTATATCATCCAGTATATTCAATATTTTAAATGTTGCATGGGTGCTTAAAGGAATACGTAACCTGTACTTTGGGAGCATAATGGTCTATATATGTTTATCAGGTTTGGACTGTTAATTATATTCAAGTGCTCTGTATCCTTAATGACTTTTGTGTGTGTTTGTATTCTGTCAATTACTGCAACTTCACTCTGACTATGGATCCATCTATCCTTCCTTGTAGTTCTGCCAATTCTGTATCATATATGTTAAGGCTATATTATTAGGGATATAAAAATTTAAATTGCTATGTCTTCCTTGTGATTTGAAATTTTATCATTATGAAGTAACTCTAGTAATACTTTTTGCCTTGAAGTCTACTTTTTCCGGTATTAATCAGGAGAAACCAGCTTTCTTTTCTATGGGTTTTTACTGTCCTTTCACTTTTAACCTTTTTGTATTCTTATGCTTTAGATATACATCTTTTAAATGGTATAGAGTGATTTCATTAATTCAGTTCCAATATATTTATCTTTTTTTTTGTTGTTGTTATTTTATGTTAGTCACCATACAGTACATCATTAGTTCTTGATGTAGTGTTCCATGATTCATTGGTTGGCCTAGCCCAGTGACGGGTATTAAGGAGGGCACATATTTCATGGAGCACTGGGTGTTATGCGCAAACAATATATTTATCTTTTAAAATGGATTGTTTAGCCCATTTACATTTAGTGTAACAACTAATATATTTAATTTTTTAACCTACTATCTTATTTTGTGCTTTATCTTTCCCTGCCTTTGCTTTCTTTTTCTTCCCCTTTTATTATTTATTTTGGATTAAATTTTTTTTTCATCATTCCATTTTCCCCTACACTCACTCAGTAACACATTTTAACCCATTTAACACATTTTGCTCCTGACCATACTATAATGTTATTATTGTATTTTTTAAATTCTATAAATTCTTAAGATACTATGAATACAACACCAAAGGCAATATTCATGAAAGATATCATTGATAGCAGGACTTCACTAAAATTTAAAATGTCTTCTCTGCAAAAGAAAACACCAAGAGTATTAGAAGACAAGCCACAGACTGGGAGAAGACATATTTGATAAAGGACTGTTATCCAAAATAGACGAAGAACTCTTAAAACTCAACTATAGAAAAACAATCTCATTTAAAAATGAGCCAAAGAATATATGCAGATGTCAAATAAACATAAGAGATACACCATATCATATGTCATCAGGGAAATGCAAATTAAAACAATGAGATAGCACTACACACCTATGAGAATGGCCAAGATCCATAACACCGATAACACCAAATGTTGGCAAGGATGTGAAGCAACCAGAAGTTTCATACATTGTTGGCAGAAAATCAAAATGGTACAGCCACTTCAGAAGACAGTTCAGCAGTCTCTTACAAAACTAAACATACTCTTACCATAGTATCCAGCAAGTACTCTCCTTGGTATTTACCTAGAGTAGTTGAAAAGTTAACGTCCACACAAAAACCTAAACACAGCTTTTGGCAGCTTTATTCATAACTGCCAAAACTTGGAAGCAATCAAGATATCATCTTTCAGTAGGTGAATGGAGAAATAATTGTATATCCAGACAAAGGAATACTGTCAGTGCTAACAGAAACGAGCTATTGGGGCATCTGGGTGGCTCAGTCAGTTGCGTGTCTGACTCTTAGTTTTGGCTCAGGTCGTGATCTTATGGGTCACGGGATTGAGTCCCATGTTGGACTCCATGCTCAGTGGGGAGTCTGCTAGAAGATTCTTGCCCTCTGCCCCTCCCCCCATGTGCGCATGCTATCACTCTCCCTCAAATAAATAAATAAATCTTTAAAAACAAGAAAGAAATGAGCTATCAAGCCATGAAAAGACGTAAAGAAACCTTAAATGCATATTGCTAAGTGAAATAATCTAATCTGAAAAGGCTACATACTGTATGATTCCAAACATATTACATTCTGGAAAAGGCAAAACTATGGAGACAATAAAAAAGATCAGTGATTGCCATAGGCGTGGGGGGGATGAATGAACAGGCAGAGCACAAAAGATGTTTAGGGCAGTGAAAATACTCTGCATGATAATGATGAATATATGTCACAAACATTGCCCAAACCATCAGATTGTACAACACTAACAGTGAACCCTAAGGTAAACCATGGGCTTTGGGTGATTATAATGTGTCAATGTAGGTTTATCCTTGGTAACAAATGTACCATTCAGATGAGTGATGATGATAATGGGGGAAGTTATGCATGTTTGGGGGTGTGGGGTATATGGGAAATCTCCATACCTTCCTCTCAATTTGGTTGTAAACTTCAAACTGCTCTAAAAAGAGTAGTCTTAAATAAAAGTGTGATCAGTCTATTCATTACTCCCTTGAAAGTAATATTGTCTCCTTTATAGATTTTTCTTTGTCTTCAATTTCCTGAAGTTTCACTATACTGTGTCTAGATGAAGATTTATCTTTATTTATCTTTTGTGTGATTCATTGGGGTATTTGAATCTGCAGATTGGTGTCTTTTACCAGTTCTGGAAAATTCTTAGCCATTTTTCCTTCCTTCTACTCTTGAGATTCACATGAAATGTCATTCTCCTACATCCTCCCTGTCTTCTTCCTTCTCTTCACTATATTCCATCTTTTTAAATTTTTTTGTTCTGACTTTTAGATAATTTATGATGTATTTTCCAGCTCACTAATTCTATGTATCTCTGTCTACTCTGCTATTAAATCCATCTTTTGAGGCTATAGTTTTTCCCAGTTGTATTTTTCATTTTGGGAGTTTCTGTTTCTTTTCTTTCTTTCTTTCTTTCTTTCTTTCTTTCTTTCTTTCTTTCTTTCTTTCTTTCTTTCTTCTTTCTTTCTTTCCTCCCTCTTTCTTTCCCTTTCTTTCTTTCTTTCTTTCTTTCTTTCTCTCTCTCTCTCTTTCTTTCTTTTCTCCCTCCCTCCCTTCCTTTTTCAAATAAGCTATCTTGTTTTCCTTTTCCCTGAAGATAAAACCAGATTTACCTGTTATTTCTTTAAACATACTGTGCGTAATTGCACTATATTAAATGATGGTTAATTCTAATTTGACATCTTTGCAGTCTGTTGTCTGTTGTTTCTTCAAGTTCTTATTCTTAGCGTTTTGTTTCATTCGGTGTCTAGAAGTACTTGAAAAAATATTTCTAAGAATAACTTGAAGTTTAGGATGAAGGTAGATTATTACTTCAGAAAGGAGGTTCATTTTCTTTTACCAAGTGTATAAATGACCTTAAACTAAATCCAAGCCTTAAGGCCCCTGACAAACCATGATGTAACTCAGGTTTCCCGTCCCAAAGGTGCAGCCATTTAGAAAGCCAGTTTATTGAGTTTCCTGTACACTCGCACCTTCTAATTCTCTGGGCTTTTACATCTGTCCCCTTTGCCCCACAAGGCCATAAAAAGGAAAGCCCAAATTTTCTGAGATGAATAGTCTCTCACAGCAAAAGCACTTTACTGATTGTTTGTTTCACTGTGCTCTCTTTTTTTGGGTTTCTCTTCATTTTTGTCTGGTAATCTCTTGCTATTTGTTTTCAACTTTTAGATGTCTTTATTTTTTTTAAATATTTGTATTCCTCTTTCTTAGTTGCTTCCAGAAATGGCTGATTCAAATGACTTAGTCTTTTGACTTTACCCAAAATAGGAAATTTCATTCACTGCTTTCGTCTTTTTAATTGATTGAAAATAGAAGAGTATAAACACCCTATTGATGACACGAAGAAACTCTAAAGTTCAGATTAATTAATAACAAAATTTAAATCAGCCAAATTAAAAACAAGAATGCAATCCAAACAAATAAGCAAACGAACAAACAACAAAAGCAGGCAGTTCTATTAATGGCTGCTAAACAAACAAAGAAAATCTTGACTCCTACAGAAGCCACACTGCCTAGAAATTAAAAGATAAAAACGAAGATTCGAGACCTCTAAAGTACAAAGTATATACTAAACTAAATAGTGTTCAATATCAAACATATGCTAGGGTCAGCCCTATTTAAAAAAAACAATGACAACAATCAGGAGTTAACGTTGGTGTGTTACATAGATATTTTCTCAATTAAGACAGTCTCTGCTGGAATGTGGCTCTGAAAATTTCAGTAGTCAGAGAGACCAGAAATGAAGTCACCCCCAAATGTCTACTACTAGAAATTAATCCAGGCTAATTGTCATCAGATAATTGAAACTTTTCAATTAATTATTCTTATTAATATTTTGCAAAGTTTATTTGAATATAATCATTTTATATAAAAATTATAGAATCAAGAAATGTCTGATTTACAGTTAGTCTCCCACTCTCATGAAGTTTTTTTTTTTTTTTTTTTTAGTTAGTTAGTTAGTTAGTTATTTAGGTAGTTAGAGTGCAAGCGGGGGTAGGGGTAGAGGGAGAGGGAGAGAATCTCAAACAGACTCTGCACTGAGCATGGAGCCCAGTGCCAGGCTCAATTCCAGGACCCAGAGACCATGACTTGAGCTAAAATCAAGAGTCAGACACCCAACTGACTGAGCTCCCCAGGAACCAATGAAGTTAAGAGAAAAATGACATATAATCTAGTACTGACTTCAAACTTATCTATTCAAGCATAAAATTATTTTTTATTAAAAGTAATAGAAAACTTCCTTAATTTACTTGATCAATTCATACATTTAAATTACTATCATAAATTACCATCATAATATAATTATTCTATATACCTATCTACCCATTGACCAGATTTACTGTCATGCTTTATTTTTAATGTTGTAATTTATTATCTAAAATTATAGAATTATTTTAGTTATTCAGACTTTTATCAAAATATTTAGAGCTAACAATATTTTTTAATTCTATAAAATATTTAAAATTTCTAAAATACCCATGCTATACTAAAATTAGTTATTTTCTAATTTTTCAGAGTATAGTTGCTTTGTTTAACATAAAGCATACTCATTCTTTTAATATTTTATATTAGTCTACATTTCCCAGGTATACCTTCTAACTGTTTTCTAGGTCATGCATAACCACTCAGAATACAGCAGTATTGGCCATTCTAACAATTGGGACAAATAGTGTCAGCAAGTGCACATTCAGTTCACAATCAATAATTAGTTATAATAATAAAACATCTGTTTGTTCTGTTGATAAAACTCTCTTTAATAGAGAGACTCCGTATTTGACCACTCTGTCCATATTCTTTTCCAATTTTTCATGGAAGACATCTCTAAGCCAACTATTATTTTTATTTTAATTCTAAATCACCCATTTTTCTGTGATTATTTTTTGGCACATAGTTCCTATTGCTCTGTAACAATCCTCCATGAGAAATACATGAATCAAGCCCTTAGAGCACTGTCACCTGGCTGTGTAACGATTGTGATCAACCAACAGCATTAAATTGCCAATGCCCACAGAGAATCTTTCTTCCATTCTTGTGCTGGTTCTTATACATGCGTTTTGCTCTTCATTAATTCCATATTGTCATTTAATTATTAAGCTAGGTCTTCCTCTCCAACTCTGCATATCCTCCCTTGGTATTCAACCAAAAGATAATTCTTGCTCTCCAGACCCAAACAATCTAATTAAAACCCAGATACAAATGAGGACAAAAAGGACAAAAGGATGGCTACAAAGAAATGTGTGTCCAGCTACAAATTAACAAGATGAAAATATGGACCGACTGATGAGGGACTCAATGACAAAGTCATAGGAACCAGCTGCTACTGTTGAAGGAAAGCCTCATAGCAAACAAAGTTCCAATTTATTCAAATATGATTTCCTTTGGGGAGTCTTCCCTGTATCACTTGAATGAGAGATTTCCTGTACTCTTTGGATCCACAGCACCTTCTACCTATCCCTAACATGGCATCCAGCACATTATATTGTAATCACCCCTCACTTGAACTGTAAAGTCTCAAGAAACACTGTATTATTGTGTTCATATCTCAAGCATCTAGCCAAGTGCCCGGAACTTAAGAGATTGTACAGTGAATAGAAAAGTGCCATCTCCCACCTCTCTCCCACTCATTGACTACTATAATTCAGAAACACTGGCATTTAAAGTCTGAGCTCGTTCTGGCTTGGAGGCCTTAATTCTTGCTATTTCCTCGCTCTAGAATGTCTCCCCAACACCCTCCATCCTGCCCACACCACACATTTTGCATACTCATCCTTTTGATCTTAAATGATACTTTTCTAGAGAAGGACTTCTCAAATTCCAGCATAAGTTAAGTCCCAAGATTTGCCTCTCACAGCACCTTATACTTTCCTATATTGGCCTTATAGAATTTGTAATGTGTGTGTGTGTGTGTATCCTTAACTACAAATCAAAGCAAAGCTAATCAAAAAATAAAAACAAAGGTCCATGGATTTTTTTTTCCCCCCAAAGGTGGTTTCAGAAAAGAAAAATGAATATTCTTTATATATCTCAATGGTATGAAATATGAAGTTCCTCGAACATGTACAAACATCAAGATTAGAATTTCTTTGGCCAAAACAGCTTGTAGTAGTCCTGAGAATTGACTCAGGGTTGATAAAGCCATAAGACAAATCCATTTGCCACTCCTTTTTATACAGCATGAGAACTAAGAATAGTTTTCACATCTTTAAAAGGCTGAGTGAAAAGTCAAAAGAATAGTATTTTATGACATGTGAAAATTATATGAAATTCAAGTTTCAGTAAACATGGTTTTATTGGAATATAGCCAAGCTTGTTTATTTACATACTGTTTATATGCAGAGTTTAGTAGCTGCAAAAAAAGAATACGTGACCTGTAAAACCAAAAATAGTTATTGTCTGTTCTTTTACAGAAAACAGCTTTCCAACTTCTATTCTACCCAAATTATTACTCTAGGCCTTACGTGGTAATTCAATTTGCTTTGTTAGTAATTAATTGATTTATGGGCATGTGACCCCATTCTGGTCAATGAGAAATGAAAGAAACCTGTGGAAAGACTTCTGGGAAAAATTTACTTGCCTTTAAGAATGATATACAGATACAGAGAGCTGATGTTGCCTTTATTCCTCTGGATGCACTTTATCTGGATACAATTCCTGGAATTGTTATAATAGTCTTGCTCAACATACAAAGGAAGGTAGAAAACAAGAAGCAAAAAGTAGACAGGAGGCAGGCATAATTTTCCTGAGTTGCCCTGTCTGTGAATTGCTTCTTGCATGATTTCAGAACTTTTCTCTCTCTTTTTTTCCTCCCCTTTGCATCAGGATTTTCTTTTCTTTTTTTTTTTTTAAAGATTTTATTTATTTATTCGACAGAGAGAGACAGCCAGCGAGAGAGGGAACACAAGCAGGGGGAGTGGGAGAGGAAGAAGCAGGCTCATAGCGGAAGAGCCTGATGTGGGACTCGATCCCGGAACGCCGGGATCACGCCCTGAGCTGAAGGCAGACAATTAACCGCTGTGCCACCCAGGCGCCCCTGCATCAGGATTTTCTGTTACTTGTAGTCGAAGACACACACAGCTAAACCCAAAGCATATGGAATGGTATTGAACTATATGGCATGAACGAGTGAAAAAAGAAAACTTGTGACAACATTTATTATAAGAAGAGGCATCTATACAAGATAGAAATGCAAGATTCAAATGCTAAGGAAAAGAGACTAGAATGATGGATGGCAAGAGGTTTGGAAAAAGGGACACACAAGAAAAAATACATATATATATACACACACACACACACACAAATAAACATTAACCACATTTCTTCAGTTTTGGACTTAGTTTCTTCTGTACCAATTACCAGTTGGCATGCTATCCCTCTGCTGTACCAAGGGAAGGTCTAGAATTTACATGTGCCCCATTTTTCCACATGTGCCTTTGAATTTCAGGAAGAGGCAGGATACACTACAACACAGTATACTAGAATGGCAGCATGTGTCATGCAATAGTATATGGATAAGAGAAAAACTCTGATCCAGGGATATGGTTCATTTATATGGTCATGTATCAATAATAATAATAGCTAACACTTATATGGAACTTATTATATGCCAGGCAAGGTTTCAAAATACTCTACATATATTAACTCTAACTCTACCAATAAATCCACTTGATTAACCAAAGTCACTCAGATGGTAAGTAGCAATTCCAGGATTTGAAGCCAGATAGTCTTGTTCCCTGAGTTCAGAGTTTTTTTGTTTTAATGATATGTTATTCACCATACGGTACATCATTAGTTTTTGATGTAGTGTTCCATGATTCATTGATTGCGTATAACACCCAGTGCTCCATGCAATATGTGCCCTCCTTAATACCCATCACCGGGTTAGCCCATCCCCCCAGCCCCTCCCCTCTACTGAGTTCAGACTTTTAATCAATATGGTATACTGTCTCTTATCTGATTCTCAATTTTCTCATCTGTAAAATGAGGATTCTTCATCAGAGAATCAATAAACTCTACAAAATGTGAATAGTGTAAATTATCAGCACTTAGTACCAGCAAAACATTAGAAGTCACATTAGCCTTTTCCAGAAACTTCAAATTGATGGACACATTTGTCCATATTGTCATCCTAAATACAAATAACAAAATTCATATAGGCTAACAAGATAATACATAAATAAATTGTCCCTTCATACTTTTTTTTTTTAAGAGAGAGAGAGAGTGCAAGTGGTGGGGAAGGGGCAGAAAGAGAGGGAGAGAGAAAATCTTAAGCAGACTCCACACCCAGCGCAGAGCCGGGTGCAGGGTTCCATCTCATGACCCTGAGATCATGACCCTGAGATCATGACCTGAACCAAAATCAACAGTAGGACGCTTAATCAACTGAGCGTTACTCAGGCGCCCCATTCCTTCGTACATCTTTGTGTCTGACTGTAGTCAACAACAACAACAAAAAATTTAGCCATTTCACAATAGGTATGCTTTCATAAATCACTGGTAACAGCATCATTTTTCCCTGCACTTTAATCTTTCTAGACAAGGAATTACTCCTTCTTTTTTATTTCCCCATGATCCTATGTTTTATAGAAATAAAAAAATCAAAGATCCTATCCAATATATTCAACAAACTTTGTATCTCTTCTTTAATATTTAAAACAATAAATATTACCCATGCAAAGGAATCAAACCTAAATAAATCACTGCTGGTATTATTATCATCACATACCTACAATGTGGCTTCAAAAATATCATGTAAAAGGGGCGCCTGGGTGGCACAGCGGTTAAGCGTCTGCCTTCGGCTCAGGGCGTGATCCCAGCGTTGTGGGATCGAGCCCCACATCAGGCTCCTCCACTATGAGCCTGCTTCTTCCTCTCCCACTCCCTCTGCTTGTGTTCCCTCACTAGCTGGCTGTCTCTATCTCTGTGGAATAAATAAATAAAATCTTAAAAAAAAAAAATATCATGTAAAAGACTGAATGTTGAGAAATCCTTAGTTTCCATGGCGCTATAATTAAATAAAGCATACGTTGCTTATTGAATAGGATTGGAAACATCCAGGCAGCTTTGGCTTATATAAACCAAACTCTTCAAACTTGGACAGTATGAAAGCAATGAAAAGATCTATCCACTCACCAAATTAAAATTGTCAGAATTTAAGATCAGCTTTCCAAATTAAGTATTCAAACAATAAAATCAAATGCCAAAGAGGGAATAGTAAAGGCTAGCAAAGAGAGAGAAAGAGACCAAAAAAACCAATTAAAGTTAATATTACCCCACTTTATAGGACTTGTATCATGGTAAATTTGCACACACTCATAAATAAGTTAGAGACTATGAAAGGCGAAATGGTTCTGATAGAAAGAGAGATTTCAGCATTAAATTAATATCACTCATGCTACATTAATCTTGCATGACAAAATCAGTTCTCTCAACAAAAAGATGACTCCAAAAGGACTGTGATACTTTATTAGCATTGACAAGGGTTTAAATCAAAGATTGACAGGTAATGAACCTCTTCAAGTTGCCTGTTACTTCAGTTCAGTCTGTCCCAACAGGTTTAGCTAAAGGTAAACTGCAAAAGAAATTTCCTTGGAGGATTCAGTGTAGCCAGAGCTACTGTAAAGGAGAGAAGAAAAATACTGCATTATCAGCTCCTTTAAAAAAATTATATATTACAAATATTCAATAGTTTTTCAATGTTATCTCTATTTCCTTCTATAATGCCTTATCTTTTCTCTCAAGCATACTGAAATACAAAAAAAAAAAAAAGAATATCTTTTTCTTTCTTTTTTTATTTTTGAGAGAAAGAGAGAGAGCATGAGCAGGGGATGGGGGGCAAGCGGCAGAGGGGGAGGGAGAGGTGGAATCTCAAGCACGCTCTTCACTGAGCCAGAGCTGGACGCAAACCTCGATCTCACAACCCTGAGAGCATGACCTGAGCCAAAATCAAGAGTCAGATGCTTAACTGACTGAGCCACCCAGGCGCTACATTTTTTTAAGTAGACTTTACGCCCAAAGTGGGGCTTGAACTTATGACCCTGAGATCAAGAGTCACATGCTCCACCGACTGAGCCAGCCAGGCGTCCCAAGAATATAAATTTCTGTTACCATCCCATTATTATTCCTGATTCTTTAATTTTTCAAAATTTTTAATTGATTATTTTTTTAATTTTTAAAGATTTTTATTTTTAAGTAATCTCTACTTCCAAAGTGGTGCTCAAACTCACAACCCTGAGATCAAGAGTCACAATGTCTACCTACTGAGCCAGCCAGGTTCCCCTTTCCTGATTCTCTTCTAATGTATCTTGGACATTTATCTTTCCTTCTGGCTTTTCCAGCCAGGACATATGTAGCACACACCAAATATAAGTGTAGTGAGACAGCATGTCAGGTGACTCCTCTTCTTGTTCACATATATCATTTCCTTTAACATTTTCATCCCCTATAGAAGGAACTATTTAGTCACATCCTCAGAAGAGACAGTAAGAACTGATTGCTTTTGGGATCATTACAGGTATTTCCAAGATGCCATTCTGCTTAGCTAACAAGAGTGAGGTGATGCCCCCAAGGGAGCAGGAGAGGGGCAGGGAATAGGGAGGGCACTCTTAGAACAACTGCAGATGGTTCACGAAAGAAAAGGAGAGGTGACACAATCACTCAGGATGTAGTTATGCAAAAAGGAGAATGGAAGCCAAAAAGGGGAAATGGCCCCAAGGTAAGTGCTGTCTTGCCCACCAGGGAAAACCTGTCATGTGGTGAGCATGCACAGTACTCGATGGTAGGAAATATTTTCAATCAACAGGATTATTACCACCAAAGGTGTAAACCATGAATTGTGTATAAACCATAGAACTCAGCAGGAAACTAGAAAGCAATTGTGTAAACCCTGGAAATCAGCAGGAAACTAGAAAGGAAGAGAAAATGGGAAATTGGAGGGGATTCTGAGTACATATCCCAAGCTCTGTGTAAAGTGCATTCCAAGAAAGTCCTCTCCTGCACAAGGGGTTGAAATGAGAAAGGTATCCTTCTTCAGAGGGAAAGAAAACCACCCAAAGGAGACTACTTTTTTTTCCTTTTCCACCTTTTTTTGAAAATAAAAGAGTTCACAAATGTGTATAGCTAAAGATCAGGTGAAAAGAGAAGATGTGTTCCTTTCCAGCTTCTAGAGCAGACGGTGTTCAGGATAGCCCACAACTACTGGGCAGAACAGATAAGAAGGGGAAATTTTATTAATACATCATGTTAGGACACTTTATTTTGAGACTTTTATAAGGAGGTAGATATTTTCTAATATGCTAATGTTAGAGGATTCACTGAGAGGAAACGAGAAGTTCTAGGAGCTTTATAAAGCTTGTGTGCTTTCATGTGGCTATACTGCATAACGCAAGCAAAATCAAGCAACTCCGAAATTCCATTTATTCTATTTAGGCTAAACAGCACTAATAGAAGATAATCAGAAATACGCATTACCAGAAAATTCACTACATTCAGGTGAGCATTACTCATGGAAAAGTACTCCTTCTCATTCTTTTCTCTCTGCCACTCTCTTGGGTGTCCTGATCACAGCCCAAACCAACATGGCCGACCAAAGCTTTCAGGCGAGCCTACTTTCTATTATGTTTCTGTATATCCAACTTGGCTACCCTACACACATCCAGAGAGATAAGATTTGATAACAATCACTAAAATATTTTAAATGGAAAAATGAAGATAACAGGTTGTGAATGCAATTAAGTTGCATTAAGTCAGATGACTTAATTGGAATTCTGCACTTCTAAAAATGATCCAACATCAAAAGAAAATTATAGCAAGAGTAATTATAAAAGGAGAGTGGGCAATATTTGCATTCTCCCTAAAATACTACTAAGAGGAGGAGAAATAAAAATCAGGATTTGGCAACAGCTTTCCAAGTTAGAGAATAGAACAAAGCTCCCAAAAGGACCTCACGGAGCAGATTAAATTACCACAGAATTTCATAAAGAATTCATTGAATGCTTAAGCAGGCTTCTGTGTAGGTCAAAGAGGACCAATCAGAAAATTGAGGTCATTAAGGGATGAGAAATAGGGTAATAGGAAATAAAATATAATTATAGAGTAAGTGAAAGGGGGAAGGAAGGAATAGCAGATGTATTAATATTGTTTTGGTTTTGGATGAATCATTTTTTTTGTAAAGACTTTCAAAGACCAACTTAGATTTTTTTTTTCCCCATTCAATTATATTTTATTCTTATTCTGTTTTAGAGAGCCTGATGGCCTCAAGGGAGAGGCTCAGGTGCTGGAAGCATCTGAGCCTCTGAAATAACTGTATTTCACGTATATTACATTGGAAATCTGAAGCACATTTTATTTTCCTTCTTAAAATATTCATTAAAATGAGCTATTAGCTACACATATTTAATTTCAATTTTGTTTTCAAGAAACAAATTTGTAGAACACAAAATCACAAACTATTGACAAGATTAAATATCGACAGCTATGGCCAAGATATCATTTCATATTTTTCCTACATTTACTTTTGAGTCTATAATTCTAAAGCTATATATATTACAAAAACATTATTACTTCACCTTTAAAGAAAGTCTTCCTTAATTTACTGAAATTTAAGGTGAAAATAATGAGTTCAAAATTTAAAAGACGTATACTTGTAATTTTAGTATAAAACTACAAATTAAATTATTCTGAGCTTCATCTGGTGCATTATCTAAGCTTTCAGTCTGAAATATTTTCCAAAGAAAATTACCATCATTTTGTTTTACACTCATTTCTATAAAAACTGACTACTATATAATTGTCTAAAATTATAAAATTAGTACAGGAGTTACTACAGTTAGAAAACTGTACAGAAAAGACTAGGAACTCAGTTTTATCATTATTAACAGCTCACACCTAGTTCTTTTTCACAATCATAAAATTACTTCATGTACATTATCTCAAATAATCACCAAGGACAGTATTTAATAATTATCATAAGAGCACCATTTCAGAAGGGCTCATTTTGTTCCACCAGTACAGATGACATACAGTATCTCACATAAGCTCACAACAAGTAAATAGAAATAGCTAAAGAAACAAAGAAATTAAGGTGAGCATCAGTGCTCGCAAATGACAGAGACTAGACTTCAGATCTGACTTCATCTGCGGTTTAATTATCACCACACAACAGCTTTTGTTTCCCAACAAATGTAACAGCATTCTGAGGAGGCCAACAGATCTCAACTCGGAACAGCCTGAAGAGTGCCCCGTGACTCGGCCCAGCACTCAGCCCTCCTAGTTTCCCTCCCACCTCTCTAATCGTTCCTCATCTACTTCCCATTCCTGAAACAGCTGTTCTCCAACTTCCTACCTTCAGACTGCATCTTCTCCTCAAAATCATCTTTTCCCCTCTACACCGCGCCATCATTCTTAGTTACCTCAACTGAGCCTCAACATACCTCAATGTGTTGGCATCACTGACTCCTCCTCCAGACTATAGTCCATGGTCAAGTCAGGTACTGCCACAGTGGTAACCCACTCACTGCCACTGCCCCACCATTATGTCCTCATTTCTATCCCCTAAATTACTAAGCAGGCTGAGATCAAACCCCAGGTCCTTACCTAGGCTCACAAGATCCGTCAGGTTCTTGTAAGCCAGGGTTCCTGGCTCCCGCCACACCTCTCAGCCTCCCCCACCACACTGCCCTGCGTCCCTTGCAGTCTGCTAGACACGCGCGGCCAAGCACATGCTTGCCCTCTAGCCTGTGCATGTACTTTCGTTGAAACAGCCACATGGCTGGCTCCTTTACTTAATTCTGGTCTTGGCTCAAATGCCACCTCCGCAAGAGACCACAGCACCTTGCCCGGTCATGTTCCATACCTTTTTCTTGACTGTTCTTCATGGTACTTTCAACCTCACATTATTATAATTGATTTTGTGTTTACTGTCCTCTCCCCCACAGAAAGTAAGCTCTACTCAGGCCACAGAATTAGCGATTTCGGTCTCTTTTTAATTCCCTATCTTGTCCCCTGCCCTTAGACCTCTGCCTGGAACATGAAGGCACTGAGTTATTTGTTCGATGAATGGATGGATGGATGGATGAATTCTAATTGGTTTTCTTTCTACTCTTTTTTCCGTCTCTGACTTTACCATTACCAGTGCTGTCAATGTGACTCAAAACACGTCAAAATTTAAAACACGGAGTTGGTAAAATAAACCATATTTTTAGGGAACAGTCAGTAGGTTGGCAAAAGGCCCTATGAATAGTGGCCAAGGACCTGGCTATGTGACTTGCGTACATTATTTAACCTTTTAACACTTTGTTTCCTTATACATTATTGTAATAATAATGCTTACCTCATAGGACTGTTTCAGGGATTTAATAAGGTAATGTATATAGTAAGTATATACAAAATGGTTGACACAGGGCTAGTACACAGTTAAGCATTCAGTAAATATTAGCTAGTATATTAATGGCTCACTTGCTGCCAGTTTTCAATAGCTGGTTTAGAGCTTTAAATGTCATGGTGAGTACTCTACATGTAAGATACTCCTAATGGATATTTTTGTTAAATTTATCCCTAATGAATTAATATTTCTAATGAAGAAATTTTGGTTGAATGCTATTCCCTTCGCATGGAATTCCTAGGCCACATTTTTCACTTTCAAAATGCTATCCATTTAGAGTTACAAAAACAAGCTCACTCTTCACGGGAGAAAGCCAGTTTGTGCCACTCACTATATGCAAAGATAAACCCCAAATGTATTTAAATATTAAAATGATACCAGGAGAAAACTTAACTGCATATTTGTCAAACCTCAAGTTAGGGAAGGCCATTCATAAAGGAACAATGAGATATCATTTTACTCCTATGAATCTAACAAAATTTTAAATGATGGTTCCTAGTGTTGGTGAAGGACTATGGTAATACAGCTGGCATAACTGGATACAGCTAGGTAGTCTGTGGTAAAGTATTAAAATGATAAATAATCACTGGCAAGTTATTACCCTTCCAAACATTTACCATAAGGAAATAATCCTATACTAATGGGTGAACACAAGAGGCAGTCTACCTCGTGTTTATCACCTAAATGAAGTTCTCCTTTCCCAGACTCTACATTTGGTCAAAAGCCAAGTTTTGTATTATGAAAGCTATTCCTTTTCTTTCATTTTCACTGCCACTGACTCTGGTTTAGTTGCATTAATTTTTATTTACACCACTGCATATAGTTTCTAAGAATAAAATCCAGTCTTTACCATGGGCCAATATATGACAAGGAGCTCCAGAGTCACCACCGTTATTAGAAATAATATGATTAGAGGTATATTAGAAAGGAGATAAAATGATGACTATTTACGGAAGATACGAATGATGAACTGGACAAAAGAGAATACCTGAGAAACTATTTGAACCAATAACTGGGTTGTAAAATAAGCAGACCAAAATCAATAGCTCTCCTTTATACAAATAATGACCTATTGAAAAAAATAAAGTAAAGAAAAAAAAATCCATCCACTTAGCAATAGAAAACAGATGTAAAAATTCTGTGAAAAGCACTGTAAACTCACTATTTCTTCATCAGAAATTACTATTGACAACACCGTGAGGCAGCTAATTCAACAAAAAGTCAAATATCTCTTCTCCTCCCCACTTTGTGGACCAACAAAGTTAACTTTATCCATTTATTCCTCCTTAATACCATTTTTCTTTCTTTTACAAAGCCACCTGCACCCCACAAATCTCTTCACTACCAAACCCACCCAAGGCCTCTGGAATTCTAATCTATCTCTTTTCTAGCTTCATCCTCTTGGCCTTTGACCTTAATTGAATTCTGGTTTCCTCACATGAATATCACTTGTCTTATGGACCTCTCAAGGGATAGCTAAACACCGTTTTACTATCATGGAAACTTCATCGTTATGTACTGAACCCTGTCCCCTCAAAATCACACGTTGGAAATTTTAATCCCCAGTACCTCAAAAATGTGGCTATATTTGAGATAAGCCCTTTAAAGAGGGGACAAAGTCAAAATGAGGCCATTAGTGTGGTCCTTAACCCAACTTGTCTAATGTCCTTACAGGAAGAGAAAGTTCGCACACCCAGAGACTAAAGGGAAGTGAGGAAAGACCACGTGAGAACACAGCAAGAAGACAGGCATCTACAAGATAAGGAGAGAGGCCTCAACACAAACCCAACCTGCTGACACCTTAATCTTGGACTTCTAGCCTCTAGAACTGTGAGAAAATAACTTTTGATTGTTTAAGCCACCCAATCTGTGACACGCAAAATAACTCATTCATCATACACATCAGGAAGTACACACTTTGTACTTCAGTGTCAGAGGTATAGCTGGTATCCCCCCTCTGCTCTCACAAAAAATATCTGCTGCTTGAGGTTCATCGCACCAACTTTCTTACCATTTACACACACACACACACACACACACACACACACACACACACACATCCCATTCACACTCATTTACCCCTTCATTCACTGCTGGTGTTAAAAATCTGAGTCACAGTTTCTTTCTCCACCCAAATATCTGCCACATCCCAGAAGACTTGGACATTTGTATGACTGACCATCCAGCACGCTGGCCTCTCTGCTCCTCTGACCCCACCCTCACTTCACCTGCCTGGCCACGTTCTGCTCTTGGCTCACTCAGATCTGCTCCAGCTCTAACTCAGTCTGCTCTCCACCTCAAACTCCTTGCACTTCCAACTCGTTTGCTCAACTACTCTCACTGCATTTATTCTTCAACCTCATTAGTGTTTCCTGTTCAATTTGAACTTTTTCCCTACTTAACAGTCCTGAACTGTCCTTACCTTCTTTTCCATCCAATTCCTAAGTCCCTAAGTGTAATCTATTTTTGGCCAAAACCACAAACTTCTTTATCCAGAAATAAAAATCCCAACCACAGACAAATCAATATCCTTTCTTGCTCCCTACATTTGGGTTGTCAAAAGGTTCGGGGAAACTTGTATAAGCAAATGGATAATAGCACGGCTTCCAGTCAGCGACTTTATGCAGGTCCTCCTTTTCTGGCCACCTCATTACATTCCTTAGGCAACTATTTTCAACCCATCTTAACTCTACCTCTGACTCTGCTTCTTCCTCCGAACAATTCACTGTGGGTCTCACTTCACAGAGAAAATAAAAGTTGTCAGTACAGACACCTTCCATTCCACCAACACTATACATTCAGCTACATCTATACCCACCCACTCTTCCCTCCTGTTTCCATACCCAGCAAAAGCACAGCCCTCCAATTATGCTCTGAACTCTAGCCTTTCTGCTCAAATTGTACCACCAATTAATTCCTCCCTTCTACTTTCACTCTCATCCTCCACCGCGTCTCTGACTCTCTCTCTCTCCCTGCCCCTCTGTAATGGATACAGGCCATCAACATTTGAGTGTGATCTATTCCTATTTCTTCCCAACTGAAAAAAAAATCTCGGAACCTTACATAGGCTTCCCATAACTGCTCCGTCTCCCCTTCCATCCGGAGCCAAATTTATTGCAAAAAGTTATCACCACTTTTCCTCTCCACTCCCCATAGCTCTAATCTGGCCTCCTTTCTCGAAAGTTCACCAAAAATGCCCTCACTAGGACAATCACTCCCATATTTTGAATCTGATGACAAAATGTTAGGTATCATTGTTCCTGTTCTCTCAGCGCTCTTGGTGATCATGTTTCACTCCCTCCTTCCTAAAACATTCTTCCCTTAGCCTCCATGGTACAAAAATACTTCTGATTTTCCATGTCAATCTCGGACTATTTTACAAGCTCCTCCACATTTATAGATTTTATTTTTTTTAAAAGATTTATTTATTTGAGAGAGAGAGAAAGAGAGTAAGTGTGTGGGGGGAGGGGCAGAGGGAGAGAATCTTCAACCAGATTCCCTGCTAAGTGCAGAGCCCAACATGGGGCAACACAGTCCATCTCACCACCCATGAGATCATGACCTGAACGGAAAGCGAGAGACGGAGGCTTAACCAACTGAGCCACCCAGGCGCCTCTTACAGATTTTAAATCTTAGAATACCTCAAAGACTGGTCTTTGTCCTCCTTTCCCCTGCCTATATTCTCTCCCATAGCGATGCTAACCATTTCCAGGGCTTCAATTATCATCTATAAGCAGACATTGATCTTTATATCTCCCATTCAAACCTTTCTTCTAAACCTCAGATTTATACATGAAACTTCAAAATTTCCTCTTAAACATCCATGGGCATCCAGTGTGACCAAAACTGAGCTCATAACCTCCTCCTAAGCCTGCCTGCACTCTGGTGCTCTCTCCTTCAGTAAGTAACATTCCATCCACCACTTGCACAAGTCTAAAATACAAAATGCATCCATAATACATCTCTCTCCCTCATCCCCTGAAATCCAATCACTATAAGCAATCTATTCTACTTCCTACATATTCAAATCCATTCACTTCTTTCCAATTCCACAACCATTATCCTACAGCAGACTGCAACCCCTCTCCATTTGGACTAGTGTTAATGTTTCCCAACTAATGTCCCCCACATCCCCTCCTGCTCCTTTCAATCTGATTCCCACACTGCTGCAAAGTAATCTGTCTAAAATATAATACTTCATCACATTTTACTGCTGTTTAAAACCCTTCAGATGCTTCCTAATGCTTTGATGATGAATAGCAAGGTCTTTCAAATCACCTGAAAGGCCTGCATTATCTGGCCACTGCTTCCCTCTCCACTTTCATCCCCAAATACTCTACTTACATTCTCACACCCATTCACGATACTCAAGTCACACTGGACAAGGTACCACATACCATATATCATATTAATAAATATTTTCTTTTTAATGATGATACACTATCTTATGCTCGAGAGTGTGTATAAAAACAGGTATATTTTCTCATACATTACAGAAATGTAAATTGATAAAGACTTTGAGAACAATTCAACAATATGTGTCAAAATACTACAGATTCCATGCAAGGTTTGACCTATAAATTCTTGTTTTTTTTTTGATTCAGCCTGATATAATAATTATGGTGGTATTTTTATTTTATTTTATTTTTTTAAGTTTTATTTATTTATTCGACAGAGATAGAGACAGCCAGCGAGAGAGGGAACACAAGCAGGGGGAGTGGAAGAGGAAGAAGCAGGCTCATAGCGGAGGAGCCCAATGTGGGGCTCGATCCCATAACGCCAGGATCACGCCCTGAGCCGAAGGCAGACGCTTAACCGCTGTGCCACCCAGGCGCCCTATATGGTGGTATTTTTAAAATCATGATACCTGAAAACAACAACACCTGAATTATGCTTCATTTATCTGGTAGAATATATTTTCTTTCATGTATAAAGAAGTTTCTTTTGATAGAAAGGGGAGGGGGGAGAGAGAGAGACCTAACATCCCAATGCATTATATGCATATATGCATTAATGCTGCATATAGGAAAACTCAACACTGTTTTTAGCACAAGCTAAAGAAACTATCCCAGTTAAATGTCTTTTAGTTTCCTGACATACTATCTGTGATGACTGGATTATTTGGGAATTTTTTTATCCTACAGTATTTAGAATCAGAAAACAGTTTGAACTTGCCCTAAGTGAAAGTTTGCAACATTCAGGACAAAGAATGCAGAAAAGATGATTATATTCTTTTCAGGATGAATGCTTTCTCTAAATGCTATTAACTTTGTCAATTGTTCCCACACATCACCCCTAGTTACTCTGCTCTATTAAAGCCCCCCTTCAAAATAGAGAAAGAATAAACTTGACATAATGAAGAAAAACACAATCAATTATTGCTTTTGTAGATGAGGACTAGGCATAATAATCTAAATTTATAAATCATAATAATCTAAATTGAATATGTATCCAAAAAATGGAGTACAAAAAAATAAATGAATAAAAAATAAAAAGATGGAGTACAATAAAAATTCTTGGAAAGGGGCCAAAATTTGGAACACCTCATTCGATAATGCAACACACATTTATTGAGCACCTACGATGCATTAGATATTGTGCCAAGTGATGGAGATGCAGACTTAAATGACAAAGGAACCCTGTCTTGTGTGAAACGCAATAACTGAATTCATTTTATATAACCATGGGTTAGAATTTCTCTAGAAGCACCACTCCTTACTTGCCACTCACCTAGGACCACGGTTATTTCCACCTTGAGATTAGAATCCTAGGAGTTCACCATTTACGGTCCCTGCTTTTCTGGGCTAGGATTCTTTAAAGGCAGCATTCCGCATTTCTCTTCTATTTGAACCACTGTTCAAAAAGGAAAACTGCATGCCATCTCATATGCCATCTGTTATCTCCATAAGTGATGGCATCAGACATGGCAGTCGACCACTGGTTTCACCAAGCTCTTGATACCATCTTAGAATTCAGGCTGCACAAAAGCTGAAAGTCAGTGTCAGAGTGAGAATCAGGCCCTTAAGCTCAGTGAAGACAACCATACTCCATATCCTGTCATTCTTGGCTATAACTCTCTAACTTGAAAACAGCAACCAGACGCATCTCTCCTGCTTTCATCTTCATATCTCTTTGGATTTCCTTCACCTTGAATCATCCTCCCAAGGTGCTGAAGACTACCGAAATGGTTATATGTTCTGTGCTCCCTACATCTATGTCCCCTTTCAATGTGATCTTACAGGTCCTCCATCATCTGTATTGGCCTCGTGACTTGAGTTGGCCAACAGAACATAGTAGTACTAATGTCCAACTGAGTTCCTGGCCTCCGTCTCAAGAGGTTTTGCAAGCTTGGATTTTCTTAGAAATCTATATCTGTCATATGAACAACCCTGGGGTAACCTGCTAGGTTGATGGAAGACATGGAAAGATGCTCCAGGTATCCCAGCCACAAAAGTCGGGCCATCATAAACAAACCAGCTGAGCAAACCCACCAGCTAACTACAGATGCATAAGCAAGTCCAGCCAAGATAAACTAAACAGACCAACCCCGCCCCCAAATTCCCAAGTGAATCCAGGCCAAATTTCCAACCAGCCAAATTACTGTTTTAGGCTACCATGTTTGGGGATATTTTGCTACAAAGCAAAAGCCAACTGATCCACAGGGCTTCCAATCCTCCATCTCAAACATTGTTCTTATATGTCCTCCATAATCTAACACCGCACAAAAAGCACCCTCTACTTCTCTGCTCTGACTGAAACTTGGATTTTCAGTGAGCATAGTACTTTCTCTGAAAACACCTCATGTAGATTTTTTATATTCCCCCACCACCGGTATGCTTGCCATAGGAAGGAGTGCCACTCCCAAATACCACTCTTCCTTTTTTTTTTTAAAAAAGATTTTATTTATTTATTTGACAAAGAGAGAGAGACAGCCAGCGAGAGAGGGAACACAAGCAGGGGGAGTGGGAGAGGAAGAAGCAGGCTCCTAGCGGAGGAGCCTGATGCGGGGCTCGATCCCAGAATGCCGGGATCACGCCCTGAGCCAAAGGCAGATGCTTAATGACTGAGCCACCCAGGCGCCCCCAAATACCACTCTTTCATCCTCATGTAAAAATCAATCCTCCTTTGGATATCTGTGACATCCATCTCTTACACCCACTACTACCTTTCCTCGTTAACATCACCTCTTTACAACAGTCCCCAACTTTGGAACCTAAAAAACAATCTTCCTCTCCAATCTGTCTTGGGAAACTGGCCTTCGGAATACTTGCTCAACACCTAGAATCTCAGTTTGCTTGCCTCCTAATATACAGTGAATTTCGTGTCAATTTCGTGTCTTCATGACTTAAGTATCCATTTCCATAGCCATACCCTTGAACTTGTCAACAGCCAAAATTACTCCACCTCTGAAGAATTTGAAATCTTAAACAATGAGACTGATTTCACTAATACATATAAAATCACAAAAAAGAATAACTACCAAAATTTTTTCTGTGGTACCCAAAGAGTTATCTCAAAAAAGTTACTACAATCAGACACACATATGCCCAGGCTTTTAAAACCATTTAGGGACAGGTGATTCTCATGATACGTAAAAATTATCTAGAAGCATAAACAAGAGGAAATAACCCAGGAATCTCTTTTTTAAAAAAGAATGGTAGATGATGGTACATTTGTTTTCCAAGATAATAACTCATACTACAAAGCTACAATAATTAAATATTGTAGAACAGGTACCACAAGAGACAGATTAATAGAGAATAACAGAAATCCTAGAAATAAGTTCAAATACTTGTAAGTATGTAAATGTTAAACATAAGATAAAGTAGCAAGTTAATCAGTGAACAAAAGGATTATTCAACAAATACTACTGAAATTATTGGCTAACTTGTTTGACAAAAGAAAAAAAAAGAGTTAACCAGAATTATCTCATGCACACAAATATGAGTTTATTTAAACTTAAAATGAAAAAGAAAAAAATAATAAATAATAAAATGAAAAAAGAGGAGCCATTCAGAGGTTAGAAGGTCAATATTTTTATAAATAAAAAAGACCTTTTTTAGCATGAATTACATAAAATTTTAAATCTCTATATTGAAAAACACCAAAGAAGCATTAAGAAAATTATGAAAATACATTTGCAACATATATAATAGATGAGTTTTATAAAATGAGCTCTTACAAATCAAGAAGCAAAAATACAAATAATTGAATTTTAAAGTGGACGATGTACATGAAAAATTAATTAAAAATACAAATTTCCAATAAACATATAAAAAATAATTTCAACAATCCAGATTTTTACTTTTATTTCTTACCTCTGGGACAGGTAAGAAATAGATTCACATATACAACTGCTTGCTCTGCATTTCCATTTAAGTGACTAAAGCACCCCTTAAACAGAACATATCTAACTGAACTCTTGATTTTAGTCACTCTCCCACATCCAGCTCACTTAGCAGCCTTCCCCATCATAATTAATAGCAACCTCATCCTTCCTCTTCCTCAATCCAAAGCCCTTGGAGTCATCCTCACTCTTCTCTTTACCCTATTATCAAGCTATCAGAAAATCCTGTTGGTTCTACCTTCATAATACATCCAGAATCTAACTTCTTAGCACCACTACCTATTGAAGCTTCCATCATTTCTTCTCTGGATAACTGCAAAAATAGACTCGCCTTGCTTAAAATATGTAACTTGCACTCTTAGCCCTTAGGGTAAAACTAAAACTCCTGAATCTGGCTCCTTCTTACCTCTCCAGCTGCATTACACATCATGTTCTTGACTCTCCGCACATCAGCCCCAACAACCACACCAGCCTCCTTTCACAACATCCTATCTCCTGATACAGAGCCCTTCCACATTACATTTGCTCAGCCTGAACATTCTTACTCTCTTCACTAGTGTAATGCTATTGGTTTATCCTATCTCAACTGCAACATCATTTTCTGAAGGATGCCTTCCCTGATCTCCTTGCTAGATGAAATTCACTTACTGCAGACACTTCTTCAACAATATACTGCTGCAACATTGCACTGCATATTTGATCATTATATGATTAATGTCTATCTCCCGACTTGACTATTACATCTTAAAGGACGAAGAGCAGGGGTGCCTGGGTGGCACAGCGGTTAAGCGTCTGCCTTTGGCTCAGGGCGTGGTCCCGGCGTTATGGGATCGAGCCCCACATCAGGCTCTTCTGCTATGAGCCTGCTTCTTCCTCTCCCACTCCCCCTGCTTGTGTTCCCTCTCTCGCTGGCTGTCTCTCTGTGTCAAATAAATAAATAAAATCTTTAAAAAAAAAAAAAAGGACAAAGAGCAATCTTATTTTGTTCATCACTGTATCCCCAGTGTCTAACAGAGATTAATTCATAGAAGGTGCTTACTACTATTTTTCAAATGAGTAAAGATTAGAGAAAAGAGACCCACTGGTAAGATACAAGTTCTATACGCATGGAACAATCATCCCCATACTACTATTTCTAGAATTATTCCAAGCTCTCCAGCTCCTAAGTTCATTCGTGGACATATGGCAGACTCAGCCAGGACAGTTAATCCAATTTTTACATTCCACTTCACATTCTACTGACTGTCTCCCCCAGCTCCAGGTCCTTGAGCATTTAGGAATCGTGGTTTGAAGGGACACTAACAGATGAAACCAATCAGTGAACAAGTACAATGTCCATCTTGTTCTGTACTAGCCCACCCCCTCCCTTCTTTTCAACCAACAAACGAAAGTGACCTTTCTGAGATTCAGGGCCTGAGAAATTCTGGAGGTAGGCTACACACACAAACATAAATGGGAAATTCATAAGACTGCTTGCTGTGCGATGACCTAATTTGTGATCAGAAAAGCTCAATTTTTTATTGGTTTAAAAACATGACACTTACCCACAAAATAATGTGAAAGAATGTGTTACCCATGGCATTTTTTCCCTCTTCCTCCAAGCATCATAAAGAATTAGCTTCCCAATGTAACAATAAGAACTCAGGCAAAAAAAAAAAAAAAAGTTCATGCCTTGTGTCTTCTTACAAATAATGCTACCATAAATTTTGGGCATGTAAAATTGTCCAAAAAGACTCAAATAGGTTGAATAAAAACTAAGGCAATATCCAGGACCATCCACAAACACGGGTTTTAGCATTGCAAGGGACATTCATGCAGGCTCACTACCTCCTCCCGGATTACCATCTCTGGAATAGACTCAGGAATCAAGAGGCAGAGAGCACAACTCTGAAGACATGGATTAATGCGAGAATTTTTGCAAAAGAGAAAAGGGAATTTAAGCTTCTGGAAAATGCAATGTTCTAAAGTTTTCTAGTACTGGGTTGCTTTTATTAATCTTCTTACTCTTACAAGACCTACAATAAAAAAGCAGACATCAATGTATGTGGGACATGCATAGTTACAAGTTGGATGAGAACAGTTTAATTTAACACCGAGACAGCACAATCCATCTCAGCATAGCCACCTGGCATAAACTAGAACTATATATCTTATGAGACAGTAGCAAGCTTCTAAAAGACTGGGAAAGCAGACCCATGTGAATTATTCCACCAAGCACATTTAGAAAGAGACCTCATCTAATGAAAATGCAGAGAAAACTTCAAAAAAAAAAAAAAAAAGATTTGAGGATCAAGGAGGAAGAATTCTCCGTGATCGCTGACTTTAAGAATTCTAGTTAAGGGGCGCGCCTGGGTGGCTCAGTAGTTGGGCGTCTGCCTTCAGCTCAGGGCGTGATCCCGGCATTATGGGATCGAGCCCCACATCAGGCTCCTCTGCTGGGAGCCTGCTTCTTCCTCTCCCACTCCCCCTGCTGTGTTCCCTCTCTCGCTGGCTATCTCTCTCTGTCGAATAAAGAAATAAAAATCTTAAAAAAAAAAAAATTCTAGTTAAGATATTTTTAAGTTTTAATTCAACATGCTTCTCCTGTTCTTTCTTTACCAAAATCAAATAAAAATCCAACCAGAAGGTTTTTGCTTTTGAGATTTCTTTTCCCGGATGATCAAAGTCAACAGTTTCCGTTCCACACGTGAGGTACTACAAAGTAATGAAAAGTCACGCTTCCTATAACGGACACAGACACTTCACTTTAGTAATGAGTGTGAGTTTATGTTTTGTCGCCTTTCTCTCTGCACAGAGAAATAATAATGATAATCCTAAAATGGCATTTCCTAAGAATTTATATATCCTTTGAACACGGGATTAGTGCTATCTCTGGAACATCATGAATTGTGTAACTTCTCCATTCAAACGGACTTTCCACTAATGAAGTATGCTACCATCACAAGAGGCAGCATCTGAAACCCACCACATGTGTTGCCGCCCCTCTACCCGGGGTGTCGGCTCGGGCGAGTGAAGGAACCTCCCTGAGCTTTGGTTTCCTCATCTTCATAACAAGCAAGAGAAATAATTCATGTCAAGTTCTCACACTCAGAACATACTTAATAAATGTCAGCTTAAATCATAAACCCGAAAGCAGGTATTCGGAAACCTTACTGCACATGTGAGATTCAAGAGAGGAAACGAAAGCTCAGCCACTAGCTAAGTCTTTGCTACTCACCGTGCCTTCCCCGTCCCAGCGGGGCCGCCATGGCCCAGGAGCTGGTTAGAAATGCAGACTCTCAGGCCCCACCCCAGAACCACTGAAGGGTAATTTTCATTTCAACAAGATCCCCAGGTGATTCATATTCCATTAAAATCGGAGAAGCCCTGAGCTCCGTGATGGGCTCCTGCATGCAGGCCTCATAGCTTGCTGGACAAAAATTCAGGTCTCAGCAAAATTATCAGTGTATGTGTCATGGATCGTTGGGTCACACGCCAACGGCTAAGATCATCAATATTATATGTGTATCTATTATGGTAGGTGGACTTCAAATTCTTTTTCCCGAGTTACTGAGTTTGTTGCGCAAGTGTCGATAGATATCTCTTTACAACTTGAAATAATATTTGTAAGTGAAGACCATTCTGAAGCCAGCCGGCCCAGAATTTTTTGTGCATTATCAATGAAATTAAGTATAAAACGAACAATAAGCCCAAGATCCGAACCTCAAGTCTTAAAAACCTAGTACGCCTATGGCTTTGGCCCAAATCTCAGAGACCAAGTAGCCAGTTCCCCAATACAGGCAACAGTTTCAGTAGCTGGAGTGAAGAGGGTGTGAACAGCAGCTGCTGTCATTCAGAAGCAAAATCTAGGCAAAGGCTCTCATGCATAATGTGGGTAGAATATTCGCAGAGCGGGCCTTGGGATTACAGCAGCCGTTCGACAAATAGATATTTTACAAACCTAACATTCCCGAGTTCCTTTCTTAGTCCCACTAACTCCAGAACAATTTTGTAAAGCAATTCCATGTGATTTCATGTGAATTTTTTATAGTTAAATAGTTTTGAATTTGGGGCCAGCTTTTGCATAAAAGAAACATGCCTGAACTGTACTCTATCACAAAACCATCTCTAAACTGAGAAAGAAAATTCCTTTCTGACCCTTCCTTACACTGAACTCCTGTATCATTGTGTTTTCTTCATTTAATTTTTCATCTATGCTAATTTTATACAATCTGTAAGTACCTTCTGGAGAACACAGGCCACATCAAGTATTCAAGGCATCCACTAGGGAGCCCAGCGCAGCTGAGTTGCTGTTTTACACGTTTTGTTGTGGATGGTAGGGGTCGTAGCTTTATTCTGCGGTGGGCACTAAGCTGGCCATTTACTTTTATTATGCAGTTGTTCTTCCTGAGTTACAACTTTCTACGTAATTGCCAAAATCAGCATGTAAGATGCTTTAAATTGCACATATCTTATTTTTCCTATTCTAATTTCAAAATGCCATTTTGTATGATCTCTATTGAGAAGAAAATAAGCTCATTTTTAAAACAATTACCTAACAACACTTCAGATAAGAAGCTGCATTTTTCTGCCTAAGATAAGTGTTTTTCTTCTCTTTTAAATTGAGTCTCGTGAATGATATCTAGATTATCGCTCTTCTGCTTGGGTATAAACCTGAAATCCTCTCACTTGCTTCAAAGCCGTAGGCCACTAAGGAAGACTAGCTTCCTGGTCACCTAAAGAGTCCCATTTTCAGTCCCCGAGAATTGTGCCAGACGGTATGATTTAATTATTATTACAGACAGATTTGCATAAAGCTTTCTTCTGAAGAGTTTTAGGCCATTTAAGCAATGTCATTAGATGGGCAGAGAAATTCTTTTGAGAAAATGTAATGGGGCATGAAAAATAATAAAAATCCACAAAATACATTTATTCAAGAATCTTAATAATGAAGACAAATTACAATTCAGAGTGAAGAACTACAGGCTGAGTACTCTCTATTATTTTAAAATAAGACATGATTAAATAGGCACAGCATAATGCCGCAGAATCAGAGGGCAGCCCCCCGTGTTATGTCTTCTGGAAAACTACTCTCATTTTAGAAAAAATAAAATCAGTATACTCTTATGCCATCCATGGAATTTACTAAAGATGCAGAACAGCAATTAACTTCAACCATAATTTCATATGAACTCACCAGACAACACTGTGATAAAACAAGAAAGTTCAGGCTGCCATAGACTATCTCTCATTGAAGGATCTCTCGTAGATTGCTATTACCTTGTCAAGGTCGCTGGATAAAAAGAAAAGAGCCACCCTGATGCCCTTTCAGAGACAAGTGGTGTTTCCAGGTTTCCCTCAGCGCTGCCATCTAGTGCCCTTCGTTAAAGGGGAAAAACACTGAGGACCAGCTTTTGGAATGATTTGGCAAGGGCTGGCAATATTTAAAAGTGCCATAAACTTTGACCCAACAATTCCATCATTGGCAATTGGAGATACTCCGGAGATAAGGCCATATAAAAATGCACCAATATTATTTATAAATGACATCCCACAATATTGTTTTAAATAGGAGAAACAACAAATCAGAAACAACCAAAATACCCTTCGATGGAGAAAAAATAAAACTATACTAAACTATACATTGGAGTGATATGCAGCCACTTAAAAAGTTAGCTGATATGGAAAACTCTCCAAGATAAAGTCCAGGAAAAGGTGTGATACCATTTACCATATATGCAAAGCCTACACATGCCCATGTGAGTGGGTATACTGAGAATCATCTGGAAGGATAGTTTGTGAGGGGAGGGAGAGAAAGGGAGATTTTTATGTTTTATTTTACATCTTTTTGATGGATTGAATATTTATTGTATGCATGCATTATTTTTAGTTAAAACATTAAAAATGTTGTACTAGGATTATGAAGAATCCTATGAAGAGACAGTCAAACAATTTCTACTACTCTGGACTATGGCGTAGAAAACACAGCAACTAAATCATTGTGACCCTATCATGATCCTCTGATTCCACCCTGCTTTTTCCTGGCATCCCTGCTCTGCTACAAGCTGACTAATAACAGTAATTTTTTTTTGTTTTTGTAAAGATCATTAAACTGTATCATGCGACGTCTCGTATAGTCATTAATCTGAAGGCTATATTGTTAATTATTCTTGCTTATTAATAAATTGCCAGTTCAGTATTTTCCCACTGATTTGACACTTATCCGTTTTTATAAGATCAAAAGATAGCATGACCGATGCCTTTTTGAAGAGTTTATGAAGAGGTATTAGCATAAAATTAATGATAGTGTTTAAGAAGTCTATAGGATTATTTTGATGAATTCTCTCTTTAATAAAACTTAGATGATTCATCTTTAGTGAAAATATTCCCTATCATCAGTTCAATTATCTTGAGTAAGTAAGGCACAAGTGGACTATTTTCTTGCTCTTTTTCCACATATACACATGGAATAGAAAAGTGTATTCATTCTATGATTTATCCACTATTATTTTAAATACCAAATTAAGTTAATTTGAGGGAGAAAGACTGAATCCAAACCAAGTGTTGGGGAACTTCATCAAAAAACCACGATCACCGATTGACCCATGAATGAGCTGGACCCCGGCACTCAGGGGCTCCTCACCTGCTCCCCTGTCCTTGGAATGTGGGTTCTGCTTGCCTTTCTTACTCCCAAAGCCTGCTCCAAGGGCTTAGCCTTGAAATAACGATGTGGTGTTGAAAACACCTGCAGATTATATGTGACTGAACCCAGTTAGGGCCTCTATAAACTTTGAGGATTTGGAGGGCAAGTGTGGGAATCGGTTAGTCTTGCCACCAAGGACAGGCCTCATCTCTAAGTTCCCTTTGCCATTATTAAAATTGCCACCTACCAACTTGGAGTGGCCTGCCTCTTTCTTCCCTCTCCCCCTGGCCCCTGCTTACAGGGGCCAGTCTCAGATTATACCTGGGCAGCTCCGGGGAGACACATGATTTACAGCAACACCATTAGCTCTCAGCTCATTCAGCTGTTTGCTGTGACATAATATTCTCTAATAACTACAGACTTTCGGGGAGCTTTCTAAAAATACTGCATCTGATAGTAAAACAACACATCTTCCTTTTGATTGTTATTTCTATCTTTTTCCTTATCGCATAGATCCCCTCAGTCAGCACTGGCATTCCGGTCATGTAGCCCCTTGCGTCTCTAAAATGCCAACTAATTTATAATTGTGTTCATGCATGAGAACCTCAAGCACACACCGCATATTTCCCATGCTTCCAGCATTACCGTAGAGACAGCTGAGTTTATTGGTTTTGTTGCTCCAAAATGACTTCTTTTTTAATGTAACCTATAGGTGTTACATAAACTGTGTTCTTTATTTTTAAGAACAAAGAAACTCACAGTGAATTATAGCCCACTGATTTTTGTTCCTCGTCCCTATATTTATATATTCAAAAGTCTCTGAATCAGTTTTATTACACTGTCATTTTTTTTTTTAAATCTCCAGATTACTTAAGTGGTAGTCATTTAATCCCTGTCCCCACTTTGCTATGCATTTTAAATGACAGGGCTAGAATCATCTATATTTGCACACTAATGTGAACATAAAACAGTTAAACCTCCCAAACTACCATCTCCTGCCAAGAGCAAAAAAAAAAAAAAAAAAAAAAAAGGCTCTTTGGCAAAGTGTACATATAAAATAATCTTCTTTTCTATTATTTAAAATGAATGAAAATAGCCCATAAATATATGAAAAGTTGTTCATCTTCATGAGTCATCAGGGAAATGCAAATTTAAACTACAATATGATATCATGTGCCAACATCATTTATCATAATGCCTCAAATTAAAAAGATCAAAAATGCCAAGTGTGGGTAAGGGTGTGGAAAAACTGGTATAACTACTTTAGAAAACAGTTTGGCAAAACAATTTTACAAAAGGTTAAAGCAGTTTTGCCATTAAGTAAAACAGTTTTAACCCCTGAACAAGCAATTCTACTCAGGTATATGCCCACCAAAAAGCATGTAAAGAATGTTTACAGAAGGACTATTTATATAGGCCAAAACTGGACAGCACCCAACTGTCCTTCAATAATAGACTGGATTGTGGCACATCAACACAAATGGAATATATACAGAAATAAGCATGAATAATTTACATCTACATGCAAAAATATGGATGGATCTCACAAACAGGATTTTGAATGAAAGAAGTCAGACACAAAAAAACATATAATGCATGATAAATTGGTTCTTACTGTCAACCTTGGTCAAGACTTATCCAAAATACTGTGGAAGAGAGTGCCTTGAAGGGGGTAGTATCATATATCAGAACACAATTTGGAAAAAAAAAAAAATTACCTCGCGTTACATACTAACTGTGTGATCTCAGAAAAGTCATTTAACCTCCGAGGCCTCGTTATTCCTCTGTAAAACAGAGTTAATGAAGCCTTCCCTCCCCCAAAGCAAATGACTGTTCTGAAGGTCTCTAGGTCCTGTGTAGCTTTACACCTATGACCCAATGAAATAGTGTCAGTGCTCTCTACTTTCATGAATAAAAACATAAAGAGTTCTTTTAACAAAAACAGTAATAATAGCTCACCTTGCGCCAAGCCACTTTACATATATTGCATATATTACTCATTCAGTCCTCACCCTAACCCTACAAAATAGATAGTAGCTATTACAGAAAAGGAAACTGAGACTCTGAGAGTTTTGGTAACTTGATCAAAGTTGCACAGCTAATTAGTGGTAGAGTCAGAATACAAACTTAGAAAATCTAACTCTATTAACCACATACTTAACTATTCAATATGCAAAGGCATTATAATAACTTCATTTTATCTAAGCTGACGGGACTTTTTAAATTACGTTTAATACAATCTGTTGTCTAATCACCACAGAACATATTAAAATGTAATCTATATTATATATTGAAACTCTGATCTTGTTCAATCAAAAGAATGATAATTTTAATTTATTCAAATAAATCTGGCCTCTTTGAGACAGTACTAATTAAAATAACTATTGCTATGAGACAAGCACCAACCAATTTTGGTGGCAATTCACATTTCCCATATTTGATGCCTCTCCAGAAAAGGAGGGGAAATCTGCCTTCCTTGCTATTGTTGTTTTAAACATAGCCTCTTCAGCAAACGACATTATAGTATTAGTTCAGATTTGCCTCAGATTCCCTATTTTCATGAATCACCTTTTCTGTGAAACAGAGCTCTGTGTTCAAAACTGAATCTTTAATTTTTTTTTTTATTTCAGTGACTTTCAGTAACTTTCCATTTGCTAGAACTTTCATCATTATTTTCTGACAATTCTTTTTGTTTTCCTAACCTGGGTTGAGATTTAACGTATTTTCATTGGTTGAACCTCATCCTATTTCAGAGTTAAAGTCACCCAAAATATTTATACTTGACATTTCCTAGAGTGATCTTGAATTTGTGTCAGTCAATCTCACTGTTGGCTAGTTGAGAGCCTGACTAGGATGTGGTGATGGTGGCTAACAAGAGAGAAGACAGAGGAACGGAGGCAAAGCCTGCTTACTTCGCACCACGGCCTAGACTTAGCGAGGACTCCCAATGGTTTTGCATGGTAAGCTTAGTTGCCAGTGGATAAAAGTAGATCACTTAGATTCATCGTAGCAGATTTTTTGGGGGGGGTAAAGGTTTCATTTATTTATTTATTTACCTCTTTATTTATTTATTTATTTATTTATTTATTTGAGAGAGAAAGAAAGGGAGAGAGAGAAAGAGAGGGGAGAAGCAGGAGGAGAGGAAAAAGCTGTTGAGCGCAGAGCCCGAGGCAGGGCTCACCCTCACAACCCGGAGATCATGACCTGAGCGGAAATCAAAAGTCAGATGCTTAACCAGCTGAGGCACCCAGGCGCCCCTGTAGCAGATGGCTTTACAGAAGGAGGTATGCTCAAACTGCACAGCACTTGCTGATGGAACTTCTCTGGGACTTCCGCCTAACTGTGTGTTCTTGGACAAGTCACACACTGGCTCGTATGAGGAAGACAGAAGCAATGCCCCACTTATAGAATTGTTGTAATGCTTGTTGAGAAGCAAAGTTATGTGCTGTCTAACCGAAGGAAGTGATGTGACTTCACGTAGTTGTGATTATTATGATCTTAATTATTTGGTGTTGGCGTTCCTGCCTTCGGATCTCCTGTCTCTGTTCAACTCCACCACAATAGCTCAGGGGTAGGAGCAGGAAGAGGCTTAGCCCCTCCTTCCAACACTGTAGATTCAAACAAAGAAAAGCGACAGGCTTGGTTCTCTTTGACTTCTTTCCCAGAACAATGACCTTCTTACTATTCACCAGTATTTATATTTGGATAAAGAGCTGGAGCTGAAGTTACAGAGGGAAAATATAAAGCAGAGTGCAAAACAGGGCTGCTCGGGGTTGCACAAACAACTCTGTTGAAGCGAGCCGGAAAGCATTCGATAAAGAACACCAAAGAGTCACTGGCCACTTGCACTTCTTTTATTCATTTCAGTCTTGGCAGAGTCAAATTCAGCAGTTAGGTTATATGTTTTCCCTTCCAAGGACTTTAGAAACAAGTGATTAATCTCTTTAAAGGGGTCTCAGTAAAAAATACATTTTGTTAATTTTATGTTGTCAAAAAGGCCTTTGAGCAACAGAGTTGAAAAGACAGGATGAGCTCAGAGTGTAAGAGGAAGGCTTATGGTTCTCTTTTAAAAAGTAAAAAACACATGGCTTAATTCATACTCCACCGAAATTAAGTTCTCATGAAGTATAACAATAATACTGGGAAAACAAACATAAAAAAATGAGACTGTCTGCTTCCCCTCATATGTAATAGTGACACACACAGACACAGACACACTCACTCACTCACTCTTATGTAGCTATTTGCTTCTCTCAAACAGCACACATGAAAATCTGAATAATCTAAGCAAGACATTAATGATTATTAAACTTGGTTTAAATGTTATCGTTTCTTTGATAAAAAAAGTTTTTGCAAACTTTTCACAAGCATATTTCCTGAAGATTTTTTACTGACTGGTTTTTAAATTGCACATGTGGAGATACATTCCCAAATAATCTTTAAGAATATTTACCATATGAACTAAATGCTTATTTCCCTTAGGAAAAAAAAGTTCTGTGGGTGTTTACAGAAAATTTCTTGCTAGCTCTTAAAAAATGGTGAATTCATCAGAATTGGAAGTACTTTGAATACTCAAAATACAAACATATATAGGCACAAATCCTCTATATTCCATGGCATTCATTCACTGAATAGAACCAGAAAGACAAAGTCACTTTATCCTTAATACTTTTAACCACAGAAAATGAAAGACTCAAATAAATTATTTTGGCATTTCTTCAGTGATGTTGTGGTCCCCTCACTGATTACTTACTTGCAGCTTTCTCATGATATATGAGACACACAGTCGATTTTCAATCATTAACACCAAAGTCTGCCAGAAGCGCTTTGCATTAATAAATCTCAAAATATTTTACCATTTCATTAAGTCTAACTGCATGTTGTTGGGAAGATTTCAAGCACTGTCTGATTTAGTAGGCAGCTGACTGTTGGTAACAGAGACAAATGGTAAAATCAGAATTGAAATTCACTACTTCTGACTAATGCATCTATCATGATGGTCCATTATTTCAATCAGCCTACCTCTAATAAAACTGACATCACTTAATGCAAATCTATTATATTCAGGGGTAACAGTGCAGAAGTACGTGTGCAAAAAAGGATAAAAGAAGTTAAAGCAAAAATGTCTCATTCCTGCTATTGTTATGTTACGAATATAAAGCCCTAGAAAGGGCCCTTCTTCCTCCTACCTCTGACTAGCTACAAAGAAAACTAAAGAACATCACCACGAGCTTTTGGATACTAAGACAAGTTCAAGGAAAAACTCAGATGACTCCTCACTGAGGAAATTAGCTAGTGACATGTGGAAGAAAAATTGCATTCAGTCCTTCCTGGTTCAGCCGAACCTATCTGACTAGGCTAATATACTTTCATGAAATGGATTGGCTTCAATGTAAAGTCTAATAAAATTAAATATAAATGAGGTCCTGAGGGAATTAAATCAATGCACTACAAAACGACTTCCTGATTTTTCCCTGAGAACTCGTCATTTTCACCAGCAACAGCACTCTGCACACTGGGTAGGCAAGACTCGGGCATGGCAGTGGCATGGCAGTGGTAAACGGAGCGGGCTGAACAAAGGCCCAGAACAAGCAACCTTTCATTCTCTCCCCTTCTCTTTCCCTCACCCTTTCCCTCTCCTCCCCCACCTCTCCGTCGCCATGTGTGCATGTATGATGATACTGAACTCACAGAGCCCTGTATATTCTACAGACTTTATCACAAATCTGTTTACATAGGTTCCTATTCCTCTGGACAAAAATAGCTAAATTTTAAGTGCTCCTTTTAACAAGAATTTAAGGACAGTCTTTTAAAGCGTAAGTAACATGAATGTAATGATTTGTAATTGAATGAATGATATAGAACCCATTTCGGGACAGCTATGAATTCAGAGAGCATTTCCTGACATCAGAAGTGGACTGCACCACTACTAAGAAGGTCAAACAGCTTCCTCACTGAGGAGTGGGAGCCTTTTTTATGAACTGACACCACAGCCCCGTCCACACTGGATAATCCTATGACAACGGGCTCTTGAAGCTCGCTTCATCATGGATTTCCTTGGTCCTCGTGGCTAAGTGTGGACCATTCTTAACCTATTTTGGAGGTATGTGTATCCAGTAGTAGGATGAGAATTGCCTACCACTATGTTTCTTACAGACCTTTCCTACTACTGTCACTACACAGAACAGATTCCTCCAACAAAAAAATTTCCCTGTTAAATGTGAGTATAGCATTTCTAAATGGAGAACTGATCAACCAAAGTGGAGAAGGTATTCTTCCTATCTGCATGATTTCTAAAAGTTTTTAGGGGCCCAGACCAAACCAATGATGGGTGAATATTTACTAATACGGAGCTTTATTTTTGCCAAAACCAAGTATTCATCATAAAAGTTATGCTCACATCTGCATTCCTTACAGCACTTGCCGTCCACGTACGCCAGAGCCGACTTAAGTGGGCAGTCAGGAACCGGGCAGATCAGAGTTTCACACTGGATGGTTCCATTCTGAGAAGAAAGCAATATTTAAAGAATTTCCAAGTTGCAGTTTGATAGCCTGAAAATATATTTTAATCTGTTTAAGTTTCAAACTCTTCACATAAAACGTCACAAATACCACTATTCTCTGTGGTTATTACATAGTAAAACCCATACTATGGAGACCCGCAGTAATAACGAGTTGGGTCCTAACGCAGTTGGTGATTGGCTCCCATCTTCTGTCCAGTGACGATGCTACATACCCTAGAGTTCTCCCCCTTCTGGAGTGAGGTGGATGAGAACATGGGTGGAGGGAGGAGCGCACACTGACAGCGAAAGAGCGGGCTAGAGGTAAGCCTCATGTCTGCCCAGATTATGCACAGAATGAGCACCTTCAAACCAGGGGATTCCTGGAATAGGTGCTGCCATCCTGCAGATCCAGTCTCAGGACCCAGAATCTTCCCATGGATATTTAAGCACCACCACAAGGAGCACCAAACTGCAAACAGGATGGCGAGGAAGTTCTTTCCCGAAGGTCGTCCAGAACTCCCAGGCAGCTAGCTGCTTCTCTACTCACCGTACCAACCTCACTATACACATCTTGCATTTTACTCAATTTGATTTTTGTCCCCCATTTAACAAGTTGGGAAGGCTTCACTCTATCGGTAAAGTGCTATAATTTTGGTGGGAACATGATATGTTCCCGAACAGAAATCATATATATGACACATGCACACACATATGACTATTTCAGAGGTATCTTTAGGTTTTTTTAGTGCATGAAATTCTGTTTTTGAACAAACTTAATGAACTTGGAGAAATTTTTTTTTAAAGGCTAATTCACATAGACCTCTGGCTTCTTTCCAGTAAATGACTTTTAACTGATGAATTCATGTGCAATTTAAAATTTAAAAACCAACTAGTCTTGACCTTTTCTTTGAAAATGAACCTATTTTTAAAACAGTAATGCACTAAATATCTCTACTTTGTGAGTATGCCCATTAGAGAAATCATATTTATTTAAATTCTCTAATTCTTATTCCCCCATATGAACAAACTTTTAAAGATTGCTAAGTTAAACTCCATTATTTGTTTGTATGGCCCAATCTGGTGACAATATTTCATGCTGCATATAATTTAGTTTTATTAAAACACATTAATAAACCCATGAGGGGAAAATCCCTCAAAATGTTAAGGATAACAGATAGAATCCCTTGGGAATCACCTTCACTAACCCAATTTAAGTTGCTAACTTCATGTGTGCACCAATAAACTTAAATTTTATAGCATTTCTAAACCATAATCATCTTTATAGGCTAGAAAGTGGCTTTAATAATGCAACACGCAGTTCTTTAGATCTGACCGGGTTGGCTGGCACTTTAGTGTTGTGTCTGGAGGAAACGGGTCCTGAAATTTTCATGATTACATTGTTTTAATAAATTTTTAAAGAGTGGGGGCTTCTGAGTTCCCTTCGTCTGAACTCCCAGTGGAAGCCATACCAGGCACGTGCAGTTCTTACAGCCATCTGTCCAGGACTCAAACTCTCGGTAGGTGGTTCCCTTCATGGTGCAGGTCCTCTCACAATAGCACTGATCCAACCTATTCATTCGCTGCTCAGCTCGAGACAGCTGTGGCACAAAGGAAGGGGTTCACAATGTTCACCATTCCAGCAACACAGAAAGGCAAATACAGAAATACAGAAAGGCACCGGATTTTTTTCCCTGTATGGCAGTAATGATGGTTGTGCCTATCTATTATTGTCATCAATATATTTAAGCCTGTACTTTAAAAGAAAAGCTTTCCCCCCTCTTTTTTTGAGGTAAACTTGGTTTCTGCCTTTGGGGGAAAAAATACGATTTATAAGATATAAATGGAGGCTAAGTAAAAATGGCATCACTCACACTGCTGAAAAGCATTTTCCATTTTTAAAAATGTTTAATTTCATGAACGTGTTTACCCAAGGGAAGAAACAAATTTCAGAATTTATGTCGTGTCAGAAACAAATCATAGATATACGAGACAACTTGCAGGTTCTCAGTAACAACTATGCAAGATGACAACAGTCTGGTGAAATCGCAGGGAAACTTGATACATGCTTACGACCGTGAAATATCCTACAACAGCAACACAGTGGTAGAAAGCATCCATGGGACCATTCCCTGGACATAATTCTAGTGTCCGTATTCTTTACAATGCCCCCTCACCTCCATCCTTACAAAGAAAAACTGAATAAAAATAAATAATAATAAAAACTAAAATAAACAATAAATCCTACTGTAATAAGCAGTGTGAAAATCAGGTAATCTGCCTCATTTCTGATTTACCGAATCATTTGTTACACAGATGGCAAGGGTTTGAACATTTATAAGCCCTTTCCTCGAGCAGAGATTTAGATTCAATCCCAGCAAACAGTATAGTATAAGAAAAGTCTCAAAGGTGAACATTTGTGGTTATAAAAAAAAACAAAACCTATAAAGAACCTCAAGGATTTCTGAGCTCCCTGCACTCTAAATAGTTTTTACCTTGGCTGATGTTTTGGCCAAAATGTCCTGCAGCTCCATGATTTTCTGCACAAGTCCATGGAAGTCATTGCAAGTTGGACAGGCTAGAATTATAAACACTACATTGGTCAAGTTGTATTTATAAGGAGGTCAATCTAGTTAAGTCCATGCTGACAACTAATATATGGGACCTCCGGTTTCAAACTGACATTCTAGACAAAATTAAGCAAGAAGCACACTTTTCATCACACAGCACAAGAACTAATGGACTTACTGCGATTAAGATCTGGGCACTGAGCAATAAATCCTTGGGGCATGACAAGTAATTGCACATCTTGCATTATACCCTGTGTGTGAAAAATTTTTAAAAAGATGTATTACTTTCATCTACCCAAATTATGTTCAACAGTCAAGTTCATGAAGGAAAACATTACAAAACAGACTCACCAAGATCCCTGAACAACATCTTTTTGAACACATTACTTCTACTTAAAAACCAAAGGGAAAGAAATACATCAGGCAAAATAGATGATTACCCATGTACTCTCCTATTGATAATATTTTTAAAACCTTAAGATTAAATGTCAAGATATAATTAAGAGGGAATAGTCATGTTGTTTTGAGAAGTTATTTTTACTTAGCCACTGGAGAAAGGCTTGAAAATGACCTTTAAAAATCAACCCGAAAATCACTTCTGGTTTCAGCAACAGTGAAACTGATACCAATTTTAAATTAACTGCAACCATCAAAAAAGAAAGAGATAGAAAAACTGAGTCATAAACGCAATACTCATTTGAGCATTTCTCATTTTTCAGTCGGATCTTCTAGAACTAATATCTCAATTTATAAAGGACAATAGATTCATTAAACAGCTGCTGCAAGATTTAGTGAGAAGTCCTTAGGAGTACAGAAAGTTTAGCGTGAAATTTTTGAACATTCCAGCTGCAAATGACCCATTTTACACAGAGGGCCACATCACATGTCTACAGGTAAAATTTCCACTATTCTTAGTCACTAAGGCTTAATTAGCTTCTACCTTCCTGGGCTCTTAAAGCAAAGGCCAATGGTAACTCATCAGACATCCATCTACCACCCCTCTCTCTTCCTTCCTCAACTTTATACATTTTTAATTAATATTTCACTTTATTCCTCTGAAAAATGCAAACAGAATGTCTAATGACAGGGTGACAGTACCAACATATTATCAAGACAATTTTGAATTACCTACAAAATATACTAGTCAAATATTGGCCCGTATCTCCTACATGTTTAATCTAATTTGTAGTACGGTATAAGAAGAACGTCAACATGAATGATAAATATTGTAGTATGCTGTGTGGAATTGCCGGATCTGTTGTTTGCTTGGGGTTTGGATTAAAAAGGGCAACTTCTATACAAACCCCTATCACTTGGAAGCAGCAGCATGAAAACAAGGTTACCATGTACAGTTAAACAGTTTGTGCACTGTACAACTCCACTGGACACAACTCACAGTCTAAAGTAAAAATTATGACCCCTAGCGTAGTACACATAATTGAGGTGCGAGAAGGATTCTAAGGCCACCTCTGGGCTCCATGGGAAAGACTGTCATGGTTAAGGAGAGGAGAGACTTGACATCTACAAATTTGACATCTACAAATTTGTCATGCCTCATGTGGCATGAAAGCACTGATTGTTTAGGATTTGTGAACATGGAATCAATTCCTATGACTGGCTTTGGGCAAGTCACTTAACCCCTCTGAGTAGGTTTATGCACAGGTAAAAGAGAAAAGAAAGAGCCTGCATGAAGGCCAGTAAGACTAAGATTCAGGAATAACACATAGAAAGCACCTAGTTTCCAGGTAACAAATAGTTTAAGTAAGTTTGAACAACACCTTCCAGGATTACAGAGCTCATTTAGAACACGACTTCAAAATCACTGGTACCTACTCTACCCAGAAGTCCATGAATCGGACACAGCACCTATTATTCGCTGAGCGACTTCTGGATTTTAAGCACTGTCTTAGTCCCTAGGGGGAAATGATTACACTACGGGCTTACAGTCAAGCAATTTTCAGGACTTTATTTCATCCTTAAGACACAGAAATTTAAATGAGATGTCTTTTAGATCATCTACAATGATGAAATTCTATGGAGTGTGTCTCTAAGTAGGCACTAAAAAGAAAAATACAAATTATGACTGCTTTCTAGTTTTGACAGATTTGTGCATACATATGTATTCCCTTTTCTCTTTCTGAAGTACAAAAAGACCATGAATAGTGAATATTGAAATTTTCAATCCTCTCGTATTAACATCTCTGTAAAAGTATCATCAAAGGTGATGTTTCAGGGGCGCCTGGGTGGCACAGTGGTTAGGCGTCTGCCTTCAGCTCAGGGCGTGATCCCGGCGTTATGGGATCAAGCCCCACATCAGGCTCCTCTGCTAGGAGCCTGCTTCTTCCTCTCCCACTCCCCCTGCTTGTGTTCCCTCTCTTGCTGGCTGTCTCTATCTCTGTCGAATAAATAAATAAAATCTTAAAAAAAAAAAAAAAGGTGATGTTTCAGTGGCAGTTTATTTGTACATTAACATCTTGGGTATTTATTACTTTGAATGCCTAATCTCAACAATGATATGTTAGTTTTCTGATTGCCACTTTGCAATCATCTCTGTGATGTCTAAAGATCAAATTTCTTCAGGAAAAAAGAGAAAATACTATAGGCCAGCTAAATAAAACACCAGTGTTAAAAAAAAATAGATGAAACAGAAAAAAATATACAAATAAAATTATTTTGTTTCACACCATAAAAAGCAAAAGATAATTTTCCAAACTCATTAGAAGCATTTATATTTCTATGTTATCGTCAGCCCTTAGCCAAAAAAATACCTTAAAATATCCATGTGCATTATTTCTCTGTCCCAGCCAAAATGTTGTGCCCAGAGGCAAGTCTGTGGAGGGCTTTTCCACCACTCTCTCATATATTCTGCAAAAAGGAAATATTAGATAAGCAGTGTGAGTTAACAGTCATTTCTTAGAATCTTCCTCTTCATAAACTGAGAATATTTCACTTACTTATTGCAGTCAACATGTAAAACCAAATGGGAGGCACTGATGGCTAAGGAGAGCTTGTGCCACTTGTCATCAGCCAAAATGTACGGAAAGACCTCCGTGTGTGGATGGTGACTGCCTGAGCGGTAATGCAGTCTGACTTCATTCCGATGGCCACTGCTCTCCAGTTCCAGGTACCTGCACAGAAAAGAGCCACATGGGGCCCATTGCAAATAAAGTTCCAAAATTACGGACATGATCTCCAGCCCCAGAAGGAAGGAGTCAAATGTTTTTCCTATTCCTCCCCATAAGTACAACTAAACATTATATTGTAAAACAAACATAGGAAGACTCTAAAAGATGGAGAAAAGAAAGAAAATCAGTGAGGGACCTTACGACCCAAGGTGCTGGTTTCCTAGGTTTTCTTTTGGCCGAGGAAGCCAGCAACCTGGAATACTAGTGAGTTCAGACCAAACAAAAACAAACAAACAAACAAACAAACAAACAATATATATATATATATATATATATATATATATATATTCTTACAAAAGCTTGCTTTCTCTAGCCAAGGGCCAGGAAAGGGGAAGCCTCATAAAAGAAAAACTTTTACAGAATAACCACTCTATTTCAGCCAAATATCACAGAAAAAAAAAACTGGCCCCATTCCTAAACAGACTAGTAAAGCTCATGGGGGGCCTAGATTTCTACCTTCTTGAGGTACCCAACACCTCCACTAGGGTGGTGACAGAAAAGGCCAACTAGAGAACCAAGACTTTAAACCAAGCCAGCTAGTAATGAGGCCCCCCCAATGGCATCAGTGGAGAACACATTGGGGAGGAGCCTGGATTTCCACCCCCATCCAGCACTAACAAAATATACTGCCCCCTCTCCACTGGGATGGTGTCAGAGAAGGCGCAGTGGAGTCAGGATTTTCACCATCACCCGGCAATAATGAGACCACACCAACTGCAGTGTCAGTAGAGACCATGTGGGGAGTTGGAACTTCTACCCCCATCCAGAAATAATGCAAGCTCCCCCTCAGTTCTCAATAGAAGGCTAAGTGGGGAACTTCCTCCACCTGAAAGTAACAAGACCATACCTTCCCATCTCCTACCAGATCAGTGTCACAGAAAATAGCTAAAACCAGGAGTTTAATTAAGACACAAGTCTTAAAACATTATACAAAAATAAAATGAAATGTTTTATTTCAAAAATGGAAAAAAAAGGTTTCAATTGAAAATTATATGCCATACCAGAACCAAGATCTCAAATTTGATGAAAAGACAATCAAAAGATATCAACACCCTAATGACAGAGTTGCTAGAATTACCTGCCAAAGATTTTGAATACACATTGATAAAACCAAGCAATTACAAACATATTTGGACACACTTGAAACAAATGAAAAAATGGAAAGACTCAGCAAACAGAAGAACAAAATAAATATATAAAGAAGAACCAAATGGAAGTTTTAGAACTGAAAAATACAATAACTGGAATAAAAAGCTCAAGGTATGGGCTAAACAACAGAAGGGAGGGAACCAAGAAAGGAATCAGTTAACTGAAGATAGAACAAAACAAATCCAATCTGAATAGAGAGAAAATAGACTGGAAAAAAAAAAAATGAACAGTCTCCAAGACCTGAGTGATTATAATAAAAGATCTAACATTCATATAAGCAGAGTCCATAAAAGATGAAAAAGGGGGTGGCTTGAAAAAGTACTTAACAAAATAATGGCTGAAAACCTCCCAAACTTGGGAAGAGACACAAGTTCACAGACTGAAGAATCTAAGCAAACCTCAAACAAGATAAATTAAAATAAATACTCATCATAATGAAACTTCTGAAAACTAAAAACAAAGAAAAAATATTGAAAGCAGACAGAAAAAAATGACACATTGTGAAAAGGGAAAAACAATTCGAGTGGTAGTGGATTCCTCAGCAGAAACAAAGGAAGCCAAAAGGCAGTGTGGTACAGTATTTTTCATGTGATGAAAGAAAAAAGCTGTCAGCCCAGAATCTTCTACCCAACACAAATATCCTTCAGAAATGAACACATTCTCAAATGAAGGAAAACTATGATAATTTGAATCAAGTTTTAAACTTAGATATGTTACGCGTAAAGTACTTAGTGAATACTGCAGAGGACATGTAGAACACGGAGATCTACAGTGTCTGAGGTGGAGAGAAGAATTTGGAAATCATAGGCATATAGATTACATTGAAAGCCATAAAGGCAGAGCCATGTAGAAAGCTTGGACATTTTGAGGAGGAACCAGCAAAACAAACCAATCAGTGTGGCTAGTAAAATTAGAGGAGATAAAAACGAGAGTGGTGTCTCAAAGGCCTAGTGATGAAGAAGCCACTTCAGGAAAGAGATAGTAATCAACTGTATCAACTGCTGTTGACAGGACAAGTAAGATGAGAACTTAACCACTGGATTTAGCAAAACAGAGGTGTGTGATAACCCTAAAACTCTTTCAGCAAACTATATAGGAAGAAAGTCTGCTTGAAGTAGGCTCCAGAGAGAATGGGCAGAGAGAAATGGGGCAAATATAGACATTTTGAGGAGATGGGAAGGTAGCTGTGGAAAAACAGGTAGTCAAAGGAGATCTGTCTTTGATTGGTTAGAAATACTACAAATGTTTGTATGCTGCTGAGAATAATATTGTAGAAGGAAATTAGCTATAATTGAAAGAGAAAATAAATGAGAATAAAATAGAAACACAGATTAACTACATTTTCACTACATAAAAATTCACTACATGAAAATCCCCTCAACAGTAAAGACACCATAAATAAAACTGGATAACAAATGACATTCTGTAAGACAAGGGGTTTATGTCTACAATACATGATGAACACCTACAAATCAATAAGAAAAAGCAACTCAGTGGATTCACCCACCAGAATAGCAGTAATCAAAATCATTACTAATATCCAGTGTCAACAGGAATGTGGAGAAATAAGCACTTTGATATACTATTTATAGCAAAATAAATTGACACAGACTTCTTGAAAGGCGGTTTGGTAAAACTATCAACACATTAAATGTGCATACTCTTTAAATCAGTAATTCCAAATCTAAAAATTGATCCTGCAAAATAACAGCGCAAACTGGCAATGATATATACGGAAGATGCTCACTGCAGATTTATTTAAAATAGTAAAAATCTGATAAAATGCCAACTACCCACTCATAGAGGAGTTATGACACATCCATATCCTGGAACATTCTACGAAAGAATGAAGTTCAGACATGAAACAATGTGTAGTTTAACTGTTAACAAACAAAAAACTACAGAAACTCATGTGGTTTGATAAAATTCTGTGTGTGTGTGTGTGTGTGTGTTTAGAGAGAAAAAAAGATCAAGAAGGATACATACCAAAGTGTTAACGGTAGTTACCACAGGGGAGTATAATCAATTAGGAGGAGAGAATGTTAAGAACCATCTCAGATATTTTTATATCCCTGAATTGTCTTCATGAATTATGTATCACTTCTTTAATGCTTATATATATATATATATATATATATATATATATATATATATATAGTGTTATATATATATTTAAATATATATGGTATATATTTAAATATATATGGTATATATTTAACTTATATATATAGTTAAGATAAAAAATTAAGTGGTCAAGAATATAAACCATGTTTAGAACTTATCAAGAATAAATAAAACTCCAACTCGTATGTTTATTTTATGCAGATGACACCAACCAGAGAATCCTTTCTATATTATTTGATAATAAGTATTCATTATTTAATCAATTCAACAAGTAAATTCTCTAATAGAGAGGTGTTTGCATTAAAAAAAAAAAAAAAAACAGCAGCAAACACACTGCCCTGTTGCTATGAACCTGTCAGTTCTTAACACACTGAGGCAAGAACCCCATTGCTGCTCTGAGGTAGCCTCCTCTAGATACTATTAGAAATGTCACCTGCACTGGATTCCTAAACTTAAGGCACTAGAAGCAGTCTGAATAACAATGAGGCTGACACTATGCCCTACAAACAAAACAACCCTTCAGAAGTTAAATATTTTACCAAAAGCTACATTTTCATTTATCATTCACTCAATTAAAAAAAATGAAATAGATACACAATACCCAAAAACATGTAGTGACGAGAAAAATAATGATGTAAAACACTTATAAGTGTGCCTAGCACATGGATAGGATTCAATAAATATTAGCTCTCATTAAAAGAAGGGAAAACAGGTTGAAAGAAGTTAATCCAAATCTTCAAAACCAGTAACTATTAAGATATACAAAACCGTAGAAAGATGTGAAGTTGCATGAACATATGATTATTGCATAATTATAAGTCAAAAAGTATCTTAATGAACACTGGGTCTATCTTCATGAATCATTTTTCTAATAACAGCTATCTTCATTTCCAGAAGTCCACTGTTCCCCACTGGGTGGTGTCTCAGTGGGAGGCAGGCCTGGCTCACCTCCTCTCTCCTGTCCCCTCCTCAAGACTAAGCAAAACAGAGTGGTTCAACACCCCAGCCCTAAAGCCTGAGGACTCACATCCCACTACCCCTCCCAAGAGTGGCCATTTACTTCACCCCTCTGGACCTCAACCGGTCACTCAACTATAAAACGGGGATATGAACTGTACTTGCTTCAGTGGACATCTGTAAGGCTTTGAATGAGTTAATTTAAGAAAGCACTCAGAATCTTACTCAGTCCACACAAAATACTCAACAAAGATAGTACGTGTTAGCTATCTTTTTCAATTCAAAAAGCAAAGGTGTCAAATCCTCCCTCTTCTTTCCCATGGCACAGCCAGGGACGGGCTGATGACACAGCCCAGCAATCAGACACCCTTTCCCAAGATTCCTGATGGAGCACAGCCAAGGAGGGGAGCGAGGAGTCACCCACACTGTGTTAGGGCGGCAGCATCCTGGTCAGCTATGTTCTGGTCACTCCGCGTCTTGTTTCCTGTTTGCTGGCCCGCCAGAGTGCCTGTGGTTATTACTTGTTCCAAATTCCAATGCCCTGGGCTCCCATCAGTTCTGTAAGCTGCCTTCCCACCCACTGCCTCCGAAGTCACCTTACAGCGGAGAACCTTAACTGATATATTACAATTGGGACCATGGAAAAAACATAGAATAAAACCTATCAACATTTTTAAGGCTATTATTGAGTGATAGAACTAGGAGTGATTTTTAACCTTTTTATTGTTCTTTATTTTCCCTTTTATCCTCAATGAGCATTTGTTATCTTAAATTAAAAACCACATTTTAAAACCCAAGAAGATAATTTGTCACACCTGAACATATCATGTCTCCCTGATTTGTTATTCATAATTGTGAGAAGTAACTAAAATCAGAAATAAAGTTCACCCTTTATAATAATTTATGCCCTTGTTATTCAAATATCCTTTGCATTGGCAGAAATATAAACTAATTTAAGATTGGGCTTCAGAGAAATAGGCGACAGTGGCAGGACATCATTCAATTTAACAACCTCCTTCATAACTCAAGATCAAAGGATGAAAATAAGGTCACGTCTCATCTGACAAAAAAGGTTGCACACAACATGAAATGAGACTTTTCCTGCTGCCTTAAATTAAACCTAAATAGAAGAATGATCAGATCACCTCAGTACAGTTCTTCCCTTGCAATGGGTTATGTCCTGATAAACCCATCACAAGTTGAAAACGCATTTAATAACCTAACCTACTGAGCATCATAGCTTAGGCTAGCCTCCCTTAAACACGTTCAGAACACTTTTATCAGCCTACAGTTGGGCAAAATCATCAAACGCAAAGCCCATTTTGTAATAAAGTGTTGACTATCTCATGCAATTTATTGAATACTGTACTGAAAGTGAAAGAACGGTTGTATAGGTACAGACGAATTGCAGGTGTATCGGTTGTTTACCCTCGTGACTGCAGGACAGGCTGGGAGCTGTGGCCCACTGCTGCTGCCCAGCATAATGAGAGAGCATCATACCACACGTATCACTACCCTGAGAGAGACCAAAATTAAAAATTCAAAGTACAGTTTCTACTGAATGTACATCACTTTCTCGCCTCTGTAAAATCAAAAAATTGTAAGGTGAACCATCCTAAGTACAGGACCATCTGTATATTGAGCTAGAAGCCAGGTGTTAGTCACCCGTAGAAAAGCTACATGCATTTCCAGTGCCAAAGATATCATTAGAGTAGCTCATGAACGGCACAATTGCAAAGCAGTTACACGCACAGGCTCTGGAACTGAAAACCCAGCTCAGCTTCTTACTACCACCTATGACCCCACTTCCTGCTGCTTCAGTGTCCTCGTCTGTCAAATGAAGAGTCAGTGTGATAATCCATATAAAGCAGGGTATCTGAAACATAGTAATCACCCAATAAATGGTAACTATTTTATCATTTGTCAATACATAATCCCAATTATAAAGTCCAGCTTCTTAAAAAGCCAATTCTGTGAATGACAAGCAATTTGAACATATTTTGTTGAAGTGAAAGAATGCAGAAATGGGAGACAGAAGTTCCAGGCAAAAACAGAAGATTAACTGATTCATAGAAACTAGTTGACAGCACTGGTATTATAAGGGCTCTAGCATAACCACCAAAGTACGAAAAGCGGAGTCCAGCGGTAGGGCCAAAATTATTGTGAGTTCAGCAGCTTGCCCATTTGTTATACAAAATTGACTGTTTCACCTCATCACTTCCAGTGATTCCCTCAGATGTTGAGGGAGATTGGAGAATGGGGGAAAAAGTGCGTTTTTTTCTTCATTAGAATCATATTGATTCTATTTTTCTTAGTTTGCTTATTTTTAAAAGTATTTGGTCATCAAAGCCAGGTAGTATAATGTGGTAATTTAAGAGGCCTCTGACACTTACTCCTGTCTCCACTCCTTACTAACCCTTAATGGGCAAGCGAAAAATCCTCTCTAAGCCTCAGTTTCCTCTCCTATCAAATAGAATAAAAGTTGTAACCTTATATGGTCCTTGTCAGAATTTAACAAAATAAGGGATGTTACGTGCTTACTGTACACAGTTGTTGACAAAGAGTGAGCCCTCCATACATGCCATGATTACGATTTATATTTACTATGACATACTATTTAAACATCACTAAATTTTCAGGGTGCGTTTGAACGTAAACAAGCATGAATCTCAAACAGAAAGCGTTTAAATGAGAATCTATGCTTAGAATGCTCGTCTGTGATAGTCCCAGTAAATGGTCACCCGGTCTGTCTGAGTACATCCAACGACCAAGAATTCATGATTTACTGAGGCCCAACATTTCATTTTTATAAGACAAACACCTTCCTTATAGTAAAGCATAAAGGCAAGAGGTTTTTCTAAACTATAATTTATTAGTGCATTTATTCCAGAAAATATTTACTATGAGCACGGAGAATATGGCAGTGACCAAAGCCAAGTACGCTGAAGCTTAGAGAACCTCAATAACAAACACATTAAGTGAAAATTATGCTCAGCCATTTCAAAACTAACAAAATTATTATAAAAGTCTTGCTGTAAGAAGAATGTAGCCATTATCAGTGAGGAAAACAAAGCTTCTTCATGAATAATATAGTCAGAAGCCAAAATTATATCACCAAGGGGAAAGATCAGTAGAAAATGGAATTAATTCATGACCGAGGCCCTGGCATCCAACATGATGGTTTGAATAAAAACCTCTTCATCTTACTACTCTGTATAATTGAGTTTATAATAAAATAAAAGGAAAAAAAGAAATTGAGATGATTTATTACTATTGATGAGGCCAGCAAGACACAAAGAAAGGGGCGCCTGGGTGGCTCAGTCGGTTACGCATCTGCCTTCAGCTCAGGTCATGATCCCAGGGTCCTGGGATTGAGTCCCGCATTGGGCTCCTTGCTCAGCGGGGAGCTTCCTTCTCCCTCTCCCACTGCCCCTCCCCCCTTTCCCATGTGCTCTCTCTCCCTCAAATAAATAAAATCTTAAAAAAAAAATACATAAAGAAAATCTGAGAAACAACACTGAGCTATGATCATAGAAGAGAGGATTTAGTGGCATTGGGTGCATTTTTAAAATATCAATTTGAGGAAGGTCTTATACAAGGACGGAGAAAGAACATATACAATAAAGCACTAATAAGTGGGTATTCCACAGCACAAGGGTATCCACAAGAGTCATGGAGTTTTAAAGAAGCCATTGGATAAAAGGCAGTACCTACTTAATGCTAGGTTCTCATTATCTCAACTCTCTTAGTTGTGACTGAGGCCGCAAAGGTAGAAATTAAACAAACACTGCAAAGAAAGGAAGTAGAAGACTCAAAGGAAATAAGCCTCTATTTTATCAAGAATGAACACAAGAGCACACGGTCCTAAGGTTGAGGAAGAATCTCGGGAATGTGGACTTCCCTGATGATCTGAAAATGCATACATGCAAATGTGTACGAAATTTGGCTGGCAAATTCTGCAAGGTATTCATAGTCCCAAGAAGTCCATTCAGGGACTCTAAGCTAAGTATTCCTCCATTTTAGGAAGACCAACCAGAATATGCCCACTTGAAAAAGTTTGATGACATGGTTTGATATATATATAATTTTTCTGATATAAAATAACAGGTTATAATTAGACAAAATTTCAGAAAAATACACAAAAGCATGAGGAAGAAAATTCTGATCACTAATGGTCCTGCTGGAAAGACATGATTAAGATTAAGTTTTGCATATATCATTTGCAGTCTTTTTCACTTAACCATACACTCAGGATTTCTTTCCAAGTCCATAAAGTAAAGCCACTCTAGAAACTACAAATCACTCTTTAAAGACATTGAAGAAGACACAAAAAGATGGAAAAATATTCCATGCTCATGGATCGGAAGAATTAACATAGTTAAAATGTCCATGCTACCCAGAGCAATCTACACTTTTAATGCAGTCCCCATCACAATATCAATGACATTTTTCAAAGAACTGGAACAAACAGCCCTTAAATTTGTGTGGAACCAGAAAAGGCCCCGAATCGCCAAGGAATTGTTGAAAAGGAAAAACAAAGCTGGGGGCACCACGTTGCCGGATTTCAAGCTATATTACAAAGCTGTGATCACAAAGACAGCATGGTACTGGCACAAAAACAGAACATAGACCAATGGAACAGAATAGAGAACCCAGAAATGAACCCTCGGCTCTTTGGGCAACTAATCTCTGATAAAGCAGGAAAAAACATCCGGTGGAAAAAAGACAGTCTCTTCAATAAATGGTGCTGGGAAAATTGGACGGCTACATGCAAAAGAATGAAACTTGACCACTCTCTCACACCATACACAGATAAACTCCAAATGGATGAAAGACCTTGATATGAGACAGGAATCCATCAAAATCCTAGAGAAGAACATAGGCTGCAACCTCTTTGACATCAGCCACAGCAACTTTTTTCATGACACATCTCCAAAGGCAAGAGAAACAAAAGAATAAATGAACTTGTGGGACTTCATCAAGATAAAAAGCTTCTGCACAGCCAAGGAAACAGTCAAAAACACTAAGAGGCAGCCCACGGAATGGGAGAAGATATTTGCAAATGACACTACAGATAAAGGGCTGGTATCCAAGATCTACAAAGAACTTCTCAAACTCAATACACGAGAAACAAAGAAACAAATCATAAAATGGGCAGAAGATATGAACAGACACTTTTCCAATGAAGACATACGAATGGCTAACAGACACATGAAAAAATGTTCGAAATCATTAGCCATCAGGGAAATTCAAATCAAAACCACACTGAGATACCACCTTATGCCAGTTAGAATGGCAAAAATTGACAAGGCAGGAAATAACCAATGTTGGAAAGGATGTGGAGAAAGGGGATCCCTCTTACATTGTTGGTGGGAATGCAAGTTGGTACAGCCACTCTGGAAAACAGTGTGGAGGTCCCTTAAAAAGTTAAAAATTGAGCTACCCTATGATCTAGCCATTGCACTACTGGGTGTTTACCCCAAAGATACAGACGTAGTGAAGGGAAGGGCCATATGCACCCCAATGTTCATAGCAGCATTGTCCACAATAGCTAAATTGTGGAAGGAGCCGAGATGCCCTTCAACAGATGACTGGATTAAGAAGATGCGGTCCTTATATACAATGGAATATTACTCAGCCATCAAAAAGAATGATTTCACAACATTTGCAGAAACATGGACAGGACTGGAGGAGATAATGCTAAGCGAAATAAGTCTAGCAGAGAAAGACAATTATCATATGGTTTCACTCATTTATGGAACATAAGAAGTAGGAAGATTGGTAGGAAAAGAAAGGGAAAAAGGAAGAGGGGGTAAACAGAAGGGGGAATGAACCATAAGAGGCTATGGACACTGGGAAACAAACTGAGGGCTTCAGAGGGGAGAGGGGTGGGGGATTGGGGTAGGCTGGTGATGGGTAGTAAGGAGGGCACGTGTTGCATAGTGCACTGGGTGTTATATGCAAGTAATGAATCATGGAACTTTACATCAGAAACCAGGGATGTACTGTATGGTGACTAACATAACATAATAAAAATTATTATTTAAAAAAACTATAGTAAGAGACGACCTATAAAAAATAAATAAATAAATAAATAAATAAATAAATAAAATAAAGTAAAGCCACATCCTTTTTATTAGAAGCATGGTATTTCATAGTATAACCATGACATAATTTATTTAACATCCAATTTCATATTATTATTTCCAATTTTTCATTCTTGATAAAAATGTTTCAATACATGTCAACTATACTTCAAAATATATTTCAATACATATTTCTTTGTGCACTAAACAATTAACTCCTTGGAATAAATAACTACAAATGAAATTGCTGGTTCAAATGTTATACATATTTCAAAGAGCTTTGCTATATTCATGAATTCACTCACTCATTTATTCTTTCAATAAATACTTTTGAACAGCAAACTAAGCCTAAAGCTAGAAAAAGGAAGGAAATATTAAAGATCAGAACAGAAATAAATGATATGGAAACTAAAAAAACAATAGAACCCATCAATGAAATCAGGACCTGGTTCTTTGAAAAATTAATAAAATCGATAAACCTTTAGCCAGACTTATCAAAAAGAAAAGAGAAAGAACTAAAATAAATAAAATAAAAAATGAGGAAGGAGAAATAATAACCAACACCACAAAAATACAAACGATTATAAGGAAAAACTATGAAAAACTATATGCCAGCAAGTCGGACACTCTAGAAGAAATGGATGAATTCCTAGAAACATATAAATTACCCTAGGAACATATAAATTACCAAAACTGAAACAGGAAGAGATAGAAAGCCTGAACAGACTGATAACCAGAAAAGAAACCAAATCAGTAATCAAAAAACTCCCAATAGGGGCACCTGGGTGGCACAGCGGTTGGGCGTCTGCCTTCGGCTCAGGGCGTGATCCCGGCGTTATGGGATCGAGCCCCACATCAGGCTCCTCCACTATGAGCCTGCTTCTTCCTCTCCCATTCCCCCTGCTTGTGTTCCCTCTCTCGCTGGCTGTCTCTATCTCTGTCGAATAAATAAATAAAATCTTAAAAAAAAAAACACCAATAAACAAAAGTCCACGGCCAGATGGCTTCATAAGTAAATTCTACCAAACATTTAAAGAAGAGTTAATACCTATTCTTCTCAAACTATTCCAAAAAATAGAAAAGTAAGGAAACCTTCTAAGTTTATTCTATGAGGACACCATCACCCTCATATCAAAACCAGATAAAGACACCACTAAAAACAAACAAACAAACAAACAAAAAACCTACAGACCAATATCCCAGATGAACATAGATGTAAAAATTCTCAATAAAATACTAGCAAACTGAATCTAACAATACATTTAAAAAGTCACTCACCACGATCAAGTGGGATTTATTCCTGAGATGCAAGGCTGGTTCAATATTTGCAAATCAATCAGTGTGATATACCACATTAATAAAAGAAAGGATAAGAACCATATGATCATTTCGATGGATGCAAAAAAGCATTTGATAAAGTACAGCATCCATTCAAGATAAAAACCCTCAACAAAGTAGGTTTAGAGTGAACATACCTCAACAAAATTAAAGCCATATCTGAAAAACCCACAGCTAATATCATCCTAAATGGGGAAAAACTGAAAGCTTTTCCTCTAAGGAACAAGACAGGGATGTCCACTCTCACCACTTTTATTCAACATATTACTGGAAGTCCTAGCCACAGCAATCAGACAAGAAAAAGAAATAAAAGACATCCAAATTGGCAAGAAAAAAGTAAAACTTTCACTATATGCAGATGATATAACACACTATACAGAAAACTTGAAAGACTCCACAAAAAAAGCTGCTAGAACTGATGAACAAATTCAGTAAAGTCACATGATATGAAGTCAAGATACAGAAATCTGTTGCATATTTATTCACCAATAATGAAGCAATAGGAGATATTAAGGAATCAATCCCATTTACAATTGTACTAAAAACAATAAGACACATATGAATAAACCTAACCAAAGAGGTGAAAGACCTGTACTCCAGAAACTGCAATACTGATGAAAGAAACTGAAGATGACACAAAGAAATGGAAAGACACTCCATACTCATGGATTGAAGAACAAATATTATTAAAATGTCTGTACTACCTAAAGCAATTGGCACATTTAATGCAATCCCTTTAAAAATATCAACAGCAATTTTCACGCAGCTAGAACAATCTAAAAATTTGTATGGAACCACAGAAGACTCTGAATAGCCAAAGCAATCTTAGAAAAAGAAAAACAAAGCTGGAGGCATCACAATTCCAGACTTCAAGTTATATTACAAAGCTCTAGTGATCAAAAGAGTATGATACACAAAAGCAGACACATCAATGGAAAAGAATAGAAAACGCAGAAACGAACCCACAATTATATGGTCAAGTAATCTTCAAAAACTTAGGAAAGAATATCCAATGGGAAAATAAATATCTCTTCAGTAAATAGTGTTGGGAAAACTGGACAGCAACATGGAGAAAGAATGAAATTGGACCACTTACTTATACCATACACAAAAATAAATTCAAAATGGATTAAAGACCTAAATGTGATACCTGAAATCATAAAAATCCTAGAAGAGAACATAGGCAGTAACTTCTTTCACATTGACTGTAGCAACTTGTTTCTAGATATGTCTCCCAAGGCAAGGGAAATAAAAACAAACAAACAAACAAAAAACTGTCAGGACTACATCAAAATAAAAAGCTTCTGCACAGCAAAGGAAACAAGCAACAAAACTAAAAGGCAACCTACAGAATGGGAGAAGATATTTGCAAATGACATATCTAATAAAGGGTTAGTATCCAAAATATATAAAGAACTTCTAAAACTCAACACCCAAAAACCAAATAATCCAACTTAAAAAAAGGGCAGAAGACATGAATAGACATTTTTCCAAAGAAGACTAACATAATATAATAAAAAACATTAAAATTAAAAAAAAAAAAGACATACAAATGGCCAATAGAAACATGAAATGATGCTCACCATCACTTATCGCCAGGGAAATGCACAGCAAAACCGCAACGAGATACAACCTCAACCTGTCAGAATGACTAAAATCAATAACGCACAAAACAACATATATTGGCAAGGATGTGGAGAAAGAGGAACCCTCTCGTACTGTTGCTGGGAAGCAAACTGGTGCAGCCACTCTGGAAACAGTACAGAGGTTCCTCAGGAAGTTAAAAATAGAACTACCCTACAATCCAGCAATAATACTACTAGGTATTTACCCAAAGAATATAAAAACACTAATGTAAAGGGATACACGTACCCCTATGTTTCTTGCAGCACAATTTTCAATAGCCAAATTATGGAAGCAGCCCAAGTGTCCGTGGATAGATGAATGGAAAAAGAAGGGGTGTTATACATACAATGGAATATTACGCAGTCGTAAAAAAGAATGAGATCTGGCCATTTAAGACAACATAGAGGGTATTATGCTAAGTGAAATAAATCAGACAGAAACAAATAACCATATGATTTCACTTATATGTGGAGTTTAAAAAAACAAATGAATAAATAAATGAAAAGCTGAAACAGACCCATAATTACAAAGAACAAGCTGATGGCTGGTGAAAGTAAAGGGGGAGGAGGATGGGCAAAATGGATGAAAGGGAGTGAGAGGTACAGATTTCCAGTTAGAGAATGAATAAGACACAGAAATGAAAGGCACAGCACAGGGAACATAGCAGAACTGTAACAGCATTGTATGGTGTAGTGGTAGCTACACTTGTGGTGAGCACAGCATAACACAGATCTGTGGGATCACTATGCAGTACACCTCAAACTAATGTAAACTGCGTGTCAACTATACTTCAATTTAAAAAGAAAAGACAGGAGTGCCTGGGTGGCTCAGTCGGTTAAGCATCTGCCTTCAGCTCAAGTCATGATCCCAGGGTTCTGGGATCAAGTCCTGCATCGGGCGCCCTGCTTGGTGGGGAGTCTGCTTCTCCCTCTGCCTTTGCCACTCCCCCTGCTTGTGTTCTCTCTCTTGCTCACTCTCTCTCTCAAATAAATAAAATCTTAAAAAATAAAATAAAATAAAAAACATATAAGGCATGACTATTATTCCTCAGTGAGTTATTCCACTTCTCTACAGAGAGAAAGTGGAGTGAATTATCCCCGAATCTGTGAAACCATCTGTGATAGATGTTATTGGTCACACGGAGTTCAAAAAATTAAGAAATTATATTTTCTACATCCAATTCTCATAACACCTTCAATTTGATATCAAAGGATCAAGAAACAGACAACAGGTTGAGCACAGCTCATAAGGGAATAACATGCTCATAGAGGAATCATTAAATTAATAAGTCATTTAGTACATAAGATACCATGTACTTAATTTTACTTTAAAATATAGTTGGTATGTCACTTTTTAATATCTGATTTGATTACTCAAATCAAGCTCTACTGTGAAAAAAATAAAATAAAACTCACCCTTTCTGGCTATATTTTCACCTGTTAAAATGGTTTAAGTCAGCACTGTGTTGAAGGAAAGCATTTCGTGATCTCTTAAAATCCAGTAAATACAGAAATTAAATATTACCAAGGTTTTAGATTAATTGAGATTGTGTGTGTCTACCCAAGAGAACAAACCAATGTTCCCCTCAATTTCTACATACCATGGCTTAACAAGTATACTGAGGTATGCAAGCAATCACACTTTCTCGTAGAACAAACAAGCAGCAATATTTCTGGAATAAAATGATATTCCCAAGTTGCTAACTTTCATCTTTACCTTCACCTAAAAAATGATTCATGATGCTTTTAGGGATATATCCATCTGGGGTGACTAAGTGGCACCTAAAGACCCTCGATGCCCTATGATTTCCTGCAGTATTTTATCTGGTTTCAAACCTTTTCTTAAGTTAACAATTTGCTTTCCTCAGGTCCTAAAAATCAATAGGAATTCTTAGGCTGAAAGAGGTTAGCCTGTGTTGGAATTTTCGGCAGCTTTACACGTACCACGTTGTGAAACTATGCGCGGACAATAAAGGAAAAGCACTGATGCATGTAAGACAGCGAGAAGTTTGAGGCAAGCTGTATTTGAAAGAAAGGAATTAGTCACAGGGGAGAGTAAGCTGTCAATGCGGCAGCATCTGTTTTCTGACATGCTTCATGGGTCATCATGTCTCCTCTATGGTGCCGAATAAATAAGAGCCAAGGAAGAAGGTAATAGGATGCATGGGTCACCCACTGAGGTGACATTTTGCTCTTAGTGAGCCTATTACCTCGAGTTCCCAATTGAAATGGGTGCAGGACACCCTGAACTAGAGGAAACAGAACCAACCCAGCCCCAAATTCTGGCTAATAGGGGAATGCCAAAAAGGCAGGAATCTTATTTTTAAGTGTTAGCATACATTTTTTATGGTGAGGCAACTAGAAAAATTAAAAGACAAATATTTTCGCAGCTATGCCGACTGGTTTTGTGTATACTGTAACAAGTTCAATAGGGCCAAGATGATGCTGCTGAAACAAAGAAGTCGATTGTAAGGAAGAAAATTTCTGGATAAAAATTTTTAGTCTAACAGAAAAGACTCAACAGAGGAAAAATAGATGACTATTGTCTGCAAGAGCAAAAGAAAGCAAGATTGCTAAGCCTGTCGATAGAGTTCTAGGATTTTGAGGGAAGTAGAAAGGCCACGATGGAGCTCTACAACAAGCAGAGAATTGTCAAGTGGCTGGGAGAATGGACTAGTTCAAATGTTGATTCTGCCCCTTATTGTGACCTTGGACATTGGACTTAACCATTCAGGGCCCTCTCCTTATCTGTAAAATAGGGATAAAAATGGAACAGGAATAACCTCCAAGCCAGTGATGAGCATTTAATGAGATTAATCTGTGCAAGGTGTTTAGAGGACGGCTTGGCACAGTGTAGGAATTTAATAAAGTGTTAATGCTTACAATGCAGAGAAAATATTCCAAGGCACCTAAGAAATCAGTCAACTGGTACAAACCCTGAGATTAGCAGATGCTCTGCACTTCTCATCCTGTCATTCCACCAATATCTTTTAGCCATCTGACTGTCAGGCATTCTACCAGGCACAGAAGAGACTGGGGAAAAAGAAACAAAGTCAGGCCCTCTTCCTCCTCAGCTTCCTCTTGCACCATTTTCATCATTTTCCTGGATTGACAATCCCCAGGATGATGATTTGCTATAAACGTAGATTTCCTCATTCATGTCTACATACCTGTATTTCGGCCAAGTCTTTATTTTACATCATTTTATTTACTCACTTTATTTTTCTACTGTTTTCGTATTTATTATTTCATGTCATTCTACATTATTGAATCTATTTAAAAATGGTGAACTTGGGGCGCCTGGGTGGCACAGCGGTTAAACGTCTGCCTTCGGCTCAGGGCGTGATCCCGGCGTTATGGGATCGAGTCCCACATCGGGCTCCTCCGCTACGAGCCTGCTTCTTCCTCTCCCACTCCCCCTGCTTGTGTTCCCTCTCTCGCTGGCTGTCTCTATCTCTGTCGAATAAATAAATAAAATCTTTAAAAAAAAAATGGTGAACTTAAAAATAAGCACAATTTTTCTTAATGCAACTTAACAAACCTGCTGCAATAGGCCTTGAACTCTGACAAATTAGAGGTTGGAAAGGTTTTGTCATGTTTATTTCAGTTACTGGCTGATGAAGAATAGTCATATTTATTTTTAAATGAAGAAAATATGCATTTTTAACCTGTTAGAAATGTCAAAAAATGAAAATTCAATAACTAGATGAAATACAATTTTGAAAAACCATAATAAATGGGATAGGCATAGAAGGCTAGATGTAAGAGCCAATCAGCAAAATCTGCCTCTAACATATTTTATGTACATTCTGATCTTGTTTTTATGAAAGTCTGTGATATTTCAGTCCAATAAATGCAATATGGTCTATAAAGCTAGCACGAGAAAGGTAGAAAAGCTAGGCAAATCACTGTTATGGAAGTAAGATGTTATTTTCTCTGAATCCATTCAATATAAATGAATAATTTTCATTAAATAAAAATACAGTAGTTAACTTAAAGATGCCTTACACAGTGAATGCTGATATGCACTTAAAATGAAATACAAAAAAGTTAAACTTAGCATATTTGGGGGATATTTTTTATGTGATACATATCACTCAATTTTTATAATACTAGAAATTGAATTTAAAGTTAATATGAGTTTCTATTTTCAATGTCATTTTTTTTTATTCATGTCACTAAGAAGCAATGTCATGATGCAGTTGGGTATGGTCAATGGGTGTTAAGGACAGTCAGTAAAGGTCTGATGAGGAACAGCACACTGGAGTAAAACTGGAGTATCTCCCCATAAAATACTAACTGAAATCAGAGGGGAAAAATATTGAAGAGCCTGGCAGATCACCAACTTGACCAGGTGATCAAGATTCACATCACGAGCAGTAAGACAGATTGACAAAGTGTACCACCTCTACTACTGAGAAGAGTCAGCATCATTTCTGCAGTATTCCCAGCAAGAATGCATGGCCTGAGTGATGAGGAAACATCAGATGGACCCAGGTGGAGGGTGATCCTAAAGAATGAAATATACCTCTAAGACCATAATGGATACCAAAGACAAAGAAAGGTTAGAATTGCTTCAGACCAAAGTAGATTATGAGATAGGACAACCAAATGTAACACATGCTCTTGGATAGAATCTTGGGCCAAGAAAAAAAAATGTGACATTGTTTAGATGGTTGGTGAAATCTGAACAGGGTGCGAAGACTAGATGATATTGTGGTGTCAGTGTTGATTTCTGGACTAGGGGGTTATATGTTGACTATATAGGACAGTGTCCTTGTTTTGAGAAAACATTCACCAAACTATTAAAGGTGATAGAGAATATTGTCAGTAAAAGGCATATTCGAATAACAGATAGAGGGTGATGGAGCAAATGAGCTAAAATATTGCCAATTAGGAATCTGGTAAGAGGAGATATGGGAGTTCTTTGTACTCTGGTCATATTTTTTCTTGTAGGTTTGAAACTATTTCAAAAAATTATTTAATTAAAAACAAATATTAACTTGGGAAAACTCTTGCATATGTGATTGACAGTAGGTTGACATTCTTTATATATATAAAAAAAATTCTTACGAATAAGCAAAAAAATTGGCAAGATTCACATGCAAAAATAGGAAAGGATATTTACAAATCATTTATCAAATCAGAGACACCAACAATGTAAAATATAAAAAATTTACAAATTCACTAATATTCAAAGAACAGTAAATTTTAGAAATGATAGCCATTTCTCAGATGTCATATAAGCATAAAGTACTTACATATAATCCTTATTGTTTCAAAATGTGTAGTTTAAAGTTTAAGTCATTTGCACAGTAAATTTTTTCTTTGTAGTTCACTCAAAAAACAAATCTTACTTCCTTTATGGTGCTGTTTAGGGCATTTTTACTGGCTAAATTAAATAGGTGTAAGCTAAAGCGTTCAGTAATTCATGTATTCTGTGGCACATTCAGGATCCTCAAGAATAATCAAACGTAATTTTTACAATACCTAGAGTTTTTAAATAACCAAAGGTTAAAGTACAGAGGAAAGATGACAGCATGTCAATCATCTTCTTTCAAAATGCCCAATAGATAAAATCATTGAAAAGAAAAGGCAAAATATGAATGACTTTTAACCAGCTGTTATGAAATACATCAATACATGGTTTCGACCACAAAAATAAACTCCTCTTCAAGATCAATGGAATTCAAATGTGCACAACAGCAAGAAAAATTAAATTTCTTAAGTAATAGATATAACATAAATTCCATTGTCAATAGGACATCAAAATAATAATTAGCATGGACTTTGTGAAAAGGCACGTGCTTCACTGTAAATAAAGGAAATAAAAAAAAGAAGTTACAAATTTTCCTGTCACTTAATAAGAAACTGCAGAAAGATCATCATAATTTTTTAAATGAGCTCTTTGTAAAATAATTCTAGGTATTGATCAAAGGCCTAAAAAGCATTTAGGAAGCTTTACATTGACACTGGGAGACAAAAACGAGAAGAGTTTTAATGCCAAAGAATTAAAATATATTACAATTCCTCAACATTCATCTTGGAAAAGATCATTGAAATGTCATTGCTATATCAATGTATGGCAGATTAAGAAAAGAGAATTAAATGAACTTTGATGGCACTGTGAAAATTTTCTTATTATGCTCTGAGTTGTATTCAAAGAATCCAACTTTCTCCCAGAGACAAGAGAAAGAGATTTAAAAACTATGAAGGTTGTTACTTTTGATACAAAACAGAATCCATTTTCCTGGTAATATTGTAATTTAAAATTCTTTTAAAAATTAGAAAACATAATAGAAAAATAAAGATCCCACCTGATTAGCGGCACAATCTATTAGGTTCACAGGAATAAATCTAACAAAATGTGTGTGCACCCTTTATGAAGATAATTATAAAATAGACAAGAGGATATGAAAAAATGGAGAGACAAGCCATATCCCTGGATAAAAGAACTAACCACCATAAAAATGTTAATGTATATTAACTGATAAATGTGATATGATTTCAGTACAAATACCAATGGGATTTTTTTCATAGAACTTACCAAATTAATTGTAAGTTTATACCAAAGAATGAAGTTTTAAACATAGCAAAAAATTCTCTTTTAAGATATATTTATTTGAGAGGGAGGGAGAGAGAGTGAGCAAGTGGGGGGAGGGGCAGAAGGAGAGGGAGAGGGAGAGAATCTCAAGCAGACTCCCTGCTGAGCACAGAGCCCAACCCAAGGCTTAATCTCAGGACCCTGAGATCATGGCCTGAGCTGAAACCAAAAGTCAGACGCTCAACTAACTTAGCCACCCAGATACCCCATTAACAGAGCAAAAAAACTCTTTTTTTTTTAAATTTTTTTTTAAAGATTTTATTGATTTATTTGTCAGAGAGAGCGAAGGAGAGCACAAGCAGGGGGAGCAGCAGGCAGAGGGAGAAGTGGGCTCCTGGTTGAGCAAGGACCCAGGACCCTGGGATCATGACTTGAGCTGAAGGCAGACGCTTAACCAACTGAGCCACCCAGGCATCCCATAGCAAAAAAATTCTTAGCAGGAACAGAAACTTGAATGATTACAAGAGTCTTATAAAAGTATAGTAATTGGACCAAGATGGCAACGTAAGTTGTTCCTGACTTTCCTCCCCCCTCATTAAAAAAACAAACAAAAAACAAAAAAAAAAAAAACCAAAAAAAAAAAACCTACCAACTATTCAAGAACAAGACGCCACTAAGAGAATTCTAGAATACAAGGATGAGGCTGAAGCCTCCCCTGTACCTCAGAGACCAAGACAGACTGCATTAGAAGGGTAATGCCATACATTGACTGCACTGCCCCTCCCCCAGGCCAGCACAGCACGATGCAGGTCTCTCCTGAGCTTCCAGTCCCTCCACTGCGAAAAGAACTCAGGAGTACAACCAGCATTCCTCCCCCATTCAAATCACTTTCTAGGAGCCCCATGGAGATTTCAGGGAAATCTACAGGGCTCCACTAGGAATCTCATGATGATGAAGAGGAAGGGGCTTGAGGCAACCAGCACACAGATCTTAGCAGACTGAATTCGTATCTGCAGTGCCCAAGCAGTCATCCCAACTAACAGCTTCGCTCATCTGCAGAACCTAGTTGAGGGTTCACTCTGACCAGGAAACTCAGTGGGGTGCAGATCTCCCTAATTCAGATCCCAAATGAGAGTTTTTTCCAGCCATAGAGCCCAGTTTCCCCACCCCCAGCCAAGGAGCTGAAACACAGCCCCACTCACTTTGGAGAGTGTCTTCCGGCCCCATCTAACCAGAAGGGCTGACTCCAACTCCTAGAAGCAGTGCAGCCCTGTGGCACTCGAGCCAAGAAGTGGGCAGGCAAAGCCGTAATGAGCACAAAGCATTCCCAGTCTGTGCTCAGGCAGGAAGATTAGCCAAGGCTGAGAGTAGCTTCCGACCCCTCCCAAACAGAGTCTGTTTGGGAAATTTAGAGTAGCTCAGAGTGACCCCTTCTCTTTCCCCCTGCCCCCCAAAAAGCTGAATCACAGCTCCACCTGCTGTGGAGTCTTTCAGCCACAACTGACCAGAAGGGCTGGCAAAAGCTCCTGGAAACTGTGAGGCCCAGCAGCACTCAAGCTGAGAGGAGGGCAGGCAGAGCCAACAGCTTGCAGAGCAAAGCCAGAGCTACTGTTCAGTCAGGGAACTTGGAGTGCAGGTTGGCTTCAGTTAAGATAACAAAGAGCTCTATCAGTTTTAGAGCTGCTTCTCCCACTGACCCAGGCAGGGAATCTAATTCATAGCCCCGCTCCTCACTGAATACAGCCTTCAGCCTGTCCAACCAGGGAACCTGCATAGCCCATTCAATAGCCCTATGTAGTGGGTACTTGAAGTGAGAGCACAGCCCATGGCTTCCTATATCTAGAGAGAAAACTGGTGCGTTCACTTGACTAGGGAATTCATTGCACACTCTGGCTGATTTGGATCCCCAAACAATGAGCTGTACAGGCTCTGGGTCCCATCCTGCTGCCCTGCCAGGATAGAGAAGCTAATTTATAGCCCCATCTACAAGTGAATATAGTACCTAGTCCCAACCATCTAAAAAGCCTGGCCAGAGAATTCAGGCAACCACAGAACCCATCCTACAACCTCACTTTGTCAGGGAACAAAGCCATCAGTCTCATCCAACTGTTCTCTAGTCATGGGTTTACCCCTCTCCCAAACCTGTCTTCAGAGTTCAACCAGCTGCCTTGCCTAAAAGCAGACTATAACAGGCCCAACATACCCAAGACATTACCAGTAGACACACCCAGAAACCCAAACTGAGCTGACTGGTAAAGAACTGCCTCTGCCAAAGTAAACCTGTAAAATCTGGAAAAGGGGCTTGATGACTCATATGCACAGATACCAACAAAGGAATTAAAGATTACAAAAATCAGGTAAATGTGATACCACCAAAACAAATGAATAAAACGCCAATAACTGACCCTAAAGAGATTAAGATCTATGAACTGCCAGGCAAAGAATTCAGAACACTTCTTTTAAGGAATTTTGGGGACTATAAGAAAACACAGACAACTAAATGAAATGAGAAGAATAATGCATGAACAAAACAGAAGTTTGACAAGGAAATAGCAACCATAAAAAAACTGGAATTGAAAAATACAATAACTGAACTAAAAAATACAACAGAGAGTTTCCAAAACAGACTCAACCATGCAAAAGAAAGAATCAGCAACTGATAAGACAGTAGAAATTACCCAGTCAGGGGGGAAAAAAGAGTAAAGAAAGCCTATGGGAATTATGGGAGACAATGAAAAGAAACAATATACAAGATTATGGGAATTCCAGGAGACGAGAAAGGGACAGGAACAGAAAGTATTTTTAAAGCAATAATGGCTGAAAACTTCCCAAACCAGAGGGGGTAAATGGACATCCAGATCCACGAAGCCCAAAAGGCTCCAAATAAACTGAACCTGAATTGAACTACACTGAGACACATTATAATTAAATTGCTAAAAATCAAAGACAAAAAAAACCTTTTAAGAGCAGCAAAAGAAGAGAGAAATCGCATGCAAGAGAACCTCCATAAGATTATCAGCAAATTTCTCAACAGAAACTTTTCAAGCCAGAGAAAAATACTGAAAAAAAAAAAAACAAAAAAAACAAAAAACTGTCAAATAAGAATTCTATACCTGGGAAAACTGTTCTTCAGAAATAAAGAATGGATAAAGACTTTCCCAAACAAACAAAAGCTGAGGGAGTGCATTACCATCAGATCTGTCTTATAAAAAATGCTAAAGGGAATGTAGTTCTTTGAGTGGAAGTAACTGAAATAGTGAAAACATAAAAAAGGTAGTGTCAATCTCACCAGTAATGGCAAAAATATAGTCATAGTTATATTCTGCAGTATGGTAATAGGGATGTGGAATTCACTTACAACTCTAGTTTAAAAGTTTAAACAAATGAACAGAGTAAAAATAAACATAACTGCAATAATCTGTTACAAGTCATACAATATTAAAAACATGTAAACCATAACAGCAACAATCTAAAATGTGAGGAAGAAAAGTAAAAGTGTAAAGTTTATGAATTCTATTGAAGTTAATTTGTCAGTTTCAAATAGGGTATTATAAATTTAAGATATTTTATGTAATCCTCATGGTAACCACAAAAGAAAATCCTGTACTAATTACACAAAAGAACACAATAAAGAAATGAAACCATGTTTATGCTATGCAAAATAAGTCAATCAGAGAAAGACAATTATCGTATGACCTCACTGATAACGTGGAATTTAAGAAACAAGGCAGAGGATCACAGGGGAAGAGAAGAAAAAAATGAAACAAGATGAGACCAGAGAGGGAGACAAACCATAAGTAACTTGTAATCATAGGAAACAAACTGAGGGTTTCTGGAGGGGAGCAAGTGGAAGGATGGTGTAATTGGGTGATGGACACTGAGGAGGGTATGTGTTGTAATGAGCACTGGGTATTATATAAGACCGATGAATCACAGACCTGTACCCCTGAAACAAATAACACATTAAAAATTTATTTAAAAAAAGAAAAATAAATAAATACATTTGTTCAAATGCAAAAAATAAATAAATAAAAAAATAAAGCATGCTGATACCAAAAGACATCAAAACACGAGAAAAGAGCATGATAAGAAACAGAAAACAACTAACAAAATGGTAATAGTTAAGTCCTTACTTATCAATAATTGCTTCAAACATAATTTCACCAATTAAAAGATTTTAAATGGCTAAATGGATTTTTAAAAAACCAAGATCTGACAGTATGCTCCCTACAGAAGACTCACTTTAGCCTTAAAGACACACAGAGACTGAGCATGAAGGGATGGAAAAAGACATTCCAAGCAAAGAGTGACCAAAAAAATTAGGGTAGCTATCTTCTATCAGATAAAATAGACTTTAAACTAAAAAAAGTAAAAATAGACCAAGAAGATCATTATATAATGATAAAGGTGTTAATACATCAAGATATAATAATTGTAAATATTTATGCACCCAACATTGGAGCACCTAAATACATAAAACAAAAACCAACAGAGCTAAAAGGAGAAATAAACAATAATACATTAGTTGGGAACTTTAATACCCTACTCTCAACAATGGATAGAATATCCAGACAGAGAATCAATAAGGAAACAGTGGGTTTGAACAATACAGACAAAATGGACCTAACAGATATTTACAGAATATTCTATCCAACAATAGCTGAATACATATTCTTCTCAAAAAAACACATGGAATGTTTTCCAAGATAGACAATTTGACAGGCCACAAAACAATGTTAGCAAATTCAAGAAAACTGAAATCATACCAAGTATCTTCTCTGACCACAATGGCATAAACTAGAAATCAATAAAAAGAAGAAAACTGGAAAACTCACAAACAATGGAATTTTTTTTTTAAAGATTTTATTTATTTATTTGACAGAGAGAGAGAGACTGCCAGCAAGAAGGGAATACAAGCAGGGGGAGTGGGAGAGGAAGAAGCAGGCTCCCAGCAGAGCAGGGAGCCCGATGCGGGGCTCGATCCCAGGACTCTGGGATCATGCCCTGAGCTGAAGGCAGACACTTAAAGACTGAGCCACCCAGGCACCCCCACAAACAATGGAACTTAAACAATGCTCTCCTGAACAACCAATAAAGAAGAAATTAATGGAAAAAGAAAAGTTTCTTGAGACAAAAACACAACATACCAGAACTTATGGGATGCAGCAAAAGCAATTCCAAAAGGAAAGTTCAAAGCAATAAATGCCTACATTACATTAAGAAGCAAGACAGAGGGGCGCCTGGGTGGCTCAGTGGTTTAAGTGTCTGCCTTTGGCTCAGGTCATGATACCAGCATCCTTGGACTGAGCCCCATGACAGATTCCCTGCTCAGCAGGGGGTTTGCTTCTCCCTCCCCTTCCTCTTGTGCTCTTGCTTGCTCTCTGTCAATCTCTCCCCCCTCAAATAAATAAAATCTTTAAAAGAAGAAGAATAAGCAGCAGCAGCAGCAATACCCCAAATAAGCATCCTAACTCTATATATTAAGGAACTAGAAAAAAAAGAACAAACTGGGCCCAAAGTTAGCAGAAGAAAGAAAATAACAGATAAGGTCAAAAATAAATACAATAGAGAACAGAAAAATAGTAGAGAAAATTAACTAAACTAAGAGTTGCTTCTTTGAAAAGAAAAACAAAATGAAAAAAAAAAAAAAAAAAAAAGCAAAACACCCTAGCTAGACTAACCAAGGAAGAAAGAGGAAGGACCCGAATCAAAAAAATTATAAATAAAAAAAGGACACATTACAACAGACAATACAAAAATTCAAAGAATCAGAAGAGGCTACTGTGAACAACTATACAACAACAAACTGGACAACCTAGAAGAAATGGAAACATTCTTAGAAACATACAACTTACCAAGACTGAATAAGGAAAAAAAAAAGAAAAACTGAATAGACCAATTACTAGTAACAAAATTGAATCAGTAATCAAAAATCTTTCAATGAAGAAAAGCCCAGGACCACACAGCTTCACTGGTGAATTTTACCAAACACTTAAAGAATTAACACCAATTCCTCTTAAACTGCTCCAAAAAATCAAAGATGAGGGAACACTCTCAAACTCATTTTAGAAGACAAGCATTATCCTGACACCAAAACCAGAAAAGGACTTTACTAGAAGAGAAATTATTGGCCAACATCCCTGATGAATATAGATCAACAATTCTCAATAAAAGACTAGCAAACCAATTCAGCAGCACATTAAAAAGATCACTCATCATAATAAAGTGGGATTTATTGAGGGATGCAAGGATGGTTCAATATATGCAAATCAATCAATGTGATACACCACATTAATAGAATGAAAAAAAACATATGATAATCTCAATAGACAAAAAAAACATTTGACAAAATTCCATATCCATCATGATAAGAACTCTTGATATCATGATAAATTAGGCATAAAAGGAACATATCTCAACATAATAAAGATTATAAGGAAAGCACACAACAAATATCAGTTAGCTGAAATTTTCTTCTTTTCCTTAAATTTTCTAACTGGCTTTCTCTTTCTTTCGGGGAGGAGAAAATAACATATTCTTTCTTCACTATATCACTAACATATCACTAATATCACTAATCTCATCCTCGAGAGATAGAAATTTTTGATTTGACTCTGTATCAGATAAGAAAATTTAGTACATCAAAAATCACCATAAAGACTTTAATGCAAATGAAAAATACAGATGATACGGAATTAATATTCTTATTACATGGAGCTCACTTAAATCAAAAAGTGTTTATGTGAGTGCATTACTGGTACAAAAATAAGCAGACTGACTAATGAAACAGAAGAGAGAGCCAGGATTGATTTTTAATATAAATACAAGATTGCATTTATGAGAAAGGAAGGAGTTGCAGGTGAAGGGAGGGGAAAGACAAGAGATGTTGGAATAGTTAACTGTTCAAAAAAATGTTTAGAGCTTCATTTTTTACTTAAACTAAAATAAATTTTAGATGACTTCAAGCATTAGATGAAAATCAAACCATGAAAAAGTATATTTTGATAAAAAAGACTACCTGAGCTAAATGCAATCAGGGAAAGCTACTATGGCCTAAAATTTTGACATGTCAACATCTTCAAAAATGGTACGAAGGGAAATAATGAAGTCACAGTGTTGATCAAAGAAAAAAAAAGAACTAAAATATTTCTCAAACTTTCCATTCCTGAATGAGGAAATATTTAGAAAAATCTTTTCATCACAGAAGTATTTTTTTTTAAAGCCAGGAAAAAAAACTTAAAAAAAAAAGTAGCAAACTGATGATTAAGAGCTACATGGGCCAATTATTTCAAATGAACAATTAACCTTTACTATCACATAAAAAGAAATAACATGGCAATGTAGAAACGGGAAGCACGAAAATATTCGAGCAGGAACACCAGGTTGATTTCCTAAAACAGGGGAGGCTTGATCCTCAGAAACAGTTGCCTACGCAACAGCCAAGTCACTGGTAGTCCAACGTCTGGAGTAAAGAGTAGATGCCAAGAGGCTACTACGAGATGGTTAAGGCAGAAGAGTCTTGTCTACGAGGCCTTGATAACTGGACATGGTCAAATGAGATGCTGGGCTACAAACACTCCTGGTCCTCTGCATCTCTGCCTCAGGAGGTAAATACCCAAACTGTGTGATGGGCGTGGATAGGGGTTGGTTAGTCCTTGGTGGCAGCAGTGGCAGCAGCAGAAGGCAGCTGATTCCCTCGTTGGCCCTGCAGTAAGGGCAGCACGCTAACAGGAAGGAGAATAGCGCCTCGCTTCTTCAGCATGAACGGGCAATTTGTGCTCCATGAAATAACCTCTCTATTAAATGTGTACTTGTTTCTATCACTTCATCTACGTATAAATTTGGTTCACACAAGACACGAGAAATCCCATTTGCTTGCTGTCTTAACTTTAATTGTGTCTTTGATGAGCAACTTACCATGCCTACTTGGGAACGCTATATGCATGCTTAACCATATCAGAATATACCCTGCAACTTTCCTAGTAATTCGGGGGGTATTAAAGTACACATTAAAGATGTAATGTTATTAGAGATGAATAAAGACATAGAAACATACTTTAAGAGAATAAAATATGGAGTTTTTTTGAATTATGAAGAACTTGGGGTTTGAAATTTTAGCTTATAAATCCTGTTATCTTAACATTATTTATTAAGTAATGCGCAACGAAAAAGTAAAGAGTGCAGTAGCTGTTATGTCAGTCTGTTAATTTTATCCATGATAAACAGTCATCTTTTAGTTCAGAACCATTAAGCCAAGCAAATATTGCCAGCAAGTTTAATTTTTACTTAGTAATGTCTAGAAAGAGAAATGGCTTAATACATGACAAGCACTCACAAATATGAAGATACATTTTATCAGCCTCATACATAAATACATTCTTACTCATCCAGCATGTATAATAATTAATACTAAGAGAGCAGGAAAAAATCTCATTTATTTCACCTCAAGTTTATTAATATGGAAGATGATGGCAGCCTACAAGACAGTTTTGTATTTATTTGCAAAGCTATTGCCACAAATTCTTCCCCTGTACGTTATTTGTAAAGCACTCAAAGTTAGAAGTACAAATAATGTTTGGATATGAAGAAAATTCCTAATAATAACCCCATGTTATAGAAGCCCAATTTATACATCTAAACCCCAAGACTCTCTTAAATAAAGAAGTACTATAAATCCCAGAACGTAATGTAGGCAAGTGTACCAAATCCATGCCAAGGGATAACAAAAAAAATTATTTATCCTGAAGAAACTACAGTTTTGTAGAACATGGAAGAAGAGAACAGGGTCCTTTCACAACTTGGGAAAATTTTCTCATTTATTTTAACTTATAAATATACTTTGCTTTTCAGTGAGCCTTTACTGTTTTCATATCCCTCTTATAAATTTCCTGTATAAATAGATAAGCAAATCACTATCTTGGAATTATTTCTCTACTTTATTTTTTCCCTTTCAAAATGCAATAGCCAGAAAACCACGATGATGAGAGAATTCTCTGATCTGCCTGAATGTCTTCATTCGTTCAGACATAAAGCGCCATATATTATTGTTTGCGGTTTCAGATAATAGTGCTACTAGCCAAATATACACAGAAACAGCTGAAGAGCCTAACAGCTTTTTGCACTGTGCTCACAAAAAGTTTGCGGTCTAATTTTAAATATTAGCCCCTACTTGAAAAACTATTGGAAACACCATTGAAATCTCAGTTGGGAGGCCACATAAGACTTTACTCACAGCACACCAGGACACTGCTGATGAGGTTCCCCACAGTTTTGTAATCATGTAACTTGGTTTGAAGCTGGGTTTCAGCACCAAGGTTTGACTTAAGCCGTCTTCCAGTCCTGAGATGTTGTGATGTCTGTCTTTCCTACTTCCGTCCTGCCATTTGCTCACTTCAGATGCCCCAGAATCCAGAGTGGGTCTATTAGTCTCACATGTCCAAACCAACAAAGTTGTGTGATTAGGTTTCCAGCCTGAACGCAGTGGCTGAGATGTTGCTGTACAGCTCATTACAGGTGTCGTTATTCTCTAAGAACGTGACTTACAGCCCTTTCAAGGCAGTGACTGCCAGTTAGTGAAATTCTCACACTAGAGCTAATGACATTTCAGAACAGACTAGACATCCTGCCACAACACAGCAATTTCAACATTCCCCGGGTCCTTTGCCCTCGCCTGATTTGTGACATTACTGATGATTCCTGGTGCACTCATGATGATCTTTCTCTTGATCTTTCACTCATTACTTCATCAAATATTTATTTAGCATGTAATGCTGTGTGACAGCATGGTACATGAAATGGGGTTTATAAGGACAATGCACAACCCTTAACAGCAAAAAAAAAAAAAAAAAGACAAAAACTTAAGAATCTAATCAGAATTGTTATCAACTATGTACAATTTTATACAAGTACACCTGGGGGAAAGATCAGAAAGCTGCATCCCAGAGTGTAAGGGTGGTTATCTCTAGATGCCAGGACTACAGGTAGTGGTGCTCGTAAATGTTTAACAATTGGCTCTCTGTTCTCTAGAGAAATAATTCTAAAATATTGGTTCATTATCCACTTGCATGAGAAAGATGGAAGAGAAATATGAAAAAAGGACTCATTGAAAAAAATAATATTTATCAATTAAAATATATCCAAAAGAAGAAGGCCCTGCTTTGTAGCATTTGCTGATGTCCACGCTGTAAATACCCACACCGTGGCCTACTTCGAGCTATCATAACAATGGTAGCTCACTCACAAAGTTTCAACCCCCTAAGCCAGTATGAACCCACTCCAGCATACTACTGACTGGCTGAGCCACATTTTCTTCTTTTTATTTTTCTTTTTTTCAAAAATTTTTTGATGAAAATAGTGGTTGCCCCCGGGGATAGAAAGTAGGTGGCTGGGGACAGGGACAGAGGTAGACTTTTCTTCTCTATAACCTGCTGTGCCTTTAAATTTTGAACCATGGGATATATTATCAATTCAAAAAAAAATTAAATCTTAAATTTAAAAATCTTCAATAAACATTTGTTATGTTTGTGATCAAAGGCAGCAAATGACATCTTTAATGTCCAATATACACTAATACATACATATATACATGAAACACATAAATAACAATATAAGATGTTACACATCAGAATGCCAAAAAGATTGGCACAAATTTAAAAAATGCATTGGGGGCAAATGCAGTAAGAAAGTCATGTAAACTGGAAAGGTCAGGAAAAGCTCTCTGGAGATGTGAGCAGAGTCCTGAAGTATGGGCAGGATTTGGACAAGAAGAAGGAAAGCAAGGGGGTGACACACAGGTGATGAGCAGACTGGCCATGTGCCTGGCATTGACACTTCACTTTTTTTCATCTCTGTGCTGGAGCGGACGTTCCCCACAGTTTCTTTTCCTTAGGGACTTCTCCCTACTTAATTTAGCATCAGAACAGTCTGGTAGCCAGACTTTCATGGCAATCAGCCAGAATGGCAATAAGATTGACGTCAGGGACTGACATAAAGGAGAGAAGAAGTAGTTTCACACCATCTCTGGTAATAATATGAATGTTTATTTAGTAACTGGTCTGTAGCAGGCACCCTGTGGTCTAACCCACAGCGCCTAAGTCAGAGGGAAAACTCAAGTTCTTGCTCTTGTGCTTCCTACCTGGCCCGTAAGAACATGTGCTTGGATGAAGCACCACAACCTGTCCCCACCAACCCCAAATGCAACTAGGAAATGAGCTTCCCCAGGGTGTAGAAGAGCTCTTCCATGAACTTGGAAGGGCCTTATGGAAAGCTGGACCTGCTCCTAACACCTGCTAGTTAAAGGATCAACTCTTCACTGAGATAGGCATTTTTCAACATTTAACTGGTATATATAGCCAATCTGTGGAGCCACAAATTCACTCACTTTATCCAGACACATATTTTGCAAACTAGTTCATCTTAGTGGATAACTCAGGTACTTACACTGATCAAAATTAGACACTTTTTGGACACTTTGGATTTTTTAATAGCATGTGTAAGAATTTGGTTATCTCTATTTTACTTTGTATCCCCTGGTGGAATGATCTTTGGTCATTAAAAACTCAATTATAAATGAGTATTTGTTGGCATGAGAAACTCTTCAAGATATTTTGCTAAATTTTAAAGCATTGTAAAATATCATCTACAGTATGATTCAATTTTTTAATATTATATCTATACCTTTAAATAGACATTTATAACTGAAAGTATTAGTAGAAACTATTTCCAGGTGGTAAAACTACAGATGATTTTGACTTCCTTCTTTGTAATTTTCCTAATTTGTAAAATTTACTATAAATACCACATATAATGTTTGAAATCTGTAGCATAAATAACATTTTTACATTCTATGGGATCCATTCATCAACATGGGAGTGTAGAACCCATTCTACTTCCTGAGGAAAAGTGTGGCCCTGTTCTTGAGAACTGCTTCCTTCCGGCATCTTCCATTCAGCTCTGTCCTTGTTAGGTTCCTCAATCTTTACATAAAATGTCAGTATTTCCTCCAACTCAAGTGCTACTGCTGCTCAACACTTAACTCTCACTGAAGTGTCGAGAACAGACACAATTCAAATATTATCAAGGAAATCCAACTTGAATTCAGTATTATTCTGAGAAAAGCAATTTATATGGAATACTGCCTTAAAGACATGGTCTTTTATCAAAGTTTCATATCAGAGGCACTACTAGGATAGGAATATTAGTAGGAAAATTTGGCTGCACACTACCAAGGGTCTCCAACGGTGCCTACTGTTTCAAAGACCTTCACACCTTGACACACGTTCCTGGCATCACTGTAGCTTTGCTTTTCCCAAAGCGCATTACAGCATGATGCCACCAGCTGACATGAAGCCCTCTGAACTCATTTCTCTAAAGACACTCACTATATCCTGCCCTAAAAGGCCATAGGAGAAATATGTCTCTGGTCTTGGAACCAAGAACAATTGCATTATCTTAATCATCCAACTGGGTTTCTACTTTTCCTTTGCCCTGATTTTCATATTTCACTATATTCTTATCTTGTTGTCCTGCAGCTATCTCTATAAACCACCTTACATTTTCTGCGAAAGAAAGCAGAGAATAAATAAATACGTGTTCAGGAAATGATGAAACTAAAAATATGAGTCAGATCAAGATGAAGGGAAGAAAGATAACTTCAGCAACAATACCAGAAAACACACACACACACTATAACCAAGAACTGTCAGGGTGCTAGCAGGTTAGGACATATCACAGTGTACTGGTAAAAACACCACACTCGACAGTCTGCATAAGTGGGTTGGGTCCTGATTCTGTCACTAACTAGCTAAGTGATGCTGTGAAGCAAGTGGGCAGAAGAGAACCAAGTCGAACCACCTCCCACACACACTGAGAGATGGCAGAGCGCCAATGTCCAGCAGGCCGGCTCTATAATTCTGTTACCTGAGCTTAATCCCTACTCCACTTAGTCTTGGGAACCTCCAACGACTTAAGCTCTCTGGGCTTCTTTCTCTTATCCATGAAATGGGAATGAGAATACAGACTTTGTGTGATTATGGCACTTCTGTGGCATCTTTTTCTTTAGTTTTCTCAAGCACTTAATATGGACTTACAGATGAGGAACCTAACGTACAGAAGAGTTAAGTAATTTGCACAAGGTCACAAAGCCAATAAGTGGTAGACCTAGGACAGGGATACATGCGGTGCCCCTCTCGATCTGCACTCTTAACCACTAATCAATGCTGAGGATCAAATGAGCCAATGCGCACTGCCTTTAATAACTGCTAGCTTACTAAACAAATGAAAAGTGCCTTACAAATTGAAACGACTTTTTATATCACAGAAAGATATACTATATCTCAAATATGATATTTGCTTAAATAAATGTTATCAAATTTATAGATGATATAAAGAATGAATAAGTAAAACAAGGAATTACAGAATTAATATTAAATTTAACAAGTATAACTAGAAAGCATGAGAGCTGAGCACAAAAATTTATGTATAAATATATTCATCATGGTGTTATTTATTAAAGTTAAAAAAGGAAATGAGTTAAATATCCAAAGGAAGGGGCTGATTAAATAAAATATGACATATCTACACACACAGACAAAAGGACTAGATCAAAATATGACAGAATGTCAACATTGGTCTCTTTTTGGTAATATGATTTGTATGAGTTTTTCTATTTCTTTACACTTGTCTGCTTTCCATATTTTCTACAATGAAAATATATTGCCATATTGACTTAAAAAAAACAAATATTATCTTTCATTGAAATAACTCAATATAAATTCTTACATGTTTTCACACATCTACTTCACAGGAAGTGTAAGAAAAAAAATCCGCCTGACAGCAAGTCATCCTTCCTCAGATCCTTCACCAAGAATCTACCCGATGACAGCTGGGTATTTCAGTGGTCCATACACTTACTGTTTAAGATGCTAAAAATAATTTTCAAACTATCTTAGTAAGCATTAGATTGAAAGTGTGTAGATTACAAGAAGTCTGTGCTGGTCAAACATTTGTACAGTTATTCATTATATTCAACTCCAGGGACCAACAAAAACATTGCCCATCTGGGACGCATATAGATGAGGGCAGTGGACCTTGTGAAGTGCTGCCAATTAAGTCTCCAGAGGAGCAGATGGAGTACCCAGCGCTGGTTACTCAGCTCGGAGACAAGAGGGGGGAGACAGGAGGCTGCAGTAGCCATCGTGGATGTAAGGATATGCCATCTGGAAGGAGGCTGGACGAGTTCCATGTGGGGAAAAGTTATAGGGCAGAAAAATCTAGTGCCCAAATTACAGGCGAATTTTTTTTTTCCGTAAGCAGAAATAATTAGCACTAGGGGCGCCTGGGTGGCTCAGTCAGTTAAGTGTCCAACTCTCGATTTCAGCTCAGGTCGCTATCTCAGGGTCCTGGGATCAAGCCCCATGTCAGGCTCTGTGCTCAGTGGGGAGTCTGCTCGAGGATTCTCTCCCTCTCCCTGTGTGCCTCCCCCTGCTCATGCTCTCTCTCTCTAATTAAATAAATCTTACAAAAAAAAAAAGAACGTAAGAAAGAATCAGCAATAAATCAGGCTGCTCTGTAAAGGAACAATGTTCCTTTATTACATGTGAGTCATGTTGCCTAAAGCCCAAGCAAGATGGGCAAAGTCACAGCACTGTAAGCAAGGAGCTCAGGTATCAGTTACTTGAAGATGACATCTGTCCCTGGGACCAAAAACATACCAAGGGGAAAAGCCCTAGTGAACCCTTGGAAATGGGACCTCTCTCTTTCTTTCTCTGCCTTGAAGATTCAACCCAGTTACCAAGTGAACTCTAGAATGGCACCCTGCTCTCAATCACAGGCCAGAACCTGGGAGGAAAGAAGCCCAAGTGAGGGGTCTAGAAAGTTATGCCAACCCTCTGCCGCTACAGATGGAATAAGGCAGGGCCTTAATAGAATAATCCAGGTAGAGTGTGATCAGGAATCTTGCTCTCTATGTCAACTTGCTAGATTTTGTTCTCCACACATTTGTGCTTCTGTTTGCTCTTTAGTATTTACTAAGGTTTGCAAAGACCCAGGCTGCCTCATCTCTGATAAGAGAAACCAAGAAAAGAGGGTTTCTGCCCACACCTGAACAGGATCATTAAAACTTCTTATATATTTTAAACATTTGACATATATAAACTCTTTAATCTTCACTACAAGCTATGAAATAGGTATTATCACTATCTCCATTTCACAGGTGAGAAAAACCAAAGCACAGAAAGGCTATGTGACTTGCTCAAGGTCCACAGTTAATAAGTAATGGAGGGGGATTCAAAATGTGAACACGAAGGAACTTGCATTATCAGAACTGTGGTTGTTTTTTTTTTTAAGGTTTTTTTTTTTAAGATTTTATTTATTTATGTGACAGAGAGAGAGAGTACAAACAAGGGGCATGGCAGGGAGAGGGAGAAGCAGGCTCCCACTGAGTACAGAACCCGACATGGGGCTCGATCCCAGGACCCTGGGATCATGACCTGAGCCAAAGGCAGCTGCTTAACCAACTGAGCCACCCAGGCCCCCCAGAGCTGTGGTTATTCTTTCGCGAAGGAATCCTTTAGGGGGCGCCTCAGTGGCCCAGACGGTTAAGCGTCCAACTCTTGGTTTTGGCTCAGGTCATGATCTCTGGGTCCAGGGTCCTGGGATAGAGCCCTGTATCAGGCTCCATGCTCAGCTTGGAGTGTGCTTGAGGATTTTCTCCCTCTTCCCCTTTCCCCACTCTCACTCTCTCTCAAATAAATAAATACATCTTTAAAAAAAAAAAAAAAAGAATCATTTGGAGCTATTTGGTAATATTCAGTAACAATCTATGTTTATGCAAAGGGTCATGAATGAATTTCTCCTTCCTCTCCCCTCCCCCTCGCCACTACTCCCACCAGCTCTCCTAATCATGCTTCCACACATCTGAGAAGCTGAGAGATACTAGGCAGTATTTTGTTTTAATGCACATCCAAGAACACAGTTACAACTGCTGCTAAGAGTGTGTCAAAAAAAAAGTTATCTGTCAGGGACTAAAATTGTAAGACTAGTAAACTCTAAACCCAGGCATTTTCCTAAAGAAATTGAATATAGTATTTTTGTGGCTAACTATTCACAGATTAAGAAAAAATATGTTTGTCTTTAACACGGAGGAAGAAATCTAATGAGGAATTTGTCATTAATAAGAGTGTCTTAGGAATGGTGATTTCTGTGTGTTTTTAGCAACATCAAAAGCACCAGCTCCTTCTGCATCTAGGCTGATCTCAATTACTGGTGTTTGTGATTTTGCATAATGTAGCAAAATTATTCTAGCTGTCTCCTACCAGTCTTGTGTAGAGTATATCTTGCTTTTGTTTACTTTCTTTGAATATGTTCATTTAACCACATATAATGAACACACGAAAACCCGAGCAGCCACACTCACCTGTGATCCAAGTGGTGAATGGAGAGAAGAACTCCAGAGTTTAAGTGGGTCTGTTTTAGAGTCACCAAAACAGTAAATTCATGTTTATTTCTCAGCTTCTGAAAAAACTGTTCAGCGGTAGCAGTGGATGCTTTTATACTTCTGGGAGTATCTAAAAAAAGAAACATACACTAAATAGACTAGAATTTGGTTTTATAAAGTATCTTTTCCATGAAACATCTTTCAAAAAAACATTATCAGGTAACAACTGATAAATACCAAGTTTCAGACTCTTTCAACAAGACATTACGCTACGTAGAACACAGGACAGTCAACCAACGACTGAACTTTTGTTCCAGGAATCTTTTTTTCAAAAATGTCCCTTTTGAGGCAAAGAATCAAAGAATCCTGTTTGAGGAAGTGTGTTCCCAAGTTTTCTCCTGATATATTTTATCCTGGATGCCATGGCCACGTCAGTGTCAACCATGAGCAAAAAAGATGTACTTCCTAGAATAGGACCTAAAAGACCATGATAGAGCCATTTAGCTCTTCTGACACCTCATGACAGAAAACTGGATTTAAATCTATGTGCCACCTTCCACATTGATGTCTTTAGCCAGAAGGCGTGCTATAAATAGTTTTTTAAAAGATCACTGAAATTAGTCACTCTCAGCCTTCTGTGCAGTGGAGGAAACATTAAGATCAAATTGTCTTACCATATTGTTGAAAGAAATACATAGAATTTCATTCCAGTGTCCCTCTCTCTGGACTCAGAGAAAGCCTAGCCAAGGAAGGTATGCCCTGGAAGAGCAGAAACTTTGACCCTACACTTCTACCTCATTTAGTCTTGCACTCCAACCTCAGGACCCAGAGAGTATGGGGGCAATATGGATAGGAATGGATTTAGTGGGTAGAAAAAACCTATCATTCAAGCCATCTGCTAACCGAGCATAAGGCTCTCCTATTCATAGTATGTGCAAGAGGTTGATGGGAGCCAGAAAACGTTTCTGTTATTATCAAATCATCCTCCTCGTTTCTATGCTTTAGACTAGGTAGTCTAGGTAACTACTAGGTAAGTAGTTCTCAGTGGAAAACTACCAGCATTTAGAAAGAACAATCCCTCCTTGTGCAAAACCGTCCCATGCATTGCAGAACATTTAACACCCCTGGTCCTGGTCCAGTGAATGCCAGTGACAACCAACCCCCAGTCATTATGACAACGCAAAGTTCTCACACACGTTTCCAAACATTCCCTACAGCAGTATGGCGGAAATCTTGTTGAGAACTACAACTTTGATGAAACAGATTATAGGATTATTCCAAAGTTCCATAACTTTCTAGCCCCACAAATTTATGGAAGAAAAATGTAATCACCTGATCTGTGTCCATCACTGGGAATGGAAAGACATGGAGAAGTCCTCAAAATACCCATAAACTAGAGGAAGGGACAAGTAATCCCAGTACAATGAAAGAAATGCTCTCATACAGGTAGGTACAAAGTGTGGACAGAGCACAGATGGGAAAAATAGCAAACATCACGTGAAGGGAAGGATCTCATAAAACAGATGGCATTTTACCAGGAGTTCACCAGGGCAAAGAGAGGCAAAAGCATTCCAGTCATAGGAACAGCTGATGAAAAAGCAGAAAGGTGTAAAAGGGCATGACATGGCTGAAACAGTGAACAGCAGCCATCAGGATGGGCCTGGATAGGAAAGCTGGACTGCATAGGCAGGACCTTGTGTGTCAACGTAATGAACACCTGTTATTTCTGTCACCATCATCAATTCACACCCTTGCTAAAAAAAACAAACAAAAAACAAAACAATACAAAAAAACCCAAATAGAACAAAACAAACCATCTTATTTACCACTGAAAAATTATCCTTCCCCACTCTCAACACACAACTTCCTCTGCACCAATCACAGCAACACCAAACCCCATCCACAGTCATTGATTCAGGAATGAGCACCTAATCCAGAACAATGAAGTCAGACCCACGATATTTGTTCAAAGTTTTAGGAAAAAGAAATTTCTTGTTTCAAAAAAGAAACTTCCTCAGTTCCAATCAATATTCACAACTCAAAAGTGTAACAATAATCTACAATTTCTGCTATAGTCAACATAATCATTTCTCCCCAAGCTCCATTAGGGATAAGATTGGCTGTGGAGGGGATTCCATACAATTCTTCCTGGCTCCAAAACGTTCTACTTCCTCAAGGATACATACAAAATGTAATTCTGCGAGAATAATTCATCTAGTGTTAACTTTTAATCCACTCTAATTTATACACAGGTAAATCATTCACAAACTTCATCACTTCATCTTAATTTGATAGATAAAAGCAAATTAAAATTAAATTATAAATATTTATTATGCTTTCCCCCCTTTACAGGCAGGTAGAGCTTGAGCTGCATCCTTTGTCTTGCTGAACAGGATAATAGATGGGGATGCAAATGACAAATAGAGCAAGGACTACACTGAATACAGAAATGAAGATCAGGGCGCCTGGGTGGCTCAGTTGCTAAGCGTCTGCCTTCGGCTCAGGGCATGATCCCGGCGTTCTGGGATCCAGCCCCACATCAGGCTCCTCCCCTAGGAGCCTGCTTCTTCCTCTCCCACTCCCCCTGCTTGTGTTCCCTCTGTCGCTGGCTGTCTCTGCCTGTCAAATAAATAAATAAAATCTTTAAAAAAAAAAAAAAAAAGAAATGAAGATCAGACCCACGGAGAAATCCAAAGATGTGGCCCGGAGAGCTTGAGCTCATCCACTAGGAGAAAGACAGTTCAGAACTGGGCCACAACTGCCTTACAAGTGAAACTTTAGAAAAGAGATGCTTACTGAGGGGTTTTAGCAAGTTTTGTCATTTGATATGCACAGAAAACCTTCACTAATCTCTATATTATTTTCCACTGCTTTTGGAGTCAGATTTGTGGGGAGAGTTGAGAGGTTGTATTATTTGTGTGAATTTTCTTTGTTTTGTTTTAGATGAAATGTAAAGATTGACCTTAAGATGAAAGGAAGAAGGATTGTAAAAGAGTGGATTACATTTGAGTATCATTAATAAAAATGTAAGACACCATGGTTGAAAACATGGTAAAGGAATCTGTAGGTGAAGAAAACATTTTTTTTAAAAATTCATCAATCTGCATTCTAGAAAAATTTCTCTGGTGGCCATGTGGAAAGTTACTTGAAGAAAGAAAAAAAGTTAAATGTAGAGAGAACTCTTGAGAAACTCACAACTCAGATGATTATTGACTCTTTTGTTAGATTTCACATATTTTAAACACCACATTTTGACATCCTTAAACTACCTTTCCTAAACCAAATTGTCCTGTCTAACCTCCCCTCCCAGCCCATTACTTTCCCTATTTTGCTTCCTCAATGAGGGTAGGGTGACTTGCAGGAAAGAGGGTCCCTCCAACACAAACATGGCCAGCAGGAGTCCCATTCAGCTCATACTATAGTGACAGGAGAAATAATATTGGGGTTTTTTTCCCCATCTTGATTAACCAAGTTCATAACACAGAAATTTAAAAACAGACTTGCATGAACTTCCCACCTGTGTTATGGGGAGGGGCAATATGGAAGGCAGTAGAAGGGAGAAAACCTCGTACTATGGCCTCAAGATGGTCTCCTCACCTGGCACCCCCAGCCCAAGGGCCCAGGACACATGTGAAGATTACGTGATGGTGACAGAGAGAGCACCTACAGGAAGGATAAATCATGAGTATATCATGTTTTCAGCTGTCAACAGAACACCATCTCTTACCAACCCTTACCTCACCTTAATATCATTTAAATCAATTGTTGCCCTTAAAAACATGCTTTTCATAAATTCATTACGCCTGAGTCCAGGAAGGACTTGATGGGGGCCTGAACTCTGTGAGGAGCATCAGAATAAACAGGAGAGGTAGAATTCCAGAGATTTTTAGAAAGTAGAATCTAAAGAATTTGGTCACTGATAAAAACACATGCAAAAGGTGAAAGAGAGAGAAAACTACAGCTAATCAAATCTAAAGTTTCTAGCTTGAGAGAACAAATGAAGGACAATTCAGTGGAAGCATCATGGTACCCAGATGGGACATCAGTTTTAGCAATGGTCACTCTGACACGCAATGGGACATGCAGGCGGGAGTGTCCGGCAGGAGGCAGGCACCACAGAACTTGACCTCATGAGAGAGGTCAAGGTTGGCAATATAGATTTAGAAGTCATCAGAATATAGTACCTAAAATCATAGGAATCACAACAGTGAGAGGACAAAAGGACGGACCATCGAAAAACTAAATCTATCACAGAGTAGCAACAACACATATAAATATATAAACATATATAAGGCTGCACATTGGCTACCATACAACATGTGTCCTTCAAAAATGTATAATGATGTATTTTTCCCTTTGAACCCATATTTCATTTTTGTTCTCATAAAGCCTTGGAAACTTGACAGGGACAACCATTACTACTTCCTTTTTCAATGAGTAAAACTAGCCCAGGAACAATCCTGCGGTTCATCCAAAGGCACCTGGTACACCAGAGGTTTGATGGGGATGACAATTTCTGGCCCGGTATTCTCTCCACCAGATCGCACTGCCTCCTGAACATGACATCCTTTATCCAAGCTTAACTGCCACTCACAAACAGAAATGCAAATAAGAGAGCACCAACATAGAAAATAATCCAGAAAAAAAGTAATTATATAAGACAACATTTTTAGTTCCGTAAGCGACTAGCTTAGTAGTGATTTTAAGTAAAGGTCACTTTCCTCATTTGCATTTCTGTTTCTCAATTTGTAAAATTAACATTCCTGCTTTCTATTTTCATATCAAGGATTATACAGTGTTCAGAGAGACTTCTGAGTTTCCACAATTATTACTATAGACCCGATTCTAGTCTTCACCAGAAAATCAAGTCAAAGAAACCATCATTGTGAGAATTAATTTTACTTTATTTTTATCATTTCAGTTTTCAGAATTAGTAATTTAATACAGGTATGTATGAAGCAATTTCTCAATAGGGCCACCTGTTAAGAACCAAACATAGAGAAATAAAGTGTGGTGGGCTGGCAGAACAAAACCTGAACCCAGAAGAATGAGGTTTCAATGCCAGCTACGCAGATTATGAGCTATGCTTGGCATGAAGTAAACACCATGTGTTGGCTATTAGGATTATGATACTTATCATTATTACTCTTCCAAGCAGTGAGACTGTGGAATCCGCTCAAACTACCCACAGCCATGATCCCTTGTGGCCATTCCTGAGCTTACTTTCATTCTAAGTACCCCAAACTCAGCCATAAAATATAGGTGTCTGGATCTGGAAATTGGCATTAAAGTTTTTGGCAATCAAATTTTATTCTTAAGATAAAATCCTGCCTACCACTCTCTATTTCTATAGAACTATGAATGATCCCTCATTTATGGACAAAAATCAATGTAAACTGATTTTCTTTTCAATGAAAGGCTGACAAGAGATCATTTCAAATTGCCTCTTCAGAGAAAAACAGGCTGATAAGAGTGGCCTTTAAACACTGCTATGAAGCCCTGTACAAAAACTTATCAACGGGATGCCTCAGTGGCTTAAGCATCTGCCTTCAGCTCAAGTCATGATCCCAGGGGTCCCCAGATAGAGTCCAGGGTGGGGCTCCCTGCTCAGCGGGTGGACTGCTTGCCCCTCCCCCCGCTCACACGTGCTCTATCTCACTCTGACAAATAAATAAAATCTTGAAAGAAAAAGAAAAGAAAAACAAATCAACACATTCACACTGGAGGAGGTCTTCTAAATTGGAAAATCAGTTGAGTTTAAAATTAAACTTTGTTTCAACATTTTCCATTTTTATTGTGTGCAGAGTCTTAAAAATCTGCTTAAAAAAAAACTCGTGGCATTTTAAAGCAGTTATTAATAAGTAATGAAGTGGTTCTGAAGCGATCCCATCAAAATATTCATTTTTAGTTGTGGGACAACCAGGATGGAATGATGAGTTCCTGAGTGAATATAGTTACAATTTCTAGGGATTTAAACAATGCGTTATGTATTCCCCATATACATTGTAGTTAAGGGGAGAGGGAGAGCGAGAGAGAGACTGGTTTATTTCAAAAATAGACTGGAAATTAATGAAAGTATGTATGTGGTACCAAACATGGGTGCTTACTGAAAAAAAGAGTCAGACCGGAGCTTCTTTAAGTATGTTTGGTGTATTAGTAAAAGTAAAGAGAAGAGATTCGTCCATCAAACAATAACAAAGAAATCGGCAAGAATTACTTTCTTCTTTTGGACTTAAACCGTATTACTACAACTGCCATCATGAATCAAATGAGTCTTTGCCACTGACAGGTCTCTACCCCATCTGCACTATATAAAAGCTAAATTGATTTTCCCCCCACATAGCCAGACTAATACAAATACCATGTGCAAATTCAATTATAAAAACAGTCTAATCTCAGGCATAAGATGGTTGATTTAGAATGTACCAAAACTCACCAAATGACTTTTTTTTTTAGTTTCTAATTATGAAAGGCTGTTATCTTCTGAATTCAGGTTAGAAATATACGAAGTCAGAACTATTAATATAGCTCCTGTCTGTTGCTCTTAACTCTCCTTCAATATCTCCATGCCTTTACAGTGCAAACTTTCAAGGCAAAGAAATAGTTACAATTTTAAAAGCCATTAAAATTTGATTAACACTATATATGCAGTTTGCAAAGTCCTTAAACATGAACAATCTCATTTAAGCCTCAGAGCAACTCTGAATAAATGGGATTATTGCTCCAAGGTAAGAGAAATTACAGATGAGGAAAGAGAGGCACACAGAAGCCAAGACCCTTGCAGTCATCACCATACGTGGCTCAAAATCAGAGCTCATTTCTATGAATTTACACTATTAGAAACTTGTTGGTTTGAAACCTCAGTGATATCGGAAACCGTGATATGTGAAACAGGCCCCGGATCAGAGGGCAAGGAAAAACAGAAGAAAGAGGCAGGCCACTCCAGATTGGCAAATGGCAGGTTTAATAAGCAAGGGAACTTACTTACGAGGCTTGCCTTGGGCAGCCGCAGGACACACAGATCTCTACATGCACCGGCAAAAATCCTTAAATTTATATACAAGCCTTAACTGGATTCACTCCAGTTATACCAGTCCGCATGGTCGCAACAATACACAGCTCTCTCACCAACGCATCCCTGAAAATGACTCCCACTGTAGAGTGTGCATTTCAAGGAAGGGGAAGAGGGGAGGGCCTTTGATTGCTGTGGTCCAGCTCAAGGGTCAATCCGAGGTCATGCCCTCTCCGCAACCTCCTCCAACAGAACTATCAAAAGCAATTAGGAGAGGATAAAGGAATGAACCGACCAAATTCAAGCGACAGAGCCAGAATCCCCACCCAAGCCAACGTGCTTCCTATACCACACGGTAGGGCCCTACCAAAGTGATGGTGATACACACGCCGGAAAGCAAATAAGCCCTGATTTTAAGTTAAGTTTTATAAAAATATATTCTGAAGATAAATACACTTTTCTTGATCTTCAGATCAATTTAAGCTTTACAAATCAACAAAACAATGCATATTATATAATCTCTCAGCTACTCTAAACTATTGAGATATAAACTGTAAAACCCAAAGCTTTCTTAAAAGACAATTTTCAAATAATTCTCCTTAAAAAATCATTGGGGAAAATGTATGAGTAATCCACAACTTTCTAATGGAGCAAGCCCACGTCTAACAACGCCACATCCTCACCCTTTAGCTTCTATACATTCCTTACGTTACTAGATTACCCCAGTGCATGCTCTTGGAAAGTCAACTTCCCCTTTTACATTTCATTCCCATTAAACCCCAAAACAATCCCAAAAGTTTCTTCCAAATCGACAGTTAATTATAATTTGATTCAGTGCATAATAAGCAGATGTATCTTCATGTATTACTTACAAAATTGTTGGCTTAATGTTGTGAATATCCAACCACACAAAAACATATACACATGAATATAATCAAAAATAAAAACATAAGCATCCGCACCATTCAAAGAAACAAAAACACATAGCAGGTTCTGCTCCTGGATTTAGCAACTAAATGGTTGACATTAAGCAAATCATTTATGACTCATATGTTGGAATTCTCATTAATGAAGTAGAACAAAATTTAGTCAGAATGTAGGACTACAATAAAATGTCTATGATTTCCAGCTTAAAATTACAGTATTAAAATTTTATACATAACAGATATAATACGAGTTATGTGGATTATTCCATTTTGTTTGTTTCGAGTCCAGACTAACATGTAACTTTCTGATAGTAATTTGGGTTCCCAGGTACACTGTTCTTCAGAGACAGCAGCAGTAGTTAACCACTATGAGTAATTCCAGTTTAGTTCACTGTTAAAATCCTCATTGTAGATTAAAATTAAAATTGGCACGTGAGTTTATAATCAGATTAATGCTTTTGGCTAGTGTCACTGTCCCTCAGAACCTCACCAGTAAGGTTACCAGCTGTTTTGTTACCAGCAAAATTAAAAGGATAAATGAGCTCAACGATATCCCTCTGTATCATCTCTTCTCCCAATTGGAATACTGCTCAAGACTATGACTAAATAGACAGAGATGTTAAGTGAATGAAAGGGATGATGACGATGCGAATGGCAATGATGACGATGACTTTAATATACTGGTTGTATTCCTGGTTGTGTTCCTGATACTGCCTCATTACCCATAGATAGCAGTCTCAACAACATCACTTGAACATATGTAGCAGACTTAAGAATCAGTAATTTGCTAGATCTTTATTTAAACCAATCCAAAATGTATTATCAAACTGAACCCCAACTGAATGCATACAATTTATCAGCTAATATCAAAGCCAATGTCTTAAATGCACAAGTAAAATTAAATTCATGGACTATCACACTTTATGAAACATGCTTTTGCCTTGCCACTGAAACCCTGAATAAATGAAATGTTAAGAATGTCTTTTAAAAAAAGGAAAAAAAACTCTCAATTTTTCACTGCTCTTTTTTCACCGGTCTTACCCTTAGCCATACATCAAAAGTTTAAATGCACCTTCATACACTGACACGAATTACTGGTGTATGAGGTATTGCTTAAATCTACAATGTACTCATCTTAACATTAAACTGTATAAATTCATGAACTAGGTCATTTTTCCCTCTTGTAAATTATTCCATATATAGTATATAATTTATATCTTAAATGCACACATAATTACTCTTCATAAGGTATTCATATCTATTAAGAGAGTAACTCTAAGTGCAAAAGAGATATGCACATATGCTAACTTTTAAGTGAAAACTGAGTCACAAGTTATTCCTTTATTTTCTTTGAGGTCTGATCAAATATTCATTCAGTCCCTGAGAAGGATAAGAGAGAGAAAAAAAGAAAAAATATATATACATATTTACATATATATGTATATACATATTTACATATATATGTATATACATATTTACATATATACACACACACATACATAAATACAGCTATCTTTTTATCCACATGTGTGCTCAGCTTGGCTCAGCTTTAGTCAAATTATTAGTGTAAAAACTAGAAAGAAAACTAACAGGATCAAGGTGAGAGCTCTACTATACATCGTTAACATTTGGTTGATACCTATTAATTGGCAAGAGTAAGGAATAGGGATCTATAATATAAAGGTTTACACATTTATATAAAATGTGAAGGTTATATATTGTGCAACCTCAGATTGCACAAGCAGGCTCTAACGGAATCTTTGCTGAGTAGCCAAAGAGATAGGATGCAGTGCTCCATCAATTATGCAGAGCTGAAGTGCTGAAATGCACAATTTCATCTCCCACCTAATAGGCCAATTTGACCTGAGACATCAATTTTGGGAGTTTTTTCTTCTTTTATCCTTCTTTAATTATAATAATCAAATTATTTTGGAATAACGAGACACCAAAATATCAGTTATCATGATTAAGCGCCCTATCAAAATGGTGCTACATTTTTTTTTACAACTATTATTTTCACTGCAACAAAGAAAACAGCATTCATTATAAGGTACCAAAGGACACAGAGCACAGAATCGTCAGTCTCTCAATCCAGAGTTTCAGAAGACTACAACCTTATGTCAACCCCTGTCCTTGTCACCCCAGGCCCCATATCTGCCTCCCCTCAGTTTCTGAGCCAGTTATAGTGATACCAGAAAATCAAAAGTAGGGCTCAGAATTAAGTATTTTTGCTCAGGGATTCGATTTAAAAAAGCTCTGAGAATTTGTGCAGTCTCTAAACTTAATCATTTCCCAGCCTACACAGTGGAACTTTTGCTTCAGTTTCCCAGCCTAGAACTCTTGACTCTGCCCTGCACACCAGTCTCATGTTCTAGTGCTCTGTCAGGATCTTGCTAATTCTCTATGCTGTGCCTCAGGAATGAATGAATCTGCTAAAGAGTGTCAGAATGCTAGATCCATCAAATGATGCCTGCCTGCCTGACTTTGAAATGTGGGGGCTACTGGACTTGCCCCATTTACCCCCAACTCCCACTCATCCTCACACCCTGACCCCACCCCATCTTATCACCCTCTTGGGCTTTTTCTCACCCCATAAGTTTTTCTAAATCAAATTCACTATTTAAATGCTGGTACTATTCCTGGATAAAGAACAGAAGATTCGCTTACTGACTAAACTAATCTCTGGATTTCACCTTATTAGAAGCTATATAATCGCCACTACTGATATACCCATTCTCAGGAGCCTTAAATCTAATCCCATCAAGCTGTGTCTCTCCCATTTCAAGGCTTGGATTTCTCCCTAAGAGCCTCTTCCAGGGCTAAGGATCACCTTCAGTTTTCTGTTCATTTTCATTAATTCAATATATTTATAACTGAGTGCTTGCTATGTGCTGAGCATTCAGAAAGAAGATCAAGAATAATCCAAAGTATGAACCATCTACCTTACTATGGCAGAGGTGCTAGTTGTCCTCCAATAGCAATAATTCTCTTCTTTTTAGTAATAAGACACACCATGCTTATCTGGGCACATAGAAACTACATTCCCTAGTTCCCTTGCCTGGTGACAAGTCCTGGTCAACAGGATGTGAGTAGAAGTCATATGTGCTAGAATTCAGATTTTATTATTAGAAAGGAAACTCATTGCCCTCCACTCTCCTTTCCCTGGGTCTGGAACAGGGATATTGAGGTAGTAGGCCAGCTCTTCAAGAGCACAAGGGCAATGTGGGGCCTTGGATAATGTGGCAGAGCTACCCATCAGCCCTGGAACCCCTGCCTACCTTGAGACTGTTACATGAGAGAGAATTGGGCGTCCTTCTTTGAGCACTTTGAGACACCCTTCTTTGAGCACTGCATTTGGGGCCTCTTTGTTACAGGAGCTTAGCCTATTCCCTAAGTAATACATCTCCCCCAAGTTTCCTATGACTCATCCAGAATGGGGTATCATTCTTTAAAACAATGATCAGCAAAATTTTCTGCATAAGGCCAGACAGCGAATTATTTTAGGCTTTATAAGCCATGTACATCTCTGTTGCATATTCTTTTAAATTTATTTTTATTGTTTTTTTTTTACAATCATTTAAAAATGTCAAAAGCATTTTCAAACGTTAAAGAAAAAATGTTAGCTCAAGGGGTCATACAAAAACAGGCCTCAAACTTGGCTCCCAGGACCACAATTTACTGACTCCTGGAAGCAACAAAGACAGATATAATTTCCCCTGGATAAAGAGCAAGTCTTTTATATCTTCAGTTAGTTATGTTTATGTCTAGAAAGGAAGGCCAAAACAATGTGATAGGAGGCTTAGTGAGAGAAAGTCTAGATGCCGTGCAAGCAGAAAAGGAAGGAGACAATGCTGTCTGTTAACTTGCCTTCATCACTGCTGTTGACATGTGTATTTGAGGGACACATTCTATCTTCTCTCATTCTGTGATGTTTCCCAGGTGCAGGGATCAATTTTGTGATTCTCCTTTTTGGTACAGCCCATGCAGAAGACAATCAGTAAGTGTGGCCAACTGTCTTGCTCATTGATGCCTTCGCCACCTACTTCTGTGCCTTTTAATGACAGTGTACTGTTGTCTGCTCAAGTAACTAAGTAAAGGTTACAGATTTATTTTGCCTCAAATATTCTTTCACATTGCTACCTAGTTTAATATTATGATTTAAAAGGTGAGGAAAGGACAATTCTAATGAACTAAACTAGAACGATGCAAAAAAATTTACAATACTGTTTTATATTGTTATGTTTTAAAACTAAAGACTCTCCCTCCTTTCTCCTTGGAATATGAACCAGCAAGTCTGCATGGGGATCCTAGATTTCTGAAAAGAACTTAGTCCTTTGTAGAATTCTGAGATGAGCATGTTCCTAGAAAAAGGAATGATATTAACCTCAGTTAATAGCAGATTCAAAACTTTCCCCCCAGATGCTGACAGTGTGGGTTGCGTATTTTCTTAGAAATGTTATAAACATCTAGAATGTCAGAGAAAATTATTTCTAATTAAATGCCCAGAAACACCTTCCAGAGCCGAAGGAAAGCACTAGACTTGTCTTCTCTCATCTCCACATCTGTTTTGGGGATAGCTGTGTGTTGACCTATGAGGAATGTTTAAAACATTTACTAAATCGATGTTCTTATATTTTTTTTTCTTTTGTTGTGTAAGATTAGATTTTAAAAAAACAGCAACAGCACTCAGGCAAAAAGTCTACACAGTGGTCTACAGATCACTTCCCCACTCTATCTTATGCTCTTTAAAACAGAGGAGAGCCAGGCATTGAAATAATCCTGGAATTATACTGCAATCAGGATTTAACATGTCACCTTCTATGACAATTCTCTCCTTCCATGACAACTCATAGCTCTGATCGTTTACTAGGTACTTTCATTATTTTTCAATGTAGCACTTTGTGCTGCCTTATATCTTTCTCTGTTTCTTGTCTAATTGCTTTCTCTGCCAGTTTTACATCCTCGGAAAGATCGATTTTAATCTCCTTGAGGGCAAGATCTGTACATCTCTCTCCTCTCCCAATAACTACCAGCAATTATAGCCCAAGACAGAGAGAAGTTCAATAAATATTTGCGGAATTGAGTTGAATGAATTTTCCTTTTCAAAGTTTGGAAGGTAAAACAACATACCTACCTTGGCTGTAAGGATAAGTCACTCCCCTCCCTCCTCATTCTCCACCAAAGCAGGGTTTACAACCCAGGACTCACTGTGCCACTCTAGGCAATATCTGATCATCTCACACACAAACACAATTTAACCTGCACAAAGGTTTATGGAGAGGTCCTGGGAGGCATGGCCCATGCTAATTAACAGGTCCAACTATCTCATTAGTCCAGGCTAGGAAACAATTGCTAGGGTTTAAAATTCTATTGAAATTAGAACACCTGAGTGTAGTTTAAAACGGCTGTTTTCTTTCATACAGAATTTCCTACCTGAATGTTATTCCAGGTCATATATTTCGTCCTCTTGGTTCATATCCCACTTCCACAAAATTGTTTTCCTTACTAGCATTGGGAAGATAAAGTGAGTCTTTCTACTTAGTACCACATTCAGATAGAGCTGAATTACATGCAGATATATGAAAGATATATTTCCATTTCTAATTTTGGAAATTAGGCCCAAACACCAACAGTCTATTTCCTATTTTAATACCACCACCAATGATGCAATCACATATATCCTCATTTACATACGCTCTCTCCCTTACCCGTACAATTTCACATTTATTCCTTAGAAATACTCTGATTTTTTCTTCTGATTTTTTATCTTTAGCATTTTTATTCATTCTTTTCTCTTGTCTCATAAAGCATGTGCATAAATTCAGAAGACATAAATACAGCATATAAATACGTGTGCATATGCATGTGTGTGCAAATATACATAACACACATACAAACACACACACACATTATTGTTACGGCCAATCTATGATTCGCAAATGTGGCTGCTTCCAAAGCATCATTGTTCAATCAGTTTTTAGGCCTTTGGTTTGCTTTCTCACACAGAAGCAATATTACACATGATGGTTAAGTCCTCAGAAGATTCAACCTACTTCAGTATGTTGTGGCTGATTTGAATCCAATAGATTCTGGTTCCATGGATCTAGTAGGCTGAACTCAGAAATGCCTAGCACCTCGACAGGCAAGGGAGAAGTCTGGAAGCCAAGATGGGATAGAGGGATGGGATAACTAAAAAGCTGTAGATTAGACACTGAACAAGGGAGCCAGCAGTTTGTAGCTGGTAGTCAAAGGCATGAAGGTGAACTCAGGCTCGGTTCAACTTGGGAGATCCAGGCAGACGAAGCAGCATGTGTGAGGCTCAGAGAAGCATGGGACATTCATGGACCCACCGGTATTGTATATTGCTAGAGCATACGGTGTGTGGGAGAGAGAGAGGTAGAAAATGCAAGGAGTCTCGACAGGTGGTGAGGAACAGATCACGGTTCTGTGATCAGCCTTTTCAGAGACACTGTGTTACTCAGAACTGCGAGGCTAAGATGAAACCAAAGCAGAAGCCCAGTTATGCGAACTGGACCAGAAGAGTGGGGCAGAAGGAAAAAAGTGTGACTCGGCAGGCACGTGGCAGCACAAGACTTTTCTTGGGAACACCAGGCACCAGTCCTTAGCACGGTGAATTCCAATCAGTTGCATCCCGCACTAGTGGAGCAAGGTCCCGATGTCTTCCCTGTTCTGGTCAGAACTGGCTGAGGAACTGGGAATGGCTGGCATGCAAGGCCCTGATTACCCAAGCCGAACAGTGCTGACATGGCCCGCCCTTTACAGCTTGGCCTCCTGTGAAACCACATTCAAACTTCAGGTCCCTAAGAATGTCTCCTCCCTAAAGAGCACCTATAAAGAGAATGGAGCTTCTCCCTCTTGGGGCCTCAGCAGGCTATAGGAGCAAGAGCAGGAGCCTGAGCTGCTTCTGGCAGCTCTGAAGAAATAAGAGAGGGGCGCCTGGGTAGCTCAGTCGGTTGAGCGTCCAACTCTTGATTTCAGCTCAGGTCATGATTTCAGGGTTGTGAGATCAGACTCTGCACTGGGTGTGGACCCTGCTTAGGACTCTCTTTCCCTCTCCATCTGCCCCTCCTCTCTCCCTCTCTGGGAAAGAAAGGAAGGAAGGAAGGAAGGAAGGAAGGAAGGAAGGAAGGAAGGAAGGAAGGAAAGAAAAAAGAAATAAGAGAAGGAGGGTGAAGAAGAAACTCAGAGATTCCAGCACTGATGAAGAAAGACTAGGACACTCACACGCAACGGGGAAGACAGAGGCAGTCCTGGGGCGAAGAGGACTCTCTAACTTGAGAGCCACTGGCATAAAAGACACCTCCCCACTCTCGAAGTGCTTGGACAGACTGGCAGTGTCTGCACATGGATTGGAGTGAGAGCTTTGTGATGCTAGAGTTTGGGTGAGTGTGATGGGGAAATTGGGGCTAAAACGTTTCTTCTTGTGGTGGATTCTTCTAAGTCTAAAAGAGAGTTGTTGTTGTTCTTTTTAAAGAGATGAAGAAGGAGCTCATATTCAAGCAGAGGGAGGCACACAGAGCATGAGGTGGCCCCAAGGGTGTTTCGATGCTGCTGCCCCTTGAGGGGCGCCGGCCACCTCTGCAGCAAGCGCGCAGTCGGAGACAGCAAGCTCCTGGCCTGTTTCACTTCCACGTGCACTAGATACCCAGCATCTGGGCGAGGGCCTGGCACCGAGTGAGCATTCTATAAATATTGGTAGAATGAATAACAAGAGCTAGCATTTACTGAGTGCTTACTACAGGAAGCATTTTTCTAAGTGCTTTCTTCATATTAGCTAACGAGGCACAATCCGTGGCTTTATTTTCCAGGGATGAAATCACTTGTCGAGGTCAGGGTTCCTCCACCTCAGCACTATTCACATTTTGGACCAGATAATTTTTTGTTGGGGGGGGGGGGGCTCTTCAGAGTATCGTGTGATGCTGAGCAGCATTTCTGGCTTCTGGGAGGACTCCACCCCTCATGGCGACAACCGAATATGTCCCTCGACATTGCCAAACGCCCCTTGGGGGACAATACTGTCGCTGTTTGAGAAGCACTGCCTAAGCTTTCTGGCTGGTAAGTGGTAGGTGCAGTCAGTGCAGGCAGAGACTGTGCTCTTCACCCCTGCGGGACAGCTGCTGATGCATGGACGGGCCTCCAGCAGCCGGCAGCTGGTGACCGCTGACTAGGAGCCGGGCACCCTGCTGAGCGCTTTCCTCCATCAATCTCATCTCATTATCGCCAGGGCTGTGCATGTGGATGGCTACCTTTGAAACCAAACACGACAGAAGAATAATTTCAAAGCATTTTGCTTAACAAGTTGATTCATATCTTCCAGATACTTTTTCAAATATTTTTGGAGGACTCAGAACTACATTTTGGCTTTTTGATTGCTAAGGCCCTGACTCTTCTATCCCACTTTTGGTAACAGCAATGTTCCTTTCAAAACTAAAAAATGGATTAAATTGTCCACATTAAGTCAATTCAGATTTCTATGCAGCATTAAGGATTTAAATTGTGCAGGTTTTATTATAATATCCTAAAATCATCTTACAGTAGAATCACAAATCACTGGAGAATAGCTTCCTGAAGATGTGAGCTCCAAGAGTAAAACGGCCTTTGTGAAAGCTACACAGGAGGCCATTTGGTTGTAATGCTGCAAATGCACTTCACGGAAGCCTCGACTCTCTAAGAACGACACAAGCAAACCACAGTCCATGGAGCTTCTCTCTGTCATTTTTAAAATTTATCTAGCAACTGAAGTCTGAGGGGTTCAATTTCAAATCCTTTTACTTGTCTTTAGTATTTAGAAGATGCAGCATGAAAAGATCCCTCATTAAAGGTAATAAAGCCCACTGAGAAATATGGTACCAGACTTTAGTATCACGATGCCCCTGAAAGCACAAAAAAGATGTCTGAAATTGTGTCAACAGAGGATACACTGAAAGGTCAGTAACAGCACTTATGTTGTTGACTATACAAAAACCGGCAGCTACTGCTCACATGGAACAAATAATTTTTGCTTATTTAATTAATTTATTTATTTTAATATGCATTTTTAATAAGTGTGTGCACTTTGCAGTCAGTAACTACATTGAGTTCTATGCCATTTCCATTGTTTTCTAGTTTAAAAAAAGTTATTTAACCTCCTTTAGCCTTGGTTACCTTGGCTCCTACCTATAAAATGGGAATAATAATAGTACAAATAGGTCATTGTCAGGATTTATATATATATAAACCACTTAGAAAAGTCCTTGGCCCATAATAAGTACCCAGTTAATATGTTTCTCACACGCATATGCATGCACACACACTTTGATATTCAAAGAATTCAAATTGATGTGTATGAATAAACTGGTGTGTGTGAATAAATAAATAGGCAAGCCTCAATGCCAGACAACTGGACATGTCTCCCACTCTTCTAGCAGAACTAAAGTACTTCCATTTCCATTACATCAAATGACAGAAAAGTCTTGGGAAGAACAGAACACTTCTCTAATAGATATGGATACGAACAGTCATTTCAACATGCACATCATCAAGCTTTTAATAGCCACAATTGTGAGTTCATCAACTAAGTGGAAATATATTGAACTATGAAATTTTCTTCTGCTGGTCTGGAAGCATAGCTTCAACATCTGAGAAGGAGGAGAACCCGCTGACTGCAAGATGGCAATTTTCAGTGTGTGATGAGGGGGTTTCATTTTGCGCATCCCCCACATCTCCCCACGCACACTCCAATCTGTGCACACAAGTGAATTTATATTATACCACTTCCTGTTCTCATTATGATCTTTGTAAAATTTTCCTCTTATTCCTCTATACCATCTGTGAAGGATTATTCTCTACCATTGTACTAATTATGCCTCTGCAGAATATTTATGTGCGTCTTTGGTAACTTTGGCAACCCCAAACAAAATTTTAAAGAAAATTAAAGCACTATAATCATTACTAGAAAAACCAGTCTATGTTTATGTTTTCATGTTTCTTAAAACAATGGTCATAAAGAAAAATGAAAATTGTACTAGAAGAAAACAGAGATGATCCGATATATATATATAAACGATATGCAACATAAGTCATAAAAAAAGAATTATTTGTAACATTGACCCAAATCAATGGTTTAAGCATCCATAAGATTTCTCTTTGTAAATATCAATTAAGAACATGAGCATTAGTATATAAAACCAGGAAAATTCCTGCACTATCCTCAACTAATATCAATATTTGAGCAATATCAAAACAAAAAGGCTTTCCAAAAAGGGCTCTTCGGTTCTATGCAGAAATATTAATATGGAATGTGTACTTGTAATAAATCTAAATCAAAGCTCTTTCTGCTGCTAGAATTTCTTTTCAAACTTCCAACGCAACTTACTTAGTGAAGTTTTCACTTAAGAACTATCATTCCCTCAGTTTGCTGTCAAGGCTAGGATCATGGTGAAAAGTTTTCATAATGACTGCACTGAAAAAGACCATAATAATTCTGCTCTTCTCACTCATGATAACACCATTTGCCTGCCATCTGGGGACACAGCTTTGTACTGCATTCCTGGCAGCTGGGCTTGACTGCACTGCTTAACCCAGGCCTTTTGAGTTCTTCCCATGAGCAACGGCACACACTGGCAAGACAGACGCCAAAGGTCAGGTTTCCATTCTGATTTTCAGTACACAATGTTGTCTTATTGTTGCTGCCCTTTCAATCTCATCCCTGGTCACTCTGCCATATGCTCATTACATTCCATCCACACCAAACCACATGCATACCTCCAAGCGCACACCATTCCTGGATTCCCCATATCATTGCAAATGCTGTGCCTCTGCCCGGAATGTCCTCCCTTACCTCACTGGCCTGTCAAACAAGCACCTAAATGCTTTCCACGTTCCAGCTCAATCAAGCATCCTGCTCCAGGAGGCAGTCCTAAAGACCCCACTGGAGTTGGTGGAGAATGCCAGTCCACTGAGTACTATACAGTCTACCACACTGCAGGGTGTTTAATTGATTTCACATCAGTATCCCGCACAACACTTTGAGCTCCTGGAAAACAGTACTCAGGTCTTATCTATCCCAATGTAGTCTACTTCCTGTCACAATTTAAAACTCAATATGAATGGATTAGTAATAACTTTCATTTAATAAGAACCCACTAAGTACCATGATTTTACATATTTTATCTCAGTCAACAATCTCATAAGGAAATGACAGATGACAAAAATCAGATTTTTAGTCACCATAGAAGATAGCCTCCTCGGTGATGGATGGACAAATGAAAAAATGAATGGCTGAATGAACAAACAAAATATTTCAAATGAACTGAAATACTGGGGCTAGTGATCTGTCACCACCCACTAACTTTCTTTTCCATTTCCACTCCTTCCTCTCTGGTTCAAGATCTTGATATCCTACTTCTGGATTGTTGCAATAGTCTCCGAGTCTCCCTGCCTTTTCACATCATTCTACAAGACTGTGTATTAAACTGTATGAGTGTGGATGCATTCCTAATAGTCTTCAGGTCAACTCTAAGAATTATATCTTTTTGTGACTGGTTATGACAGCAACTTTTAAGATTGATATTAATGCACTCTTGAACATCTGGAAAACCAGCTTCTGGAGAACTGTCAAGAAATATCAGGATCTGCGTTATGTTTTTGTCTGCAACTGCATTAACCCCAGTAGTTTTATTGTAACTGTCACAAACAAACACAAAAAGATATATGTAAGTAACACCCGTAAATGACGACTTCGGGCCAAGAGATGGCTAAGTTGTATCACCGAATACTGTACTCATGGCAATATTCACATACACTGTATTCACAGCAAAGTGATAGAAGAACTGAGTCATCACACAGCACCTGCATGGGGCTTAAGAGAATCCGCATCCTTACAGTCACTGCCATATTTATGTTGTAAACAATTTAGTTTTTCAGCAAAACATTATCCATCATATGAAACTAATAGTGTTACTTTGTATCTACAGCTTTGTTTGTATTCAAATTGTAAATTTGCTTTGATTTTAAAAGTAGTATAAATGTTATTAGCACAAGGAATTCAAACGTTTTTCATTTAGATAAACTTAAGGAACAATATGATACAAATAATTTAGATGCATAATGGGAGTCAGCAAGAATTTTCTTCCTTTAGGAAAGGTTTATTTAATACACAGGTTTGAAAAATACTGACTAAATCACCCTGGTCATTTTACATAGTGGCCCTATTTTAAGTAGTTAATGTCTCTCCATAATCAAAAAATCAAAATCCAAACTGGCCCAGAGCAGTTTCAAAACATGTATCTATTGCTTCGATGTTGAAATGTACTTTCCTAAACAAGGCTCTTTATTTTTCTTTCTAAATGATATAATACATATGTAATATATATCCTCTTAACAAAACTTAAGTAAGCAATGAAACATAGAGGTGTCCTGGCCAACAGAAATTTCAACCACTTTTTTATAGATCTCTAGTTTAAAAAAATTGTACTGTAAGTCAAAGGTGCTATAGGAAACGTAGCAATTCATTTTCTTTCCTTTTTTCCAAGGTAGGAATAGGTCAAACACATGGAAAAGAGATATCTTTTAAAATGTTGAAAATGTCTTCTCAGGCAGCTGTTAATGTGTTTGAATTTGAGGAGATAACAAGTAGTTTTGCAAAACACTATGAGCAGGCAGACCCCTAAGCTTAATATTTTTAATATTCTGAAGGTAGTACTTTTTTGTTGGTATAATGACCAATTGGGGAAAAACCATAATAATTTTATTAAAATTCAACAGTTTAAAACAAATAGACCAGTGAACACTTGTGCACTGGGCAATGCCTCAAAAATCTATTAACTGAATGTACAATGGATGGAAGAGAACAGAAATTGGCAGGCTTTATGGTATGACATTTCAAACTGCAGCAATCTTCTTGATTGCCAAAAGTAATTAGACTTCTTTAAATGTACCCATGGTCTGTTTCACATTCCTTACTTCTATAACATGTACCTCATTTCAACTTTTCATACATCAAATCCTTAAATATTAGATTACTTCAAAAATCTAATTGACTGTCTACATCTTCCTTTCTAAGAGGATAGTACAGACTTCCTGCACCAGCCATGATGTAGCAATGGCTATCATACTTACCCTCTGCTATATAAAACTATAAAATTAGACAAAATATAGAAAGCAACTAATTTTAGTCACTGGACAACAGGTAGACGGGGTTGTGCTCCTTGAGAGAACCTTGACTTTCTGCTTAGGTGTGCTTTCCAAACTGAAGCACAGGGAAGTGGATGGAGTTCAAAGAGAGATCAGCAGTCTTTGCTGCACAGAGGCAGAATGGAGATGTGCAGAAGAGCTCCTGGAATCTGTATAGGGTTCCCAAGAACCATGTGAATTTCCCAAGTTTGACAAATTACTAAACTGTGCAGGTACTGGGCGAGACTAAGAGATTGGCAGAGAAGAAAGAACTCCTAAGGAGTAAAGCCAAACAGAGAAACCTGAAGTCACACAGTTGGGAGCCACTGGGTTATGACCATCCAGAATGGGAGAGACCTCTCTGGACATCAAGAGCCCTCAAATCTAGAAAGGCCATGCCTTAGGAGTGGAACAACTCTAGCTACTCTAGAGCTACCTTAGCTATCCAGAAACCAAGTGGTCTTAGTGGAATGATGACAATCCTCCAGTAAAGTGACTGCCTATCAGAAAAAAACTCAACATTCTTTAGAGGAAAACAACAAAATTTAGTAGAATGCAAAAGGTCTACAAAACCAAAACAATACTGAAAGGGAGGGAAGAGAGAAAGGAGAGAGGGAAAGAGGAGGTTGGAATACATATACTACCTAATGTCAAGACTAACTAAAAGTTGGAGCACCTGGGTGGCTCAGGTGGTTAAGTGTCTGCCTTTGGTTCAGGTCATGGTCCCAGGGTACCAGGATCGAGCCCCATGTTGGGCTCTCTGCTTAGCAGGGAGTCTACATCTCCCTCTTACTCTCCCTCTGTGCTCTCTCTCTCAGATAAATAGATTTTAAAAACTTATTTTAAAAAAAAGACTTACTAAAGGTCCACAGTAATCAAGACACTATGGTATCAGAATAGCTCAGAGAGTCTAGAAAGAGGCATATTTATATGTTCAATAGATTTTGGAAAAAGTATCGAAGCAGGTCAATGAGGAAAGGATAATATTTTCAATAAGTCATGCTGGAAAAATTTGATGTCCATATGGAAAAAAATCATCCTTGAATTCCATCTCATACCATAAAAGACAAAATAAATTCAAGATGCAATATAGAACTCAATGTAAAAACTATAAAAAAAAAAAAAACAAACTACCAAACTTCTAAAAGAAAGCACAGGAGAGTATCTTTGAGAACTTAGAACAGGCAAAGATTTATTAGAGTACAGAAAACATCAACCATAAAATAAAAAATAGATAAATTGGATTACATCAAAATGAAAAACTTCTGTACACCAAAAGACTTCATTAAGAAAATAATAGTGAAGTCTACCCAGTTGAATAGAGTCTCCCAAAAATTGATGTCCACCAGAACTTCAGAATGTGAACTTATCAGGAATTAGTTAAAATGAGATCACATCAGATTGGGGTGGATTAGGGTGAGCCCTAAATCCAGCAACCAATGTCCTTATAAGACCACACAGAGACACAGAAACAGACAGACAGACAGACAGACACACACACACACACACACACACAGGGAAAAGGCCATGTGAAGACATAAGTAGAAATGGGAATGGTAATGGTCCAAGCCCATGAACACCAAGGATTACTAGGAACTACCAGAAGCTAGGAAGAAGACAGAAAGGATTCTTCAGAGGAAACTTTGCAAACACTGGGAATTGGGGTTGCCGGACTTGAGAACTGTGAGAATAAATTTCTGTTATTTTAAGCCCCCAACTGTGCAGTAATTTGTCACAGCAACCCTAGGAAACTGAAACTTCTGTCCATCAAAAGACTTCATTAAGAAAATAGGCAAACTACAGATGAGATTAACTACTGACAATATGTATAACTGATTGAGAATTTGTAATTAAAATATGTAAGGAACTAAAACTCAACAATTAAAAAAAAGTAAGTAACAGAATTGAATAGCAATTTCACAAAGAAGACACATGAATGCCCAATAAGCACATGAAACGGTACTTAGCATTATTCGTCACCAGGAAAATATAAATTCAAGCCAGAGGAGATATATACTATGTACTCATTAGAATGTACTCATTAATAAGCCCTTACAACACCAAATGGAACAGAAACGTGAACAACTGGAACTCTCAGACATTGCTGGTGGGAATAGACAATGGTTCAACTGCTTAGGAAAACAGCTGAATAGTTTCTTATTAAGTTCAACGTTCACCTACTCTATGAGCCAGCAATTTTGCTTTTATGTATTTACCATGAAAAAGGGAAGCATATGTACAAAAAAGATTTGTACAGGAATTTTCATAGCAGCTTTAATCATAACAGTCAAAAACAGCAAACAATCCAAATATCTGTCAACAAAAGAACAGAAAAATAAGTTGTAATATGTCATTTATACAATGACATATTACTCAGCAACAAAAAAGGGACAAATGTCAGATATGCAACATGGATGAATTTCAAAAACGTTAGACTAAACAAAAAAAAAATCTAGGCGCAAGAAACTACATGCTGGGTGATTCCATTTTACGAAGCACTTAGAACAAGCAAAAACTAAGCTGTGGTTATACAAGTCAGAGTTTCCTCAAAGGTTGGGGTGACAGGGGGGAGTGGCAGGGATCACCTGGAAAGAGGCACAAAGATGCTTGAAATCTTTTTTACATGAGAAATGCTGGAGTACCTGGAGTGATGAGATATGGGATACAGAGGTATACATTTTCTTTAAAACATTTATTTATTGATTTAAGAGACAGAGCAAGAAAGCAGAGAGGGGAGTGGAGGAACAGAGGGAGAGGGAGAGAGAATCTCAAGCAGACTCCGCACTCAGTGCAGAGCCCTACACGGGGCTTGATCCCACAACCCTGAGATCATGACCCCAAGACCATGACCTGAGCCAAAGCCAAGCAAGAGTCAGATGCTCAACTGAATGAGCCATCCAGGCGCCCCTATGAAAAACAATTTTAAACATGAGCACAAATAAAAGTCTACTCAATTGTAAAATCTAGTTCTAAATCTTAAACCATCAATTTAGTAGGAAGTACTCATTTCTGGAGATCTGGCCACAGCAGATCACTATCTCCCTTTTCTCCTATTAGTGAAGAATGACAACTAGAAGAGAGTTTATCATTGGGCACAATTGATATAAAAGGAGTCTAGTTTTTTAAAACAACAATTGGTACCCATTCTATTATTTCAATTCTGGCAAGATATAAACTGCCAGATAATTCCAGCGTGTCCCTTACTGAATATTTTTGGACATACCCTTCTTCATGGCCTATATTTTTTTATGCAAAATGGAAATAATCAGAGCCCCAAAGTTCCAATAAAGTTTCCCAAATCTGTGGCAAGGTTCTTTTTCTATACAAACTCAAAAATGTTAAATTTTTGATCACTTAATAACTTGAGAAATTGTGATTAAATAATTCAGGCTCCAAATTTTACTCTAAAAAGCCAGCTGTTCTATTTATTGTTATATATGTCAAACAAAAGATATTCCCCATCACAAGTGAGTATGTATCTAAAGGGACAGAGACCATTAACTGGGTAGCAAATACTATGATTCCTGACTCAGAGCCCACAAGCACAGGGAAGGTGACAGGAATGAGGGACAGTATTTACAGCTGTGCTAGCAATGCAGTTCAGAGCACCCACTCTGATGTGCAGTATGGTGTGCAGAGGCTAGACCAGCACACGAACCATGTGAGGCTACTTCAATTCCAATGTCACTTAATTTAAGTTGTTACATTTAAATACAATTTTAAAATTCAGTTCCTCATTCATACTAGTCACATTTCAAGTGCTCAAGAGCCACATGTGGCTACAGCCACCATACTGGACATTTCCATCACATCATTCTATTGGACAGCTCTGATTCAGAGAGCTGGGGACAGGAGGAAGTTATAAGATAAAAGCTACGTTTTAAACTCAATGGCAACTAAGTATACTGAAGCAAAGGAAACAAACCAGCGTCAAGGATTAAGATTTGAAATTTTGTGAACCGGAGATTTTTTCATAAACACACACATACACAACAGACACACACAGCCTTCAGGCAAAAAAAAAAAAAAAAAAAAAAAAAAACTATAGGTCAATCGATTTTATGACTGGATCTACTCTTGGATCACCCCAAAGACCTCGTGGTGGTAAAATTCAATTTGCCTCTATTTCCAGGATGAACCAAAATGTACTTGTTCTTTGACTGCCTTGGTGAGTCTCTATTTATGCCAGGTTTAATCCTGATGGCTTTTAAAATTCAAGATTTTCAGATTAGAAAGTGACTTAATGCTCCATGCACCACTTATTCTGGACTTAAAAAAATGCTAATACAATAAAAATGGACTTGGAACATTTACACCAACAGCACTAAATAACCATATGGACTAATGATTGGAGTAGATCCCTTCAGGTTACTGACTTAGCCATGTACCTGGTTTAAGGCCATTTAAGAAATAATTTGTAAACCAAATGTCTGTAAAAGTGCTCTCATAGCATCTGCGGTTCATTATGCTAGTACATATTTAGAGATTGTTGACCCCCAAAGACCACAAAAGTTCCTCTGGAGCCATGATAGTTAACGATGCATTTATCTTAAAGAAAAATTCCAGCATCGCCAAGCAGTCTATGGTGTCAACATCAACATGGAAATTCTGTTTTTATGAAGATTCTTGATACCACAGAAGGGAATGGCTTCTTTAGTGCCACCATGGTCTAATCCTATCAAACCCCACTAAAAGAGTCCTCAGTTTACGGATCACTAACAATATTGATCAGCACAGCTCCTCTGGAACCATTATCATTTGTCATGTCAATATTGTGTCTGCTGCAATCTACTGCATTTTAAGTTGCTGCAATAGAAGAGTAGCCCATGTTTCAGATGAAAAAAAATCTAACGTTTCTTCTATACTCTTCCCTTTCGGACAATATGCCAAAGCATTATGACATTTTATTGTAAGCAACAGAACCTATTTAGGATGATCAACGCAAAATAAATCCTAAAACATATCTTTTCTAGTTTTTCTCAGGCCAATAATTTTTAAGTTGCCCAAATGACCTTTTAAGTTGCCCATTTGACCAGCATGATACAAACAAACGTTACTGGGGATTCTTCAGCAACACCACTCCCCAGAATTAAAAACAATCTCTCTACCATGATGTTCTGATATTTCACAAACAATGTTCCAAAGTAATTATCAGCCACAGGCCTTCTGAAAGTGCTTTTTAATCTCAGGATATCTTGCAGGAACATAAGAGAGGGAAGCTGATGATCAGCAGGCAAAATTTTCCCCCACATTATACGATACCTGATACTAGAACACAGAATATTATATAACATTCGGCGCTTCAAATAGCTCTCAGACTGACAGGCCAGGACAGAAAAAGGACCACAGGACTGGGTTAGGGACTCAGCCATACAGTCACCACCATTACCTTACTACCACTGGCAGGGCAGTAACTCACCCCATGCCAGGCTCACTGATACAGTAAGGATTCAAACATGTGCATCTCTATTCTCCTAAAGTAAGTGTATTGGATTATTATCTTATTTATATGTATATTTTACTCCTATCAATCCTATCTTCCAAACTAAGGTACATGTTCCTTAAGTACTATAATCATATATCCTATTACTATTTACTATTTAACTCCATTGAGACTAATACCGTAGATTTAATACACTGGACTTATTTCTATTTTCTTATGTGTAACATGGATAATGTTTTATAAATTATTAATGAGCCTTTCTGAAGGCATTCACCTTAGCTAGCTTAAGCATTCTTCTGCCTGGGAGGAAGATTTTGGCTCAGTACAGAACGAATACAAAAAGAAAAAAAAAAATCCTAAGTAATATTCAACTTCTCTAATTCAAAAATAGGATTTTGCAAAAAGAGTATAGCCTTGCAAGCCTGCTACTATCTCCAGAGAGGATTTTATAAAATTTTCAAGTTCTTCCTTGCATATACCAAGAGCCAAGCTTGTTGAATGTGGCTCATACAGTTCCCCAGCAGTGTACTAAATATAACCTTGCCACCAATGACAGCAAAAGAGCAGAAGGGAGAAGATTTTTTTAATAAAAAGAATTAAAATTAAAAAACATTCCTTAAGACTGGAAAGGCTTGCGAAGAAAATAAAAAGAGGAGCAAAAAAGAAAGATTTTCCTCTCTTGTGGCTTTTGCCTGGAGAGAGTTGCACTGACCAAGCAAATGCATTCGAGAGAGCAGGGGAGGCCTCTTATCCACTCCTCTTTGAAAATGGGGAGATGATGGTTTTGGGGGCTGCCAAAATTGTATCAGCTTGGAGCACAGCTACATCAAAGGAAAGTCAGAAGTGAAGGGAGGAGGGATGTCCTGAGATTTACCTTTCCCAAGGTGTGGTTGGGGACCTTGCCAAAGAGCATATCAGAGAAGTAATGAGGTGGTTTTACAGAGAGCAATACAGTGGGACCAACCACTCAGGCTAGGGTCAAATGGGAGTTAGACATACCTCCTGGGGCTTTATAGCACCAGGGAGACCAAGATAAGGCAGTCAGCCAGGTGACACCACGGGGCTCTGACCAAACTAACAAAAAAGCCAGTGTAAAAAGTGACAGCAGCCATAGACTTGAGCCACAATTGCTAGCAAAATTAACAGCAATAGATAGGCATGGGGCATCACCCCAGAGAGCAGCAGAGGGATGGACATAGGACCTTCGCACACACATGTGCGTGTGTGTGCACTCACATACACACACATACACACACACACACACACACACACACACACACACACACACACACGGATAGAGGAACCAGAAGATATGCCTCCCAAAGATTTCAAGTCTTTCCTTTAGGTATGATGTCACCAAACCAGAATCCTCTCCTCACGAACCCATCATATTGTAGAAAAAGCAGAAGGGGCAGACTAACTAAGAAACTGGGCTTTTTATCAACAGACTGATCACTCCTTCTCACCTGAAAAGAGCTCATGATTTAAGCAGTGATCATTAGACAAAAACCATCAAATACCCAATCTATTTAAACAATTCCTTAAGGCGGGGGTCACAACCCCCACTGGCCCAACCATCTCCAAGACATGTAAATTTGAATTTGAATAGCTTTAAGTAAACTCTCAACTTTCTCCATTTAGCCACTGACCTCACTATTCCTTATAATCTCATATGTGGTTCAGTGAACTCACTTATTTTCCCTGCCTGGACCATGGAAGCAATAATTTTGTGACAGACTGCTTTAAAATTTTAACATAATTTAGGTCTGTTTCTTTCTGCTGAACTTCTATGTTGAGAAAAAAGAGCTCACAAATTAAGAGGTTTTTAAAATTAAGAAGCTTTTAAGATTAAATGGCTATAAGATTTCTTGGATAGGACACAAAATACACAAACCATAAAATAAAGAAATGATAAATTTTTTATCATTGGATTTCATGAAAATTAAATGTCCCTGTTCATCAAAGGACTTTATTAAGAAAATGAATAGACAAGCCACAAACTTGGGAGAATATATTCACAAAACATATATTAACAAATGATTTCTATTCACAATATATAAAGAAATGTTACAAAAACCAACAATAAAAGGATGAACAACCCATTTTTTAAATGGGCATGACAACTGAACAGACATTTCACAAAGAAAATATATAGTAATTAGTGAGCAGTATATCATGGTAACAGAAAAATGCAAATTAAATCCAAAATGAAATACCCCTTCACACCCACAAAAATGGCTAAAATCAAAAAGACTACAAAAAACAAATGTTCATAAAAGTGTGGAGCATTTCTCTATGAGTACAGAATGATCCAAAATGGGACAACTACTCTGGAGAGCTGTTTGGCAATTTCTTAGAGAGTTAAATGCATCTACCCAGCAATTTCTCTCCTAAGTATTTACCACAAGAGAAATAAAAGCTTATGTCCAAAAGAGACTTGTACAACAAAATTTGTAGCAGCCTTACTCACAAAGCCAAAAACTAGAAACAACCCAAATGTTTAACAACAGTGATACATTCATACAACGTAATAATACTCAGCCCTTAAAAGGAATGCATTACTGATACATATGACACTGATAAATCTCAGAAACATTATGCTAAGTGAAAGAAGGCAGATAGAAAAAAGTACATACTACATGATTCCATTTATATGAAACCCAAATATAGGCACTTAATCTATCACATAAGAAATCACGTGGATGGTAAGGTGAAAAATGTACCACAAAGGAACACAGGGAACTTTCTGGAGAAATGGTAATATTCTATGTCTTGTTTTGGGTAGCGGTTACATAATTGTACACATGATTATTGGGGTGCCTGGATGGCTCAGTCAGTTAAGTAGCCAACTCTTTTTTTTTTTTTAAGATTTTATTTATTTGACAGAGAGAGAGAGAGACAGCAGCCAGCGAGAGAGGGAACACAAGCAGGGGGAGTGGGAGAGGAAGAAGCAGGCTTCCAGAGGAGCAGGGAGCCCGATACGGGACTCAATCCCAGGACCCTGGGATCAGGCCCTGAGCCGAAGGCACGCTTAACAACTGAGCCACGCAGGCCCCTCAGCAGCCAACTCTTGATATCAGCTCAGGTCTTGATCTCAGGATCCTCAGATGCAGCCCCGTGTCAGACTGGCTCTGGGTGTGGAGGCTGCCTAGGATTCTTTCTCTCCCTTTACCCCTTCCCCCACCACTCGTGCTCTCTCTCTCTAAAAAACAAACAAAAAATGTATCAAACACTCAAGATTTGTACATTCAATTGCATCTTGACTATGTCACAATGAAAATATTTATAAATAAAAAGTAGATGGACAAAATTCCATAGAGAATTTTGATCATTTTGAGAGAACTACTAACTTAATAGTTCTGAAAAAAAGTTATTTTTTTCATCATTATAAAAGTAATGCAGACTTTATAAATAATTCTAACAACATAAAAATGAATTAAGTAGAAGAAGTCTCTGTATAAATGGAAAAGTGTAAGAGATGGAGTGACAAGGCTGTCTATTCTATGTACTGCTTGGTAAGTTTTTAATGGTATCAATACAGTCATTTCTAAAAATATCTTGATTTGCTCTAAAGCTATATTAATGGTTTGGTCAATAAATCATTATTAGAGGTTATTTGTTATCATTTTGAAGATTACATTTAGAGAACAAGCCTTCATTTATCAAAGAGAATATCAATACAAAATAGTAACGATTTATTCTGTAAAAAGTTAACATCAAAAGTATATACTAAAGCAACTGAGTATAGCTCATTGAATATAGTTAATTTGGGTTTCTCAGAGTTGTTGCAAAATTTACCAACTCAAAATACAGGATAGCAGTAATAAAATGAATAAATTATTTGCAATGAAAGGGACTTACAACAAAGCCCTGGCAATACCGTTAAATGGAGCCTGCAGAGACTCTAGAAATCTTTGACAACAATGACAATAATGTAGACGTCAATGAAAGAGAACCGCTAAAGAGATCAGGAAGAATAAAGTACAATTTTAGAGGAAAGTGGGGAATCCACATGAAGGGATTAGATGAAACAAACAAGTAGGATTTTGCTTTTGTGGTTATTAGGAGAATGTCAGAGTCTATCTCACAGACAGTGTAGTTAAAATATCTATATTGTATGTACGTATTTATAAGACTATGAATGAAATCAGGCTAGAATGTTATCCATATAACATTAATCAAGTAATTCAGCAATGCTGCCCTTTTTGTTCAAAGAATCAGTAAGAGAACCCTAAACCGTTATTGTTTATAATAGAAATACCTGAATTGACCTGGTCAGCACACTACTGTTCCGGAAATAGCAAACAGTATCTGATTGGGTTAGTCTTCCAAACTCACCCACCCACCACCACCTACCACCATAAATCAAGAGGAGTAAAGAATTCACATTCTTAAGGAGAACCTGGGAGCCTCAGTCAGTTAAGTGTCCACATCCAACTCTTGATTTCAGCTCAGGTCATGATCTCAGGGTCATGACATCGAGCCCTGCATGGGGCTCTGCACCGGGCATGGAGCCTGCTTAAGAGTCTCTCTCCCTCTCTGCCTGCCCCTCCTCTATCCACTGGCTCGCACTCTCTCTACAAAAAGAAAGAAAGAAAGAAAGAAAGAAAGAAAGAAAGAAAGAAAGAAAGAAAGAAGGAAGGAAGGAAGGAAGGAAGGAAGGAAGGAAGGAAGGAAGGAAGGAAGGAAGGAAGGAAGGAAATTCCCTTTCATAAATAAATATTAATGGAACTTCAGAAAGAATTTGGTAAGAGATTTGGTAAAGTCACTGCTATGCATTTTCTTTCAGCATAATAGTGAAAAATTAAATGGACTAAAACTTCAGATAAATCCATATTTGGATTATTTGCTAATGATTGCATGTTAATAACAAGATGTGTATATTAAAAAAAAATAACCAACCATTAGTATTACCATTAGTATATGGTAATATTAAACAGAACAATATAGATGAAGTATTATCTTGTTTCAATCTTTTCTAGCATCCTGCTTATGACTTTGCTGTCATTTTCACTTTTTACCAGTAATTTTTTTATTTACAGCTATAGCTATCAATAAAATTAAACTATAGCTCCAAAGATAATAGTGCTTTCAAAATCAAAATGCAAAAAAGCTTAACGAGTCTATCTGGAGGAGGGAATAGTGGCTGATTAACATTTATTATAAGCCCCGTTCCTCCTAGAGAGGGATGATGCACCATGTGCAAAATGGCCTATTTCAGTTTCAAATGTTGGCAGCAATCTGCGCCAGAGAGACCCAGTTCCAGAGCTAGCAGTACCCGGGTCTTTTCATGCATCACATCCTGACAGCTGAATCTGTTTTGTGGAGTCTTATGCCATATCTTGTTCTTCCTCAATATCTGCAATCCACAAGGACAGATTTCCCCCTTCAAAAACATTTGACCTTTTGTTTGGAAGTACATTGCATTCTACTTTAATTAAAAACAAGTCTCTCTGCAGTGAGAACTTAAAACATTTCTTTCACACTTCCCATTGTCCTCTCTGATATTTGTAGAGATTTATCTTGAGTTCTCTCCATTTAATCCACTAAAACATAAATGTATTCACTGTCTAATGGTCATCAATATCAATGGAGCATTTGATTTACTCTTTTTTTTTTTTTTTTTGAATGGGAAGCCTTTTACCTGAAATTCTCTATTTCAATTTAATGATTGGAAATTTCCCTTCTATGGAATCATATACCAACAAACAAAATTGAAGAAAAAGTTAACAAATTATATTTTCTTTACCTGTTCCTATTAAGATAGCGTGGAAAGGAAATGAATCCCCCAGTACCTTCCAGTAGTACATATTTGTTGCACTGTTAAGTAATAACCTCAGAAAGTCTATATGAGGTAGTTCTGCATTTGTACCTCTCGTCTATATTTTCCCATGAGAGAAAAGCTTTGTTACACACAGATGGCTACAGTTTAAACATTCCCTCCAGTTTCTTCATAAGACGGCTAAGATAGTATTTACTTAAAACCCTGCGTTTTTTTGTCTGATGCCTGTGTAATTAACATCAGTCCTAGAAAGTTTTAGAAGTAAAACTGAGCCTGCAAATTTCCACAGCCTATCTGGCCTTTTCCCAACTTCGCCCTCTGACTTTACTAATTTGCTGACCAAAATAACAAAAAGTAATCATCTATTAAATAGGTGGGTTCTCCCCACTCAACAGTTTCCTGCCTAGTCAATGATTCACAGAGTGAATACTCATTTTTTTTCCATTAGTCTCTGAAACATGTTCTAATTTGGAAGTGTGTTATCAAAGAACAATTTAAATTACATTATTTTCACTGTAAATGTAACCAATTATTAAAAATTGGACCCACAGCAGCAAAGGGATGAAAATGTACTATGAGATGCTTTGTTGTAGAGAGGCACTTATGATAAGGATAATGAAATTTTTGTAACAACGTTTTAAAAACTGACCTCTGCATAGAGTCTTAGTGTCTTCAAGGTGAGAGGCAATAAATACGCATCCACTCTGTGTTCTTTACTTTCCCTTAACAGGGCTGACTTCTTGCAAATTCCCACTCCAACTCAAGCTCTTATGACCGATTCATTTAAACCTCAAATAATTCTTCACATCAGCCCATAACATAATAGTCTTACAAAAAGTATAATTTAAAACACTGTCTTGTCTCTTCAGGATTATTGTTTATTATAGAAATTAGTGGTGAGCTTCAGGAAGAATGTGGTAAGGGCTATGGTAAATGGCGACCCAGACTTAAGTTAGAAATGTTCAAAGTTCAATTAAAGTGAGTCCCACTTTCTGATCTTTGAATTTTAAGTTAAAGGAATGTGATAGTCATTTCTGTGTCCTTTCTTTCAGAATAATAATGAAACATTAAGTGTGCTAAAACCCCAGACAAGCCCAAACTTGGATCTTTTTTTTTTTTTAAAGATTTTATTTATTTATTTGACAGAGATAGAGACAGCCTGCGACAGAGGGAACACAAGCAGGGGGAGTGGGAGAGGAAGAAGCAGACTCCTAGCGGAGGAGCCTAATGTGGGGCTCGATCCCATAATGCCGGGATCACACCCTGAGCCGAAGGCAGACGCTTAACGACTGTGCCACCCAGGTGCCCCCCAAATTTGGATCTTTTGAACTCAAATTTGGATTCAAAGATCCCTTCTTTCAGGCATTTTAAAGCATTTCTCCCCTTTATTTGGACACAATGTTTCTTCTCCTATCATGAAAAACCCTGTTTTCATTTGAAAGGCAAAAACATAAAGCCTAGAGTCACAGTATTTCTCTAAGATGTTTGAATTAAATTATCTATTAAGTATCCTATATAAATTCACTCTGAACATCAGGGGATAGAAAGTATTAACAAAAGCAATAACACTAATACTTACATTTCAACAGAACTTTTGAAAATCAGCCTCTGAAGGAAGAACAAACATATGAATGATAGTATCATAAAATAAGCTGTCTCTCTGGAGTGCTCAGACACTTTAAATGAATCTATATTTATAGTATAATTAGCAATTTGATGAAATATATATAGTAAGGATACACCAAAGCACATCAGTGAACAACGTGTCCTCCTCAAAGTCGACAGATTCTCAGGAAACATCCAGGTTCAGCATTTAGGTACCAAGAACACTGCATCTCATTGGTAGCACAGACCAATCATATTTATATACCTTTTTTATTTTCTTTTTAACAACCTGTCAGTCTCCAGAAAGAGCTCTGCTCTGTTACAAGTATATGTCAACACACACAACTCATAGTGAGGATGTTCAGCCACCAATTACTGCTGGAAATTTAAATAAGTTCTAAAAATATAGGTTATGTTCTGCTCTGAAATACTTAATCTATCTGGCACTTTTTCTGGGACATTTAATGGTCCATCAGTACAATGTGTTAGACTGTAAGAACACAGAATTAGACATAGTGCTTGCCTAGGGGATTCTCCACTTAAATAGACAAGCAAAATAGATTAAACACTAAAAACCAGTGCATGGAAGAAATAAAGTGGATCACTACCATTAAGAGTGAATGTTTATAAAACAGATACACAATGCAGAGCATAGTAGTAAATGACAGGCTATCTCCCAGTACAAACTTTAATAAGAGTAGTAGAACAATCCAAGATCCTTTTCAAAAGATAACTGTTTTGAAGAGAGTGTTAAGGATTATCAGATAGATGAAAAAGAAGATGTTCTGGACATCAGAGGTTACAATAAAAAGAATAGTTAATTAAAAGGGAAAAGGGAATAATTTAATTTCAGTTGGAACTAAAGTCACCTTAGAAAGCATTTAGTCTAATTCCCACTCCCACCCCATTAAAACATTTTCCCTGAAATAGGTCATTTAATCTCTATTTGAATATTATTAGAAGTATGTTTATTGGATGGATGGATGGATAGAAAAATGGATGATCTTAATGATTGAAACAGGTGATTTTAATTTTAATATCTATTTGACCAATATATCCAAAATATTATTTCAACATACAATCAACATAAAATATTGATATTTTACATTCTTTTCTTATACTGTCTTAAGAACCCTGTATTTATTTTTATACTTACATTGCATCACAGTTTGTACTAGGCACATTTCAAGTACTCAATAGCCACACATGGTTAGTAGCTACTGTATTTATAGGACAGCTCAGTTCTAGAAAATGGTTCACAAACTTGGCTGAACATCAGAATCACAGGAAACTTTTTTAAAATATAGATTCCTAGGATTCGCCCTCAGAGATAAGAACTTACTTAGTGTAGGAAGGGCAGAGAGTCTTTTTTAACAAGGCAGTCAATAAACCATTGATCATCAAGCTGACATTTGGGAATCACTGCTCTAGAACAACACAAAATCATCTAAGTCCTCTTATACATGACTGTCCTTCCAATATGCTAAAAAAAAAAAAAAAATCACATCGCCACTATCTTTTATTCTCCAGGCTAAAAATTCCAAATTTTCCAAGCTCTTTCAACCGTTCCTGATCTGACATGGTTTCCAAACCTTTCAACTCCCTGGTTGCTTTCCTCTGGATGTACTCCAGTTTGATTTATTTGCAGTAGAGAAGTACTATAGCATAGATAATCCAAATTAATCCTTATTTGCCTTTGAAATGTTTCTCAGTACTTTCAAATGAATATGAACATCTCTGCTAAATGTTGAATTCACAATACTTCAAACTAAAACTGTAAACTCTCATCGTCAACAAGCATTCAGGATGTCCGGGGTCTTCTGTGTCGCACTCCATCTTGGAAAGGAGAAGAGCCCTCTCAGAATAATTCAGAGTACTAAGTTAAGCAGAACTACCTTTTTTCCATGCCTCTCAACCCTCTTACCTTTTCCCATGACTAGAGAAGAAAGCAGTAGGTGTTTTGATTTAGAAGAGCTCTTTTGCCTTCTTTAAAGTTACATAAATATAAAACATAATAATGTCACCAAAAAATCAGATTTGTCATGAATAATTGGACTCAATTCAATGCCACAAATATTCACTTACTGATGCTTGGCTGAGCACATTACATGTGCCACCATGATAGTCAGGACGCTATAGGAAGAAACAAGGCAGAGTCCCAGGCCTTAAAGAGATTACAAACTAGTCGGCCAAATAAGTATATCCACGTGACAAATTTCTGTGGAGTTCTTGCTGTATGCTAGACACTTGTGTTATACATCCGCGAATAAACATTCAAAAATCCCTGTCTTAATGGAGCTTATTTTCTAGCAGGGGAGACAGATGATAAACAATTTAAATGATATATAAGCGAATTATATAGCATGTTAGATGATAAATGTTATGGAAACTAACAGATCAGAATAAGGGGTGTCAACAGTACTTGTGGGATAGAGGACTAGCTGAAATTTTACTCAGTGGGGAGAGTAGTCCTCGTTAAAAAATTGATATTCAAGAAAACATTTGAAGGAAAGGGGAAAACACGTAGATATGGGGGGGGGTTAGAATTCCAGGCAAATAGCCAGTGCAAAGGCCCTGAGGCAGAAGAGTAACAGGCCTGATTGAGGAACAGCAAGGAAGCCAGTGAAATTAAAGCAAAGTGAGCAAGGGAGAGACAAATAGAGTAGGCTGGAAAAATAACAGGGTGGGGGTGGAATTGTTCATGCAGGTCTTTGTAGGGCATAATAAGAACTCTATCTTTTGAGTGAAATGAAGAACCACTGAATGGGTCAAAGCAGTAACATGATATGCATTGTGTTTTTAAAAGATGACCCTGGTAACTATGTTGAGAATATACTATAGGACAGCCAGAGTGCAAGTAGGAAATACCGTGTAAAAGGCTACTGCAGGAATCCAGCTGAAAGACAGTGGTGGCTTGGACCAGGGAGGTAGCAGCAGGGAAAAGAAGAGTGGTCAGACTTTTTATGTTAAAAAAAGTGCTATACTACACTGAGGTGGTTGTTTTCATATAGGATACTACGAGAGCACAGAGGAAGAAACAATAATTCCACCAAAGGATTTATAGTCAAAGTGACAGCTTAGCTGAGTCCTGAATAATAAGTAAAAGTTCACAGGAAAAAAAAACAAGAAGAACCAGAGAAGGAACTGGCATGGTGTTGTCGGTGGCCAGAAGAAACAAAGGGCATGATCCTTTCCCTGAGGAACTTACAGTCCTAGTACAGAGACAATACAGTAAGTCACTTAAGACCAGAGACTCAGGTGCCACTGGGATAAAAATTTGGCACAGAGGCTTTGGACTATAGAAATAAACAGTATATGCCAGCAAGATATTTAAGAGAAGAAGCCAAAGAAGTAGCCAGAAATGTAGAGAAAGTGACCCCAATTCACAAAGGATCCACAGGACCACCCCAACTCTTTTGTCAACATTACACTGGCCTCTATACCACCATTCGAGGCTCTGTGAAATCTTATCTCCCACCACCAGTTTCACCTCCAGTTCCCACCAACAGATCAAATTGGTATCTTGCCAAGGAAGGCCAAGCTTACCCTAACCAGAGCCAAGTAAAGCAATTGTATCGTTTGTTTCTCAGTACTACTAACACTTCTCCCCACGACTCAAAAACTAAGCTAAACTTTTAATATGCTTAGAAAGTAATGTGTTTGGTGTCTATAGAGGAGTTCATGCTATGAATGAGCCTACAGACGAGCTCATAGCATGAATCTTCTTTTGTTGGTTTTCTCTATGGTCCCTCACTTCTGAACTGTGGTATAGGGCAAATAATACATCTTCCTCTCCACATTCGCCATTTGTTCTCATCCCTCTCTACCCAAATCTGCGTATTCTCTTCCACCCAGTATAGTCAAAACAGCAAAAACAGAACAGAAGATGCTTCAGAGCCAGTTTCTCCCCCACTCCAGTTGACTTTCGCCTGTCCTTTCCACCTCATGTGAAAGTCACCCCACCTTAGCTCCCTCACAAAATCCAGCATTTTTACCTAGAAGCCCCTAAGGGGAAAAAAAAAAAATCCAAGGAGCATGACTTGCCGCTAAGCTAATTCCAAAATCGAAAAAATATTTAACATATATTAAATGTTTGGTAAATGGCAGGCACTTTTTCATTCATATAATCTACACATCAGCTCTAAGACGTAGTACTATTTTTATCTCAGTGGTCACTTAAGTAACAAGGTCAAGTTCATGCATCTAGTGAACAAAGCATTCAAACCCAGCATGTCCAGCTCTGGAGCCCGTGGGCCTAACTACTACTGCATATCACTATGAACTTAGAATTACCTTCACCATTTCTTCCCTATGTCCAGGCCAGTAGAGTGTGATCGTTCAGAGCAGTAGTTTACTGTCCTCATTCTAAAACTCCCCTTTGTAGGGAAAGATATGTGGTTGCCTGGGTTCCCCATCCCTTCCCCAGAATGAAGAATGTCAGCAGAGGTGCCATCAAAAACAACTCGGTGAACACTTGTCCAAGTGCCCAGTGGCTGGCAGCAGGCCAAATGGGAAAGGGAAGAGTCATGCTCCACTTTCCTTCTCACCCACCCTCTTCCTAGTTCTCAATTACAGTGGCCCATAGCTGAGTTTCAACAAATGAGTTTATGTGGTGAAACAGAATTCATCATAACAAAAATATCCACTAATAAACTGTTTGCTTAATAAAATGAGTCTGCACATACATCTACCAATTCAGTGTCAATGCTAACTGAAACGTAGCTAGCAAAAGATGAACATTTTCACGAACTTGATAAAAACCATGTAAGAAAAATGCTCCAATGACACACAAAGGCATTAACTTATGATGGTCTGACATGGGTAGCTAAATTTTAAAAACGAAAAATAAAACTTGTACCATTATGACAAATATCTCAAAACATAATGGTTTTGCATTAAATGGGTAAAGAGAGAGACCTCACATGTTTTCATAAAAACAAATGCACACACACACAAAATCAACACTAGATTTTACTCTACTTGTTCCTATGATTAACCCATAGTTAAATGATTACCTCCACTTTGTCATATACATACGAGGACACATAATTTTCATAGCTTTTAGCTTCCTTCTTTAAGATAAAGTCCCAAATTTTCTTTTTTCACTATGTACAACTGAATTCCAGTTCTTGTTTTACCTCCAGTAATAATCTATGTAAATATTTTCCTCCATATACAGTGCGTCCTATCCTTACACACAGAAGCACTGAAATAAAAAAAAATTAAATTGAACTGAAGTCAAATCAACAGGAGACCTATCACACTGTAAGATTTTAATGTCTAATACCTAAGTTATCAGTTAGCAGATATTGAATCATAGACAGATAATAAGAAGAACAAGAAAGAGGCTAGATGTCTGCAAGACTGGGGTATGGAACCAACATGAAGACAAGGAGACAGTAGGAGATGAAATAAAGCCAAAGAAAGGTGGAGGCTCTTGACTGTAGCTGTCATCCGGGTGTGCCTCGGCCATGACATTCAAAGTCATCCACTTGTCAGAGCCTGTCAGGATTGCTCCAGCTCCTCCCAAACCAAACCTAGTTGCCATCGGGAAGAGACCCCTGGCACTTTTGAAAAGAGACTTCTAGTTATGCTTGCCCCTGCCCATAATTATGACTACCACACTCACTGGGTGCCAAACACCATGCTGAGTGTTGTCCATTCTACTTTTAAAATATTCATGCTAATTTTCCCCCTCCACCTCTGCATTAACCTTTTGGGGGAGGAAAGGCATACTTTTTGAAAAATAAATACAATCAAAAAGCCCAACACTTGATTTTGCTGTTTGCTCTCAGAATGATCTCATAGCTAAATGATGGAGAGCATTTCAGCATTTAGTATGAAGACTCTCACCTTACACGTAAGAAACTATTTTAAGTCACAAATGACTAACAAAATTTTAACTGGCTAGTTCAAGTTTCCAACACCCTACAAACACATTCTCATGCATAGTTGAGAGAGGGCTCAAAACAAAGTTTAAGTCAGTTAGAAAATAAAGGAATCCTAATGTTTAACATATCTATTAGCTTCCTATGGCAGCTGTAACATATCACTTTAATGACTGAATCAACACAAATTTATTATCTCACAGTTCCAGAGGTCAGAAGTCCAAAATGAATTTCACTAGGCTAAAATCAAGGTGTTTGCAGGGCTGTGTCTCTCTGGAGATTCTATGGGAAAAATCCATTTTCTTCCTTTTATAGCTTCTATGGGCTGCCCACATTCCTTGGCTCACGACCACCTTCCAACTTCAAAGTCAGCAATGACCAATGACCGATCAAGTCTTTGTCACAATGCATCACACTGACACTGAAGCTTCTACCTCCCTCCTCCATATTTAAGGTATCCTTATGATTCCATGGGACCCACTCAGATAATCCAGGATAATCTCCGTATTTTGAAGTCAGCTGATTAGCAACCTTAATTACTTCTGCAACCTTAATGTACCCCTTACAAAGTGACATAATATATTTATAGGTCCTGAGGATTTAGTATGTGGATGGTTGGGAGACTGTTATTCAGCCTACCACAGCTTGTCTTTCATACCCAAAGATTCTTTCAGTCCACATGGAAGATACGTTCACTCTATCCAAAAGTCTCAACTCAGTAGAGTATCAACTCACGGTTTAAAAACTGGTCTAGGGGAACCTGGGTGCTCAGTCAGCTTAGGATCTGCCTTCCACTCAGGTCATGATCCCAGGGTCCTGGCATGGAGACCCTCATCAGGCTCCCTGCTTGGCGAGGAGTCTGCTTGTCCCTTTGCCCCTCACCCCCACTCATGCTCTCTCTCTCACACACTCTGCTCTCTCTCAAATAAATAAGTAAAATATTTTAAAAAATAAAGTAAATCTGGTCTAAATCTTATCAATTCAAAATATTTTAAGAAATAAAATAAAATAAAATCTGTTCTAAATCTTATTAATTCGAAAGTCCCAAATGTCATCATCTAAATCAGGTATAAATGAGGCTTTGGGTACAATCCATCCTGAGGCACAATTCCTCTCCATCTGTGAACCTGTGAAACTCCAGAAACAAGATATCTGCTCCCAAAATTCGATGGTACAATAGACATGGGTTAACAATTATAGACATTGTCATTTAAAAAGAGAGAACAGGAAGTTAAAAAAATTGGGCATCAGACCCATGCGACTTTGAGATCCAGCTATGCAAATTGCATTTGATTTCCAAGTCTGGGAATAATGTTCTGTGATCCTTAGCTCCACCCTTTAGGATCTCAGCTCTGCCTTCTGGACTCTCAGTTCTGCCCTCTTACTCAACCTTATTTTTTCATGAGAAGTGGTACATGTTTGCAGCTAAGTAGATTAATCAGCCTGTTTCTTGCTTGTGGAATTGTTAGGATCCAACAACCTTCTTTCATTACATCCTCTCACTTCCATTTTCCGGCCCAGCCAGATGTATTTTTGCTGGTATGATATTCTCAGGAACCACGTAGGTCTCCCATATGTGTCATGGTGATTTACTCCATAAAACAAGAGGCTACTCCACAGACATTTCCTGGATAAATCCATCTCTCTAACTGGCTTCTGCTGAGATGTTTGTGGGAATCCATGAGCTACATGTTCAATTTCTTCAAAGTGCCCTCTGTGTAACTGAATACTCTGACCTTACTTCTGAAGCCCTCCCACAAGATTTTCTAGCCACTCCATTGGTTTTCCCCAGAGCAGGCATTTCTGACAGTGAATCTCCTAACTTTAGCATCATTTGCAATCTAGGAGGCTGAGAAATTTGAGCATTTCTCAAATATCAAGTTCTGGTTTCATTCTTAATAGTTCTTCCCTCAATCTGCCTCTCTCCTCTCCTTTTTTACTGGAAAAAGCATCAAGAAAAACCCAGGCTGCACCTTCAACACTATGTACACAAATCATCTCAGCTAAATACCTAAATTCATGTTTATAAGCTTTATCGTCCACATAACTGCAGGACACAATTTAGTTAAGCCTTCTGGCATTGCATAACAAGGACCCCCTTGTCTCCTGTTTGCAATAACATGTTCCTGATTTCTATCTAAGCCCTCACTGGCAGTGTCTTTAATGTCTGCATTTTTATCAACATTCTGTTCGTGACAATTTAGGTATTCTCTAAGGAGATTTAGCTTTCTCTACCATATTCATTTTCTTCTGAGTCCTCACTAGTAGGATTGCCATCATCTATATCTCTGTCCATTCAAGGCAATCTAGGATTTTTCTATCATGCTTTTCAAAAGTCTTCCAGTCTATGCCCATTTCCTGATTCCAAAGCCACTTCCACATTTTAAGGTATTTCTTACAGCAACCCCCACTTCCATGTATCAAAATCTGCATTAGTTTCCTATTGGTGCCCTAACAGATCACCACAAATTTAGCAGCTTAAGTCAACACAATCGATTATCTCACGTTCTGGAGATCAGAACTGGGTTAAAATGAGGTGTCAGCAGTCCTGGACACTCTAAGGGAAAATCCATTTTCTTGCCTTTTCACCTTCGCAAGACTGCCCACATTCCTTGACTCGTGGCCTACTTTTACTTTTATCTTCAAATCCAACAATGGCTGGTCTAGTCATTCTTTCATTGCATCACTGACACTGACTCTTCTACCTACCTCTTCCAAATCTAAAGGACATTTGTAATTACATGGGACCAGCCCATATAATCCAAAATAGGTTTCTTTTTTTTTTTTTTAAGATTTTATTTATTTATTTGACAGAGATAGAGACAGCCAGCAAGAGAGGGAACACAAGAAGGGGGAGTGGGAGAGGAAGAAGCAGGCTCATAGCGGAGGAGCCTGATGTGGGGCTCGATCCCATAACGTCGGAATCATGCCCTGAGCCAAAGGCAGACGCTTAACCGCTGTGCCACCCAGGCGCCCCCAGAACAGGTTTCTTACCTAAAGGTCATTTGATTAGCAACCTCAATTTTATGTATAATCTTAATTCCCCCTTAACATGTAACATAACATAGGCTCAGGTTCCTGAGATTAGGACAAGAACATCTTTGAGGGATCATTATTCTGACTACCACAATATACCTTTGTATAATGATAAATTTTCAATTCTTTTCTATTAAAATGGCCCACTTTGTAATCTGGTCCTTGCTCTCCTCATTTGTGTCATTTCATATCACAACCCTATGTTTCCACTACTGTGAGTTTTTTCCATTTTGTCAAATGCACAATGCTCATTCCTGGCTCGGGATCTTTGCTCATGCTGTTTCCTTTGTCTCTGTGATTCTCCCTCTCTGAATTCCTGTAGCCCCTCCTCTCCAGACTACTCTTACTATCCTTCAGTTTTCAGCTTCAATGATTCTTCTTCAGAGACAGTCTCCCTGACCCTGTGATTCCCTAGAGTATAGATTCCCATTGTACTCTTTGTTTCTCCTCATAGCATTTATCTCAATGGTGATTAAATTATTACCTGTGTAATTGTTTGTTTAATGACTGTTTTTAAGACACTCTGAAAGTAAAGTTCTAACTTACTCTTTGTTATATGCCTAATACCTAGCAGAACAGGATTGCACAGCAAAAATGTATTTGAATGAATGAACATGTCTCTTTTAGTCCTCATAATAACATTAATTTCATAATTGAGAGTACTGAAGTTCAGAGAAATTGAGTGACTTCACCATAGTAAAACAGCTAATGAGATTCCACTGGTTCTATCTGGTTTCTAAGCCCATCTCTTTGTCATTGTGTTATTCTATTCTAATTGGGGCACCAGTGACCATTGTCCCTAAGACCACTGATGTTAACTGACCATCATATTGACAAATACTCATTCCAGCCTAACCTCACCTTCCTTAATGCAGTTACCTTTACCTACTAAAGTCAATGGCCCACCACCAAATGCCCAATATCAGTCCTGTTTTTAAATACTGACATGAGTAGACTTGTGGACATTTTTTCCCTTTAAAATCTTTTTTTTTTTTAAGAGTTTATTTATTTGATAGATAGAGAGAAAGAGCCCCTGAGTGGCAGGGGGGAGACTCTCAAGCAGACTCCCTGCTGAGTGCAGAGCCCATTGCAAGACTCAATCCCAGGACCTATGAGATCATGACCTAAGCTGAAATCACCAGTTGGACACTTAACCAATTGAGCCACCCAGGCACTCCTTCCTCTAAAATCTTTAAATCATGGGGCGCCTGGCTTGCTCAGTCAGTTAAGCATCTGCCTTCAGCTCAGGTCATGATCCTGGAGTCCTGGATCCAGCCTCACACTGGGCTCCCTGCTCAGTGGGGAGTCTGCTTCTCCCTCTCCCTCTGCCCCTCCCCCTGCTCCTTCTGTCTCTCTCGTTCACTCTCTCTCAAATAAATAAATAAAATCTTTTAAAAAATAAAATCTTTAAATCTTGAAGTTCCTTAAAAATAACCATGAAACTTATTTTCAAATTACCAACTCAGGAGAAAAATATGCTTTGATTTTAACTACTTCTCTTGTGGGGATTAATGGCATTATAAAATCTGTGAACACCTTAGAAGAAATTTTATTAAACCAACAGATGAAACTATCAACTTTGGGAACCTAGCCAGACAAATTGTTAAAACCAAAGATCTAAAAATCATGCTAACATTGCTAGAAAGTCCTAGAACTGTGCTTCTTCTGTGCTCATTCTTGGTCTCTCATTTACAGAGAAGAAAGAACATTATTAAGAACATTGTCTTTACAAATACCTCCTAGACTTTAAACAAGGTAAGTAGAATTCTATTTATAATTGCACAATCCTTAATATTTCGGAACTCTTTACGAGCTTTCATAGTCTTTTTCATTGTCAGCATTCAGTCCTCTCTTTTTTTAAAATGTAAGTATATTTTTGTGGCTATGAGTCAGACTGCAGCTAGAAATACTTAGAAGATTTTGATGTAGATTCCAAACTGTTGCCTGGATACTTTTTCCTTTTGAAAATGATTATAATTGGCACAGATAAAAAGCCACATTTATTAAAGGATGATCTAATTTAGCATCTCCTTACTTCAATTTCCAATGTAGCTACAAATCAAATTTCAACAACAACAAAACAATTTTAGTGATACTATGGTTACTATTATGATAAAAACCAGATATGACTTTGAAATATATTTCTATGTGCTTTCATTATACATATATAATAAAATATAATTATTAAGTAATAGATTCATATTGCACAATAATCTTTTAAAAAATTATTTATAGCTTCAAAAAGTACTGAACTGTAATCATCTTAAATACCACTGAAGAGAATAATGAAGTAGCCAAAAAAAGAAGCAATATTAAAGGAGCAAAATCACTGGGAAATCATATGCTGAGATTTCCTTATTTTAAAGCTAAGAAACAAAAGAAGATGGTTATACCACTGCAGAAGAAATTTAATGGTTCAAAATCTCTTCCATCTATATAGAACATACCTGATAGCACAAAGTAACTTATCTGATAGGTTATATGAAATCTGAGAGCATCTCACCGGTTTTGTAATTTGTTACTATCCTAATATGACATTTTACACACTATACAAAAATATCTGCAGCACTCACAATTCACCATAAATCAAATCCATAAAATCTTCAGTGTCTGAAAGCTTTTGTCTAAAACCCATGGAATCCCAGGGAAGCAGTGGGAGTCAGAACTGACTTCTTAACATTTTCTAATATCACAGAAAAGACATTTCCAAGGTAATGCAAAACTATCAGGCAGAGCCAAAGATCCATCTGTTGTCAATTTCATAATCTAAATCCTAGAAAAAGAGAAGTTATTAGAGAATAATCAATAGATCAGTAATACATGCCTAGTGAGAACACAGCAGGTAGCAAATACTTGTTGACTGACTGGCTATATGAAATAACGTTCAAAATTTGGCAGGAAATGAAATTTTACATCTTCAAATCTCGAAAACTCTGTTAGGCATTTACTCTAACCAACAAGGAATTAAAAACAATTCATCTATGTGCACTGATAGTTACAATGGACAATTCATTTGCAACACAATGCCTACCTTAAAGAACTGGTAATTTAAATAAAGATGAATACTTAACATTCCTTTAAAAAACTTAACCAGGAAAAGATATTAGTGACTTAGACTGTTTCCTAGAAATTGTCTAATTGTCTAACATGAGATCATAAAATGCTCAGTTCTGAGGGTTTCTAGTTGTGACAGCTCAGACACTCTTCAGAGGAAACGAAGAACGCTAGCATAATTTAAAGGACCTTTGGAAATTTTAAGGGCACTTCAACACCATTTATTTATTAGGAGCTTTAGCTTCTGTAAAGCTTTCCAGTTACTCGAATTAGCAGACCTGAGATAACTTTGCTTCCAGTTCTCAGGGATTAAAAATCAGAGATTTTAAAAAAGAAGAGGAAAGAAAGAAAAAAACAGAAGCTTAACCCTAATGACACTTCTATTCCACTTTGTGAATTTTGCTGACACTCTGGTCTGATTTCCTTTATTAAATTCAGTCATTGTTTTTAAACAATTCAATATCTAAGCTGCATCCCCACCTCTCCGCCAAAAAGACCTTTAAGTAAATAAAATATTATCACAAATATTTGTCATAATAAAAACATTTAGTGGGCTCACCATAATTAAAACAGAAAATTACATTTTAATTTTTTTATAAGAGTAAACTTGTTTTAAATAAATGCAACACATGTCAATTTCCTCCTTTTCCCATAGTAAGCTTTAGTGTTACTGTCCATGGTGACACATACTGGTTATGTCAGGCAACAACACCACTACAAGACATTCAAGTTTTATTTTACTCCTGTTTCTTGGTGTCAGATTTGCTGAAGTGGTTTTATTTTGCATACCCAACTCTTTAGTAATTATGAGTTGCACTTCTCTTGAAGCCTTGGCACCAAAATCACAAAAGAAAAATCTGGGTGGCTGGGGAAAAGATGCTTCAGTCAGTCCATCAGATATGTTAAACCAAACTTCATTTCTCTTTTGCCTTCATCTATACTTCACCATATGTGAAACAAATCTTTCTGTATGTATTTAGCCACCTTCTAGAATCTCATATTACATCTTTCCACAAACCAAACAACATTCAAAAGCTTTGGTAAATCAAAGGTGACAGCCTGATGCATTGGAATTTGTTTCTGACTACACATTTAAATATAAATTAAAATGTAGACATTTATGAATAGCCAACACCCACTTACTTAAAAAAAAGTTCTATAATATTAAGTATACAATTAATGGTGATACAAGATATACCTTTGAATTAATATTTATTTGAAAGATTTCAAAATAATATTTAAGAGACTATTATTCTCTTTCTCTTGACATTGATAGAGTAGAATCATGATCTTTCAATGAGGAATCATTTCAAATATAGTATGTTTGTGATATACAGTAGATAAAACTATTGAGAGGTATTCATTTTTCCAGAAAGCTACTCCACAAAAAGAAATTCCTCCCAACCAGGTACCATTGTACCTGAAACTTTCAGAAAGCCTGTCTTAACTAAGATTAAGCTATCCTATTTTCTACCTAAATCAATTTCACCCAAATGAGGCGTTTGTGCTATAATTCATTGTTCCCCAGACTCTAAAATCAACCATCTGCCATCGGAGTTTCTGTACAGTAATTAAGGAACTATCCATTAGAACTGGCAAGAGTACAAAGTAAGGAGGAGGGAGCGGGAGGGGAGAAAAACCAAACCACTTAAAAAGAGATGGAAGGTGTCTGTGTGTGTCACGTTAACCCCTCCACATCTCAGCTCCAGATACTGCCATCAGTGAGGCAATACAGAAGTTAGGAGGAGCTGTGAGGCCAACTCCCTTCGGGGTTATCCGAACTGAAACCGCACTGGGGACTCGGCAAGCTCTCCATACCTTGAAAGAGAAAGGCTTTCGTCCCATTATGCAGCCCGGGGACCTGGCGCACTCCAGTCGTGGACTCCCCAAGTTCTAACTCTGTTAAGACGTCGATCTGTAGGGAGGGGTCCACACCAAGCCCCCAAACTGGTGGGAGGGTGGGGGAGAAAGAAAAAAGCTCCATCAAAATACAAGCCTCTTCCTCCAGGGCAGCAAAGAACCGCGTCTTGGAGACAATATTGGAAACTGACGAGGGAGGCGACTCCCTCCTCCACCGAGCAGAGCCTTACCTGAGATCAGCAGCCAAGCTTTAAATAGCGGAGCACCCAGTCCCATTTCCCTGACCTACTTTAAACCCCTCTCGGTGCAAAGTTCCCCCTCGACCCTCAGACCCTGGACTAGGGGTGTGACCCGCCCTGGCGTCTCCGAGGCAAGCACAGAACGATCCAAATCCAAACCCGCCCGCTACTCCAAGCTTCCCACTCCAGACCTACTTCGGGTGGAGGAAAACCAAGGCGTCCCCAACCAGCTCCGGCTGCCCCGAGGCGAGGGCCATCCGTTCCCCCCCGCCGCAGCTCTGAGCCACTCACCTGCTCCGAGACCGAAGATCAAACAGAATGTTCTCAGTAAGACCCGAGACTCCATGGTGTGGATCTGCTCAGTCCATCGTCTCCCTCTTTAAAAATAAAAATAAAAACCGAAGAGGTTCTCGGAATCAAGCGGGAAAATAGCGTTTGTGCCTCCTGCCGCTGCCTCGCGTTTACTGATTAGTAGGATTAATACGATTTGGTTGCCTAAGAAAAAAATGGGAGGACCCCCCAGGCACGTGAAGAACTTAGACCCTCCAATGCGCACATCATTCCCACACGCAGAGCCCAGGCGGCAGCGCGGGCAAAGCCGGGGGGCCCAGGGGAGGGGTCGGGCTCGCTCGGGGGCTGCTCCGCCGGGGAATTAGCTTCGGAGCTGAATAAAAGCAGCCGAAGGCACGCACACCCAGAGGAAGGGAGGCGGCCCCAAGAAAGCCGGGGGTGGGGCGGCCCCACACCCGCCCGTCTTCCCCCGCCGCGCGAACCTGTAGTAAAGGCAGAGACAATGGAGAGAGCGCCGGAGACGCGCGGAGGAGAGACGGCTCCCCCGGAGCGGGAGGGGCAGGCCAGGGGAGGCGGGGAGAGGATGGGCAGGGAGGGAACGCCGAGGGCGAGGCCCGGCGCTCCGCGTCCCTTTCCAGCCCGGGCTCCAAGCCCCGTCCAGCGAGCCCCGGAGCTGCTGCAGCCCCGCCCTCCTACCTCCCTCGCTCGCTGACCCGGGCAACGCCAATCTCCTTTTGGGATCGAAAGATCTAAATTCAAGGTGCTAAGTTGATGGGCGGTCTTTGCTCACCCCTCGATTTCGGGCGCGTGTCTTGAAAGACAGACGGAGAGAAAGGACCACCCAGTCGCAGAAGACGAGGCTAGGAGACGCGCTCGCCCGCCCTTTAGGCAAAGGAGGGAAGCCGGCATACAATCGTGCACTGGGCTCCGAAGCAGCCCCGGGGACTGGAAAAGGAACTCCCTCTCCGGGGCATGCGGAGAAGGGCTGCCAAAGCAAGCTAGATTCTCGAGGTGGGGCTGGACGAAGTAGAGAGAGACTGGCAGACGCGGGTGGCGAGCCTGGGAAGCCCTGGCAGCCCTGGGGGAGAGGTTCCCTACCCGGGGCGGGGCGCTGGAGAGCTTCCCTAGCGCGGAGCGCGCAGGGGAGAACTTGTCCTGGAACTGCTGGACAGCTCCGGGACCTCGCGCGCCCCCTGCCAAACAACGCGGAGTCTGGTTCTCCAGGACAAGCACACAGCAGGAGCCAAGTGCACCAGCGCCAGTGTGCCGGCCACACCGAAAAGAAGAGATAGATGATAGGTAGATAAACGGATGGATGGATGGATGGATGGATGGATGGATGGATGGATGGATGGATGGATGAATAAGAGAAAGAAAGGAGAGAAATAAGAAGGCAGAGCCTGGGCAAGATAGAAGAGCCACCCAGTTGTTGAATAGACTCAACCAGGCACTATCCACCCTTCTCACCCTTCTCACGCTGGGACCATAACAGTGAGGACATCTAAGATCTAATTCTCAATGGGCAAAATATACTTCAAGTCAACTGCACATATTTTTCAACATAGCCTTAAAATGTTGAGGTAAATTTTGAATAATGACATTCAATGCCCATACTGAAAAGTAAGAGTTTCAAAAGTGATTAAAATGTTAATTGCTCCAAAGATCAATTGAGTTTCTTAGCTTTCCATCCAAACAAGTAGATTCTGAATTCTCCAACAGGATCCTACACAGCTAGTTACCAAAATGGAGTCTGAGTCTCCAGCAGAGAAATATGTACTACCTTATACTATAATGGGATGAGGGGGACATTTTTAGCTCTATTGTTGGAATTTTTAAGGAAAAAAATCAGAATCTGGAAACTTTTTCAGTTTAATTTTTAATTATCTCTCTTTATCAAATTTTTCACTTAACTCTACTTGGAATTTTGTAAATTTTAAGAAAGAAATATTCCAGTACTTAATGAAGTACTTAATGAAGTATTGTTGTATGAAATTTCCTAAATTTGCAAAACAAAATAAAATTAATCTAATTGAATTGAATTAAGTAATTAATTTGAAAAACTGTAAGAAAGGTGAGTTATCAGCCTGGGGAGAGGTTCTCAGCTGTAGAGCTATGAACATCTTGAGTTTGGATACTTCTTTGTTAGGACTTTCCTGTGCTTTGTAGGATAATTAAAAACATCCTGGTTTCTACCCACTAAAAGCTTGTATTTTTAGCATCTCATTTTTCTATATGTCTTGTAATTATATCTTTTTGTGTAGTTTCTTAAATGGATTCTCTAGGGAATATAACATACATACTTAACTTTTCATCACCTACCGTAAAGTCTTCAAGCTACCACTTCAATTGGAATGTAAACTTTACCAACATATTGGTCCTTTTATCCTCACCCCTTTATGTTGTGGTTGTCTCATATATTAAATCTGCATACACTGAAACTTCCTTCAGAAAATGTTAAAATGTTTGCTTACAGTCATTGTGGTAGAAATAATAATGCCCTTTCCCACCCTCCAAAAATATATGTCCTAATCACTAGAATTTGTGAATGTTACCTTACATGGCAAAGCAACTTAAAGTTGAGGATGGAATTAAGATTTCTATTCAGGTGACCTTAAAATAGGGAGATTATCCTGGATTGTTTGGGTGTGGCCAATATAGTCACAAAGGTCCTTATATGTGCAAGAGGACAGCAGAAGAGAAGTTTAGAGAAGTGTAAAATGAGAAGAATTTGTTTGGCTGTTGCTGCCTATGATGATGGAAAAATATATAAGGGCTATGAGCCAAGGTATGTGGGTGGGCAGCTTTGAGAAGCTAGAAAGTACAAGAAAAAGGATTCTTCCCTACATGCTTCAGAAAGGAACAGAACACTGCCAATACCTTGATTTTGGCCCAGTGAGATCCATTTTAGACTTGTGAACTACAGAACTATAAAATAATAAATTTGTGCTGTTTTAATCCACTAACTCTGTGATCAGCATTCACAGAAAACTAATGTAAATACTAACTACATAATGAAAGCTTCAGTCAAAATGGAAGAGTCTCCTGACCCTGAGAGAATTCCCTTCTATCATATATACATCACAAAGCCAAATGAAATGTTTAATATCTTTTTTATTCAGAAGAAGAAAAAAAAATTCTCAGATGCTATGAGAAAAAAGGTAGCTAGAGGTTGGTGGAGAAAGGTGTAGCCAATGCAATGATTGGGAGAGGGTGGGACACAGGGTTTCAGACTTCATAGGGGCCCTAAGACAATGGGTTAGGATTTTAATATCCACACAAGAACTGGAAACAATGAATTATAGGCAAAGCCAGAAGAGGTGAGGATGTTACTGGTCCCTTTGATAAAAATAGGAAGCTTTGAAGGATTATACTGTATATAAAAAGAAACTTTAAAAATTTTGTACATTGCTCTGAGAAGTGACAAAAGTGCCTTCTAGCTGCACATGACCACAGATGGAAAATAAAGTCATCTGTAATAAATGTCAATTCTCAAGCCTTGCCCCTTGCAGACATACAGTCCAAAATTACACTCCCCACTGGTGTAGGAATTCTACAGTCAGAAATTAGAATAAACCCCTCAGAGTCTCCTGAAGAAGAAAATGTAAAACTTCTATTAAAGGACCCTCCACAACCTCTAGCATATAAGAGGAAATTTTCTGATAAGAATAAGATCACGGGGCGCCTGGGTGGCACAGCAGTTAAGCTTCTGCCTTTGGCTCAGGGCGTGATCCCGGCATTATGGGATTGAGCCCCACATCAGGCTCCTCTGCTATGAGCCTGCTTCTTCCTCTCCCACTCTCCCTGCTTGTGTTCCCTCTCTCACTGGCTGTCTCTATCTCTGTCAAATAAATAAATAAAATCTTTAAAAAAAAAAGAAAAAGATCACAATAGAATAATAATAAGAACAACATTAAAATAAAGTACCATGAAAACAGTCAGGAGGCACACACACAGAAAAAGAGCATGAGTATCTCATGAACTCAGAATATTATAAAAATGTGATAGAAAGTACAAAATAAGTATGTTGAATGACTAAAAAATTTTTGTAAAGGAATAAAAAAATAACAAAAGAACGGAATTGTATGAGAAAAGATTAGGCAGATTTCAAAGGAAATCAAATGGAACTTCCGGAAATAAAATATATTTTAAAACAATATTTAAAAACCATTGGCTATAAAAAGCAACAGATAAAATAGAACTGAAGATTAGTGAATAAAAAAAATCTTAGAACAAAAAATGAGATCTGAGACTATTATTGAGAATGTGGCAAGAATGATAAGAAGATGGAACACATGAAAAAAACATGAATATTAGAATTAGAAGATCCAACACACACTACTTGAGATACAGAATAAGAGACTAAGCAGAATGGAAGCAGATAATGTCATAGGAAATATTTAAGCAACAAGTAAAAAGCTTTCAAAAGTTGAAGGATATGAGATTCTAATTCTGGGTGAGATAGAACGTGTACACTCCACCCTCTCTCTCCCTCTGAAAGCTATCGAATCTAGACAGAATGCATGGAGTATTCGAGGGCTCTGATAATTAAATAGCAGCAGGCAAATTGAGAAAGAAGACCAGAGTTTGAAGTACTATCATACTGGCAGTGAGTACTTCTAAGAATAAACCACCACTGGAGTCAGACTGCCTCTGGGTGGTACACACATAGGATAAATCTGAATATACCAAAAAGTCTTTGAAACCACACCAAAAAAAAAGGCTAGTCAAAATCTGAGTTTGCAGTCTAAATCCAATTGAGTCACTTGTCTGCTTAAAAAAGAAAAGAAAAGAAAAGACATTCTCCATAGTTCTCAACAAAATTCAAAGTCTTATAACATTAAAATGCTCAAGATATAATCTGAAATTTTTTGGCATATGAAAAAAAAAACCAGGGAAACTTCAACTTACATGAGAAAAATACAATCAACAAACACTAATGCCAAGATGATAGACATTGAAATTATTTTTGAAAGATATTAAAGAAGCTATTATAAAAATGCTTCAAAAAAAGGGGCAAATACTCTTGAAAAAAATGAGAAGTGGCAGCAAATAAATAAAAGTAGAGATTTTAGAACTGGAAAGCATAATAACTCAATATTTAAAACTCATTAAAATGGCCTCAGTACTAGAAATAACAGAAGAAGTGAGTTTGACAGATCAATTGAAATTATCCAATCTGAACAACAGACGGAAAGAATTTTTTAATTACTATAGCAGGAGAAATCTGTGAGACAAAACCAAAAGAACCTTATGTCTTCACAATCCGAAGAGAAAGAGTTCAGTCCAAAAAAAAGTATTTCAAGAAATAATGGCTTAACAGCATTATCAACAATAGCCAGACTGTGGAGAGAACTCAAATGTCCACCAACTGATGAATAGGTAAAGAAGATGTGGCATGTCTATATGATGGAATGGAATATCACTCAGCCATCAAAAAGAATGAAATCTTGCCATTTGCAGTGATGTGGATGGAGCCAGAATGTATTACGCTAAGTGAAATAAGTCAATCAGAGAAAGACAAATACCATATGATTTCACTCATATGTGGGATTTAAGAAAGAAAACAGATGAGCGCATGGGAAGTAGAAAAAGAAAAAAAGGAGAGAGGGAAATAAGCCATAAGGGACTCTTAATGATAGAGAACAAACTGAGGGCTGAGGGAGGGAGGTGGGTGGGGAATGGGCTAGATGGGTGATGGATATTAAAGAGGGCACTTGTTGTGATGAACACTGGGTATTGTATGTAAGTGATGAATCACTGAATTCTCTCCTGAAACCAATATTGCATTGTATGTTACCTAAAATTTAAATAAAAATTTAAAAAAAAAACCCAAAGAATGCCTTAAGACCTCCTGAATTTGTCAAAAGACAAAAACTTCTGGTTTCAAGGAACCCAGTAAATCCCAAAGAGGATAAATTCAAAGGAATCCATGACCATATCATAATCAAACTGCCGAAAACAATAAAAAAGAAAACACAAAGAAAAAAATATTGAAAGCAACCAGAGAAAAATAACACTTTATTTATAGGGAAGCAACAATTCGAATGAATCCAGACTTGTCAGAAACCACAAAGGCCAGATGGAGGGGAAAAACATTTTTTTAAAAAGTGCTTAAAGAATACTGTCATTCTGAAATTCTGTATCTGGTGAAAATATCCTTCAGAAATAAAGATGAAGGAAAAATATTCTCAGATGAAGAAAATCTAAAAGAACTAGTTATTGGCAGACCTACTTTGAAAGAACTGCTACAGGAAGTTCTTCAAACAGAAGGGAAATGATAACAGAAAGACAACTAGCATATCAGGAATGAAGAAATAGCAACAGAGATGGTAAATATCTGCGTAAACATAATAGACTGTTCTTCTCTTAAGTCCTGTAAAATATGTTTGATGCTTGTATTAGTTTTCTATTATTGGTATAACAAATTACCACAAACTTAGTAGCTTAAAATAACACAAATGTATGATCTTACAGTTCTGTAGGTCATAAATCAGACATTGGTCTCATCAAGTGAAGTTCAAAGTGTCAGTAAGATTGTATTCCTTTCTGTGGGGCGTCGGGGCAGCTCAGTTGTTAACCATCTTCCTTTGGTTCAGGTCATGAACCTGGAATCAAGCCCTGTCTCAGGATCCCTGCTCATCGGGAAACCTGCTTCTCCCTCTCCTACTCCCCTTGTTTGTGTTCCTTCTCTCACTGTCAAATAAATAAATAAATAAATAAATAAATAAATTGTATTCCTTTCTGAAGGCTCTGGAAAAACCCTTTTTCAACTTCTAGAGAGTGCCTGCATTCCTTGGCTCATTGCCCCCTTCTATCTTCAAAGCCAGCAACAGCAGTCTAAATCCTTCTGACAGTGCATTCTCTGTTTCTCTGACTACAGTTTGGAAAGGTCCTCAGCTTTTAAGCACTTACATGATGACACTGAGGTCACCTGGATAATCTAGGATAATCTAGGACCTCCACAAAGGCCCTTAACCTTAATTACTTCTACAAAGTTCTTGTCATGTAAGGGAACATATTAACAGGTTCTGGGTATGAGGGTATGGACATCTTGGAAGAGCCATTCTGGCTATCATAGTGACTGAAAGAAATATTTTTAAATTGTCTAAATGGGCTTAAAAGTATATATATCTAATACATAAAACAACTACAACATAAAGAGATGAGGATAAATGAACCAATATGGTGATAAATTCTCTATATTCTAATTGAAGTGATAACATATGAACTCTAAGTAGGCAGTGAATAGTTAAGTGTGTGTATTTTATTCTCTAGAACACTAATTTAAAAATTTATACAAAGATATAGTTAAAGATACAATAGATAAAATAGAATACTAAAAAATATTCAAATAACTTGAAAGAGGAAGGAAAGGGTTAAAAGAGAAATAGAAAGAATAGAGACAAAAGAAAAAATAAAATGGTAGACCAAAATCCAAACATATCAATAATGGCATCAAATGTAAGTGGTCTAAACACAGCAATGAAAAGACCAAGATTGTCAGAATGGACTTGAAAAATATAACCTAACTATATGCTGTTAAAAAACTCACTTAAAATATAATGAGGTAAATTAAAGGTAAAACGATTAAGAAAAAATATACCATGAAAACATGAATCAAAAAAAAGTTGGAATGGTTATATTAATATCAAAAAAAGTAAACTTTAGAGCAAAGAATATTATCAGGGAAAAAGAGGTACATTACCCAATATTAAAAGGATTAATTCACAAAGAAGACATAACAATCCTAAGTGTGTCTGCACATAATAGCAAAGCTTTAAAATACATGAAGCATTTGCCTTACAGAAATGGTGACAGAACTGGAGGAAGCAACTGACAAATCCACAATTATATTTAGAAACCTCTTATATTCCTCTCTCATAATCAGTGGAAACCTCTAGTCCCAGATAATTTCAATTCCAAATTCCACCAAACATTTAAAGAAGAAATAACATCAAGTATAAGCAAATCTACCAGAAAACAGAAGAGGGAACAATTCCCACTTCTATTTATTTATTTATTTATTTATTTATTTATTTATTTATTTATTTTTAAGATTTTTTATTTTTTTATTTATTTGACAGAGATAGAGACAGCCAGCGAGAGAGGGAACACAAGCAGGGGGAGTGGGAGAGGAAGAAGCAGGCTCCTAGCAGAAGAGCCTGATGTGGGGCTCGATCCCATAATGCCGGGATCACGCCCTGAGCCGAAGGCAGATGCTTAACCGCTGTGCCACCCAGGCGCCCCCCCCCCACTTCTTTTTATAAGGCTAGCATTACTCATACCAAAACCAGACAAAGACAATGAAAAAAAAAAGAAGAAAGAAAACTAGAACATAGATACAAATGTATTTTTTGAACATAGACACAAAATATATCTTTTGAACATACATGCAAAATCCTCAAAAAAAATTTTAGTAAATCAAATTGAACAATATATAAAAAGAACAACAAACAATGACAAAGTAGGATCCATCCCAGGAATGTGCAGTTGATTCAACATTTTAAAAATCAATCAATGTAATCGATTACTTTACAATCTAAAAAAGATAAATCACATGATCATATAAATTGATAAAAGAAAAGCATTAGATAAAATTCAACTACTGAAAGGGGCGCCTGGGTGGCTCAGTCATTAAGCATCTGCCTTTGGCTCAGGGCGTGATCCCGGTGTTCTAGGATCGAGCCCCACATCAGGCTCCTCTGCTGGGAGCCTGCTTCTTCCTGTCCCACTCCCCCTGCTTGTGTTCCCTCTCTCACTGGCTGTCTCTATCTCTGTCAAATAAATAAATAAAATCTTAAAAAAAAAATTCAACTGATGATAAAATAACTCACTGTGAAGTAAAAATAGAAGGGAACATTCTCAATTTAATAAAGGACATTTAAAAATATTCTGCATTAACAAGGAAACACTCCCGGAGTTCCCAATCAATGAAATGAGCCAAGAAAAAGAAGTAAAAACCATTCAGGTTGGAAGTGAAGAGATAGTAATTTTTTCCCTAGACAATTTGGTCATCTACATTTAAAAATTCCCAAAGCATCTTTGAAAAACCCATTAGAACTGGTAAGCGAGTTTAGCAATGTTATAGAATACAAGGTCAACATATAGAAATCAATTATATGTAATACGGTTGCAAGGAATCATTGAAAATATACATAAAAAACAATACCATTTATAATAGCATTAAAAGACAAAATGCATGTAGAGAAATCTAACGATAGACAAGATTTAACACTGAGAATTATAGAACATTGCTGAGTGAAATTAAAGACCTAAATGGATAAAAAGATTTATCATGTTCATTGATATGAAGACTTAACGTTACAGTATCAATTATACTCATGTTGATCTAAAGTTTTAAGACAATCCCAGTCAAAATCCCAGTAGTCTACTTGGTAGCAATTGATAAGCTGATTCTAAAATTTATATGGAAAGGCAAAGAAAATAGAAAAGCCAAAAATTATTGAAAAAGAGAAAAACTAGAGAATTCACGCCATCCGACTTTAAGACTATACTAAAAGCTATAGATCAAGACTATGATATTAGGATGAGGAAAGACATATAAATTAATGGAATAAACTAAAGAGTATAGGGATAGACTCACATATATGATTACCTGATTTTTACAAAGGCACAGATATTTCAATGAACAATTGATACTTTTTGTAGGTTCTAATTTTCCAGTATAATTAACATACAGTGTTGTATTAATTTTTTTAATTTAAATTTCAAATTAGTTAACATATAGTGTATTATTGGTTTCAGGAGAATTTAGTGATTCATCATCTACATATAATACCCAGTGCTCATCCCAACAAGTGCCCTCCTTAATGCCCATCACCCATTTAATGCATCCTCCTCACCTTCCTCCCCGCCCCTTAGCAACCCTCCGTTTGTTCTCCGTAGTTAAGGGTCTTTTTTTTTTTTTAAGATTTTACTTATTTATTGACAGAGAGACAGACAGACAGAGCACAGCAGGGGGAGCAGCAGAGGGAGAGGGAGAAGCAGGCTCTCTGCTGAGCAGGAAGTCCAATTCAGGGCTTGATCCCAGGACGCTGGGATCATGGCCTGAGCTGAAGGCAGATACTTAACTGTTGAGCCACCCAGGTGCACCAGTAGTTAAGAGTCTTTTATAGTTTGCCTCCCTCTCTGTTTTTTTATCTTATTTTATTTCTCCTTCCCTTCGCCTATGTTCATCTGTTTTGTTTCTGAAATTCCACATATGAGTGAAATCATACATTTGTCTTTCTTTGACTGACTTATTTCACTTAGCATAACACACTCTAGTTTCATCTGCTTTCTTCCAAATGTCAAGATTTCATTCTTTTTGAAAGATTTGAAAGATTGAAAGATCTATTTCCTGGTATAGACACATCTTCCTTATCCATTCATCAGTCAGTGGACATTTGGGCTCTTTCCATAATTTGGCTATTGTTGATAGTGCTGTTATAAATATTGGGGTGCATGTGCCCCCTGCAAATCAGCACTTTTGTATCCACTGGATAAATACCTAGTACTGCAATACCTGGGTCATAGGGTAGTTCTATTTTTAACTTTTTCAGGAACCTCTAAGCTTTTTCCAGAGCGGCTGCACCAGTTTGAATTCCCACCAACAGTGCAAAAGGGTTCCCCTTTCTCCACATCCTCACCAACATCTGTTGTTTTCTGAGTTGTTCATTTTAGCCATTCTGACAGGTGTGAGATGGTGTCTCATTGGGATTTTGATATGTATTTCCCTGATGCCAAGTGATGCTGAGCATTTTTTTCATGTGTCTGTAAGCCATTTATGTCTTCTTTGGAGAAAAGTCTGTTCATGTCTTCTGCCCATTTCTTAACTGGATTATTTACTTTGGGGTGTTGATTTTGATGAGTTCTTTATAGATTCCGGACCCTAGCCCTTTATCATATATGTCATATGCAAATATCTTCTCCCATTTGGTAGGCTGCCTTTCAGTTTTATTGATTGTTTCCTTTGCTGTGCAGGTTTTTATCTTGAAGAAGTCCCAAAAGTTCATTTTTGCTTTTGTTTCCCTTGCCTCCAGAGACACATCTAGTAAGAATTTGCTGTGGCCGGGGTCAAAGAGGTTGCTGTTTATTTTCTCCTCTAGGATTTTGGTGGGTTCCTGTCTCACATTTAGGTCTTTCATCCATTTTGAATTTATGTTTGGGTAAAGTTTAAGAAAGTGGTCCAGTTTCATTCTGCAGATCACTCTCCAGTTTTCCCAACACCATTTGTTGAAGAGACTATCTTTTTTTCCACTGGATATTTTTCCTGCTTTGTCAAAGATTAGTTGACCATATAGCTGTGGGTCCATTTCTGGGTTCTCTATTCTGTTCCATTGATCTATGTGTCTGTTTTTGTCCCAGTACCTACTGTCTTGATGATTACAGCTTTGTAATAAAGCTTGAAGTCTGGAATTGTGATTCCTCCCACTTTGCTTGTCTTTTTCACAAAATTGCTTTGGCTATTTGGGGTTGAATGTGTAGATTGCTCTGGGTAGCATAGATATTTTAACAATGTTTGTTTTTCCAATCCATGAGCATGGAATGTTTTTCCATTTCTTTATGTCTTCCTCAATTTCTTTCAGAAGTGTTCTATAGTTTTCAGAGTACAGCTCTTTTGCCTCTTTTGGTTAGATTTATTTCTAGATATCTAATGGTTTTTGTGCAATTGTAAATGGGACCGATTCCTTGATTTCTCTTTCTGCTTCTTCGTTATTCATACAGAAATGAAACAGATTTCTGTACATTGATTTTATATCCTGCAACTTTGCAGTAATCTTATCAGTTCTAACAATTTTTTGGTGGAGTCTCTCAAGGTTTTCTACATAGAGTATCATGTCATCTGCAAAGAGTGGAAGCTTGACTTCTTTGCCAATTTGGATGCCTTTTACTTCTTTTTGTTGTCTGATTGCTGAGGCTAGGACTTCCTGTACTATGTTATTGAACAACAGTGGTGGGAGTGGACATCCCTGTCATGTTCCTGACCTTAGGGGGAAAGCTCTCAGTTTTTCCCCATTGAGGATGATATTAGCTATGGGTCTTTCAAATATGGCCTTTACGATGTTGAGGTATATTCCTTTTATCCTTATTTTCTTGAGGGTTTTTATCAAGAAAGCATGCTATTTTTGTCAAATGCTTTTTCTACAGCTATTGAGAGGATCATATGGTTCTTACCACGTTGGTTTTGCATGTCAGTTATAGCATTTTTTATTTCAGCTTGACTAGTTTTTAGGTCTTTTAACTCTGCAGCCAGGGTTTCTCTGGTGTCTTCTATCTTTCTTTCAAGCCCAGCTAGTATTTTTATGACTATTGTCCTAAATTCTTGTTCAGATATATTGCTTATATCTGTTTTGAGCAAATCCCTGGCTGTGATTTCTTCTTAATCTTTCTTTCGGGGAGAGTTCATCCATCTTGTCATTATGTCTAGGTTTCTGTCTTTTGCATATTATGAAGGCTTGTTATGTTTCCTGCTCCTGAGAATAATACTATATTAAGAAGGGGTCATATACCGAAGTGCCAGGCCCTTCAAGAAATGTTTCTGGTGTGTGCTTGGGTGCGCTCTACTGTTGTGTTTTGGTTGCTCTTTCCCATAGCTCAGTCCTTTACAGAGCTCCTCCTTGCTTGCAGTGGGGAGTGTTGGACCTTTAACTAGGTGTGCTTTGATCTATTTAAGATAAGCCAGATTTTAAAAAAAGGAAAGAAAGAAAGCAAGAAAGCAAGCAAGCCCGATCCAAGAAAAAAAAGAGAAGGAACCAAAAAGTAAACAAATAAAGAACTATAAGCTTGATTCCAAAGAGTAAGATAGATAGAAAAAAGTAAGAAAAAAAAAGTGTGATGCAAAAAACGAGAAAAGGAAACAAATGAACAAAAAATATAAGCCTGATACCAAAGAAGAAAGAAATAAAATAAAATTATATAAAAAATTAAAAATTTAAAAAATTTAAAAATTAAAAAAAGAAAGAAAAGAAAGCCTGGTCCTGTTTCCACTAGAACTGAAGCTGACATTTTGGAGCACTCTGTGAGAAGCCGACTTGGTACATGCCGGAGGCCTGTGTTGGTCTTCTGAGGGAGACGCCCTCTGTGTTAGCTCAGTCAGACAGACCTGCCCTTGTAAAAATGCCCCTGCCGGCCTAAGGGGGGTGGGGTTGTTGTAAGTGACGCCAGCCTCCACTGGAGGCACTGTGTTTCTCTCCCAAGTCTGACCGTGCTGATGGTCAGGGGAGTGGAAGATGGCGTCACCCTGCCCTCTCTCTCCTTCCTGAGTAGGGGAACTTCCTGCCGTGGCTGTGGAGAAGGCCCTCACAGTAAAGCAAACAATCTCCCCTCCCGTGTGCCAGGCCCTCATCAGATCTCTGCTCTCAACCTGTCTGTGTCTGGGCCAATAGCACCCTGGTGATGAGGGAACAGAAGGCAATCTGAGGACAAAGCAGACACTGACACCCTGCAAGCCCCCCACCCCCGCCATGGGTTGTATGTAACATTCCTCAGGCACTCCTGGCTGCCCTAAAGGACAAAGAAATAGTTAACCTAGAGATACCACAATCCTGCAAGACTTGAGTCTCCCTCAGTTTGCAAATGTCTTAGCAGTTTACAAGAACAAAGGATTTCTATCACTGACTTAGTTTCCAGAAGGGAATGTAAATACAATTAAATGTCTTACAGCCTGCAGACCATTGACAGATACTTCTAGGAATCCAGGAAGTTCCCAACCATCTTAATGTTAATACCTTGCTAGAGGGAAAAACCACCTTAACTTGACAATGGCAAGGCCTCCGGTATCCTGTGAATCTTCTTTAACATATGAAAGTATTTTCTCAACCTCCCTTTTTCCTTACCTCCCCCAACCCCATGGTATATAAAAGCCACCTCTCACAACCCTGGTGCTGCAGTTCTTTCTGCCCACGGGTCCTGTCCCTGTGCTTTAATAAACCACCAATTTTGCACCAAAGATGCCTCAAGAATTCTTTCTTGGTCGTCGGCTCCGGACTCCACCCCACTGAACCTCACCTGTATTCCGTAACCTCATCACTGGTGCCACAGAGCTCACTGAGTTTCATCTCTGGCCCCCAGTTAGATTCAAAACTCCAAATCTTAAAGGGCCTGGCACAGTGTGGACCCACTCCCCTCCCCCAGAAGAGAGCCTCAAGGTGCACCCAGCAAGGTTCTGTCCCAGAAAAGCAGTTGCACGGTGGCTGGAGTCTATTGTGACATACAGCGAAAAGCTGCGACCAGGTTATCTGCCCTCCTTGTGCGCCTGTGTCCCCTGCTGTTGAATAGCTGCTCAGTGGAGCTCGGCAGGCCTTTTGTCTTTGGAGAGGCAACATACCCTCTTCCAAATGTACTACAGGAAGGGGAGTGTTCTCTCCCAGGACGTCCCAGGAGATCCCCACCCTGGGGCATATTGTGTAAACCCTATGCACTGCTCTCTCTCCCATTCTTTCCCTCTCTCCCTGACTTCCCTCAACAAAAAGTGCTCACTCCCCTTCATGGCACCACGGCTTTTCTCTTCCCCCAAATCATGTCTCCCAACCTTGCATCTGCCACATTCCCTCCAAACAATTGTGCAGATTGTTTTCTTAATCCTCAGACTGATTTCCTAGTTGTTGAAAATGATTTGACATTGATCTAGCTGTGTTTGAGGGACTAAGCAAACTCAGGGTCCCTCTACTACTCTGCCATCTTAACGTCTCCCCCATATTAGTTTTGAGTGTACAATATAGTGATTCAACAATTCTATACATTACTCAGTGCTCATTGTAAATGTACTTTTAATCCCCATCACCTATTTCACTCATTACCCCACCCACTTCCCCTCTGGTAACCATCAGTTTGTTCTCTATAGTTAAGAGTCTGTTTTTGGTTTTTCCCTTTTTTCCTTTTTCATTTGTTTTGTTTCTTAAATGCTACATGAATGAAATCATATGGCATTTGTCTTTCTCTGACTTATTTCACTTAGCATTATAAGCCTTAAATAGATCCATGTTGTTGCAAGTGGCAAGATTTCTTTCTCTTCTATGTCTGAGTAGTATTCTATTGTACATATATTCCACATCTTTATCTATTCATCTAGATAAATGATAATTTTTTTTAAGTTTTACTTATTTAAGTAATCTCTATACCCAACATGGGGCTCAAACTCACAACCCCAAGATCAAGAGTTGCATGCTCTTCTGACTGAGCCAGCCAGGCACCCAGATAAATGATCATTTTTTAACAATAATACTTGAATAACTGGACATCCATATGGAAAGGAAGAAAGGAAGGAAGGAACGAAGGAAGGAGGGAGGGAGAGAGGAAAAGAGATGAGGGAGGGAAAAAAGAGGGAGGAAGTGAGGGAGGGAGGAGACAGAGAGAGAAAATGCTTATTCATAATCCTTATCTTGTACCATATACAATAATTAACCTGAAATGGATCATAAGCTAAGGGTTTTATAGTTTTAGAGGAAAATATAGGTGAAAATCTTTGTGACTTGGGTTAGGCAAAACTTTCTTAAGAAGGGCACCAAAAAAAGCACATAAATTAATAGAAAAAAACTGATAAATCATACTTCAAAATTAAACACCAGCTTTTTGGAAGACAATTAAGAATGTCAAAAGAAAAAATAAAGAATAGGAGAAAATATTTGCAGTAAAGGAGTTGTATTGAAATTATATAAGGAGCTCTTGTACTTCAGTGAGACAAAAAAATTCAGTTAAAAAAGAAAACAAGCAAAATATTTAAACAGACTTTCTACAGAAAAGAGATACATAGATGGCAAAAAAAAGTACATGAAAAATGCCCCAACATCAGTACTCATTAGGAAAATCTAAATTAAAACTGCAGTTGGGGGGCACCTGGGTGGTCTCAGTGCCCTGAGCATCTGACTCTTGGTTTCAGCTCAGGTCACAATCTCTAGGTCATGGGATCAAATCCCAGGACAGGCTCTGAACAGAATCTGCTTGGGATTCTCTCCCTTTCCCTCTCCCTCTGCCCTGCCCCTGCTCACTCTTTCTCTCTCTAAAGTAAATAAATTTAAAAAAAAAAAAAAAAAGCCACAGTGAGATACAGACTTATCAGAATAGCTAAAATTATAAAGGCTGACAGTTCCACGTGCCAGTAAGATGCAAAGTGACATGAGCTCTCGTTCTTTGCTGGAGGGAATCAAAATGGTACAGGCCCTTAGGAAAACTCTTTAGAAGCTTCTTGTAAAGTGAAATATTCACTCCTAGGTATTTGTTCTGGAGGAAATAAAAACAGATTTCCTCAAAAAGACCCCTTTCTGAATGTTTATAGTAGCTTTATTCATTTTAACCAAATGTAGAAACAGCCCAAATGTCTACAGACCGATAAATGGGTTCATGAATTGTGATAAATTCCTGCAATGGGACACTACTTAGCAATGAAGCACAATGAACTACTAAACGATGCGACAATGTGCTTCTTTCAAAGGCAGACTGTCACAAAGCCTGGGATGAGGACAGAGTGATTCTGAACTCCTTTCATTTTCCCTTCATTTTATATTAACAATCATCAGAGTATCTTGGTTTCTATTCCAGGGCTCAAGGCAGAGTGGCTCAGATTTATTTAAGCAGCCACACCCTCAGACATCTCCCTTTCCCCACATGTAACTTGAAAGGGCCTAGCCCTTCAAGACCTTACTTGTGAGTTTTGTTGAAACAACAGGACCACGGAACATAATAAAATGATTCTGAAAGTAGAATTGGACTAAGCGGGGTACAAAGAGATAAAAGGAGATTGATAACAATAAACAGCAAAAAGAAAAAGTATAAAAGCAAAAAGATTAAAGAAGCAGTATCTCAAAAGGAGGATGTTATGAAAAAACAAATCTAAGTGGGAAAAGAGAATTTATATAACCAAGGTGCCTTTCCTTCCAAAGCACACTCTTAACTCACTTGTGACAGTGGAAGGTAAAAGAGGTGCCCACTGGGGACATGAGAGGAGGTTAGCTTTCAGTCAACATTCTTTATAGTCTCTACACACTTTGAACTACTCACACCTCAACGGAAACTCTCTAAGAAAAATAAGACAAGTGTTGTTTCAAACACTTCTAGAGACAGCATGGTGAAAGATACAAGCTTGGAACTTGCTCAGAAGCTCTGGGTCAAGGGCCCGTCCTACCTCTTTCCTGAGCCAAACCCAACCTCCCTGCCCCAGTTATCAGGATGACATAACTAAACGCCTATCTAGCCCAGGGCTGAGGAGGGTCAAGTCCACTTCAAAAATTGCTACGTAGTAAATAAATGCTAGTTCATCCTGTTGTCGTATGAAACTATGCCACATCAGGGCTGGCCTGTTTCTGTCATTACACTTGGTTATTCAGTGACCATATGCAAAAGAACGCTAATTAAAATGAGTCCACAGGAATAAGCAAGGAAAGGAGAACTGAAAATGTGAATACGGTTAACTAAAGAGCACTGTTAGCTTGTGAGCCTTGTTGGTTAAAATACGTATATAGTGTTCTGAGCCCAGCACTGACTTACTGGCTTATCAAATGCTATCAGTATCCAAGAGCTATGAGTCACTGGTTTAAAAACTCATCCCACCACACAGCCCTTATTTTTAAATGCCAATGGACAAACAGAGTGAGCACTGGCTGCCTTTGCCAAAACACTGCAATACTCACTGTTCACCTAAACAGAATGAAGCATCCATGTGGACCCAGCCAGTCTGCTGGCTTCTGGCTTTACATAAGGTTTTCTATTAAAGACAGGGCTTTGTTGAGCATTAAGAGACAAAGTAACCCTCCCTAGAAGGCCTAAAGGCCAGCATATTCTTAATGACACCAGTTTTACTTATATCAGATTTCTCCCTTCATCCACATCCAGAAATGGTAAATATAGAAGTCATTAAAAATTCCATTTTCAAAGGAAGATTTTTATTTGATTCTGTCACCGCTATCATCAAAAATCATTCCTTCTTTTTTTTTTTTTCCCAAAGGCCCACACCACGTAGCCCACACCTTAAAGAAAATTTATTAAATTCAGGCCTCAAGACACAATAATTCAAAATCTTTCCTGACTCATCACATAATTCTTGCTAGTTCTTAGCGACTGATGTTTAGAATCTTCTTTTCGATGCACATGTAGTTGCTAGATGGAAAGTCCAGACCAAGTTTCCCAAACACACGGCTTGAGAACAAAGATAAGTTAACGTGAGTATCTTAAGAATCTGGCAGGGACCCAGAATCAGCGCGAGCTCAGCCAAAGCGTCTATGCACACACAGCATCAAATCCTCTGACAAGAAGAAATGCCTCAAGAGTTCTGTCACCATGCCAGGGCCAGCCTCTATTTCCAGCTTCACTATCTTGGCCAAAGGCTGGAGCTGAGAATGCAAACCGAAAGACAGAGCTGCTGAGTGAGCAAGAAAATAAATGTGTGAGTGGTGCGGGGGTGCTGGGGCCATCCTTCTCCTTTCCCCCCTGTGCTGGCTGACTCTTAACATTTGCAGTGCTAAGTAAGGGGGAAGACTTAGGAAGACTGGCCGTCACTTCCACCCACAGAAGGAGAAAGCTTGAAAAGTTCTCACGTTGCACACTAAGGCAAAGACAAGTCAAGTGATTTGTTCAAAATCACACAACTCATTAATCTGAAAGCTAGCTCAGAAGACTCATTCTCTTAATTTATTCATTTACTCCACAGGTCTTTGTAGAGGTCCACCTATGGGATAAGCACCAAGCTCTATGCCTCAGATCAGCAAATCTCAGCCGGCATCCAGGCATACTTGGGCAAAAGAGCCCTTATGAACCGCCACAGACTAATCTAAAAATATAACTGCTGGGGTGCCTGGGGGGCTTAGTCAGCAGAGCATGTGACTCTTGATCTCAGGGTTGTGAGTTCAAGCCCCATGCTGGGCGTGGAGCCTACTTACAACATACATACATACATACATACATACATACATAAAATTTAAAAAATAAAAATACAACTATGGCCTCTAGATCTCCCAAGAATGATGCATCATCTCCTTGGACTTTCACAAACAGCTACATGAAAGTTACCCAGGCTCAACCTATACCTCTCTGACAAAATCTCTATCACTTGTGGCGCCTGGGTGGCGCAGTCGTTAAGCGTCTGCCTTTGGCTCAGGGCGTTATCCTGGTGTTATGGGATCGAGCCCCACATCGGGCTCCCTGCTCTGCTGGGAGCCTGCTTCTTCCTCTCCCACTTCCCCTGCTTGTGTTCCCTCTCTCTGGCTGTCTCTCTCTGTCAAGTAAATAAATAAAATCTTAAAAAAAAAAAAAAAATCTCTCTCTCTCCCCACTTGCTCTCTCCCAACACCTGTTGGGTGCTACTGGAACCAGCCCAGCATGTTCCTGCCTCAGGAATGTCACATATCCAGTTTTCTATGCCTGGAGTACACTTCTCCCACACAGCTGCTTTACTTCTTTCCAATGTCACCTTCCCGGTGAGGCCTTCCCAAACACCAACTGCAACACCCTTCAACGCCCATGCCCAGCACTTCCTATCTCCCTTCCTTAATTTATATTTATGATATATTTATATTTTATATTTATGATATATTTACTTGTTTATTGTCAATGTCCCCCCACTCCAGGATATAAGCTCCATTTTCATGAGTTTGTTCACTGCTTTATTCTTAATGTCTACACATTCTTAGTATCTTGACACATTGTAAGTGTCAAGAAATATTTGTTGAATACAAGAATAATGGATAAAAATGCACTTAGTATGTGTCTGGCATATAGTCTGCATTCAGTAAATGTAACTACTATTAGATCAATATGCAAACTATTGATCAAGAGGACATAATGCTCCAGGGCATGCAAAATCTCATTAACTTCTACAGAACATTCTACTTAGCTGCTGAGATACGACAAAAACTAGCTTCTTTTCTCACTACTATACATTCAAAATGGGTTCAACAAATGATTTTTTATGGAGACCTAAGTTTCTGAGCAAAACCTCCTGTGTAAAATTCACAGCAGTTTTGTAACATAATTTTTTTAGCAACGAAAAGAAATTGACAACTTTTTTTCGCTTGTTATTTATCTCGGTACTTCAGGTTGTTATTGATTGCACACAAGAATATGCCTCAAAATGCCTCCAACTTAGGATAAAGCACAGGCATTCTTTCTTCATTTCTTTTTTTTTCATTGCCTTTAGTTTCCTCCCTCTTGCACAGCAAATTATATCACTGTGACTGACAACTATTTTGCCAACATTTCAGGTATATTTTTCAACTTCTTGCTTTTCTATTCTCTTTATCCACACATCAAATTATTTTTTTCCCTTTGGCTTGACTACTGTTACATCCTGTTTCATTCTGAAGATGACGTGTTATTTTAATTGACAAAACTTGGGTGTTCAAAATGGCAATTTTGCTTTCTGTACTTCTATTCAATTTAAGACCTCATTTTTCCCTGGCAAAAAAGTGATAATCATTGTTATTGAGTGCTTACTACATGTCAGACATTGTTGTAAGACAATCAACGCACTAATTCTCATATTAGTCCTATGAGGTACCCATATTACAGGAGAGGAAAGTGAGGCCCAGAGAACTTAAATATCTTCACTAGCATCATACAGCTGATATTGAGAGACCTGGGATTCAAACACAGGTGGTATGACTCCAGAGTTGATTGTCTCAACCACCCCATTATAGTTATTTCTTTTAAAAGTTGTCAGAAAATGGAGTGTATGGGTGGCTCAGTCAGTTAAGCATCTGATACTTGATCTCAGCTCAGGTCTTGATTTCAGGGTTGTGAGTTTAAGCCTTGCACTGGGCTCCGTGTTGGGCTCCAACAAAGGAGGGTTTTTTTTAAAGATTTTTTATTTTATTTATTTTAGAGAGAGAGAGAGAGAGAGAGAGCAGGGGGAGGGGCAGACGGTGAGGGTGAAGAAGAATCTCAAGAAGACTCCATGCTGAGCCTGGAGCCTGACGTGGGGCTCGATCTCACAACCCTGAGATGAACTGAGCCAAAATCAAGAGTCACTCAACCGACTGAGCCACCCAGGCACCCCGTAGCCTACTTTAAAAAAAAAAAAAAAAAAGAAGTTGCTAGAAAACATGATCCATGCACTCTTCCTGCAGGATGTTCTGGTAATGGACCCTCTGCTCTCAGCTCAGCCACTGCCACTGATGGAGCTCAGGTTCATCAGGATCATGCCACTTAAGAGCCAAAGTCTTTTATATAATTAGTATTGTTATTGTTGTTTTATTCTGTTAATTCTTGTTAATTGTTGAATTTTGTTAATTCTGAATTTTTAAGTGGTTATGTGTTACTGTTCTCTTTTAAAAATTTCTTATTTCCATAAACAAATAAATAAATATTTCTTATTTCCATGACAATTTTTTTTCTTCCTGTGGCCAGGATTCTGTATAGTAAAAGTTTTCCTTTCCCACTAGACTAAAAGCTCTGTAAGAGCAAGGTTTGTGTCTATCTTATTCAGGACTGTGTACTCAGAGCCACACATAATACCAGGCAGTACGTTTGGGATTCAATGCACATTTCTTTGAACAAGTTGAAACAGAATTTCCTCTCCCTCTTCTTATTCAATTTCTTATATTGTGGTTCCATAACCCTGCCTTGAGAGAACCTCAGAATAATATATTTTATTAAACACATAGATATATTTACTGAATATATTGGCAAAATGTGCTATAATTTAAAGACTGAAGACTTGTTTTTGAATATGTCTCAGAAATGGAATAGGCCTATTCCAATAGCATGTTCATGATGCTTCAGTTTCCTTTCTAACCCCAGATAATTGTACTACACAGGGTGAGGCATCTGGTAAACGTGTGAAGTTGATACTCCCCTGAGAGAATATGGGTGTGCTTGGGAGTAGGATTTAATTTTTTTTGAAGACGTGAGCATTTGAAGAAAGGAATCAGTACGTGAAGGTCAGTCCATGAAGGTGCATGAGTGAACAGGTTGGTGGGATAACTAGAGTGGAGAGAAAAACATCACCAGACTGACAGACAACACTCCAGGTTTCTACTGCCAATTCTGCCATTCTCCAAGTGGACAAGTCAAAGGACCTCCATCACTGCCACGATGCCGTCATCATCATAGTCATAAAAATATCTAACACATACAAAATGCCTACCAGCTTTCATGGATTATTTCATTCAATCATTACAAGAGCCCTATACCATAATTATTATCATCAAATTATTACAGATGAAGAAACCAAAGCATAGAGAAATTTGGTAACTTACCTAAGGTCAACATTAGGTAAGGGGCACAACTGACCTTTGAATCTTAATCTAATTCCAAGACCCAAACTCTTCATCAGTTCTATCCATTCTTTCTATCTGAGCCTCACTTTTCTCATGAGTTTTCTCTATCAGAGATTAACTGAAATATACATCAAGTCCTTCACAGCTCCAAAAGTCTATTATTCTAATAAAATGTAGTCAAATGAACCCTTCACATATTCAATAATGTATATAATCATATAATCATGATTTTGCTAATAACAATTTAGCATGGAAGGTCAGCCTTCTCTTAAATGACAATTATTAACATTATTTTAACACAGTTAAATCAAGTGTTTCTGGGATCTGATTGGTACTTCTTTACTACTCAGAGGGGGTAGAGGTTACACACGAGGAGTGATTACAGAGGACGCACCTATACTATCATAAGCCAAGTTGGATACAGGAGCTGAGATCAACTGTGCTCCTGTTCCAAGCAACAGAGCAAGTCTAACAGCTGGGGTCCCCCAAGCCCTCTGAATGTCGGTGTCTACATAGCATCCTAAATGAGAGTAACAACTATCATCGAACTTTCCAATGTTTCTTCCTGCCTTTCAGACCACAATCATAATCCTAAATCTGACTACAGAAGTGTTTCTTAAACTGTGGTGAGAGACTATTTTTTTCCAGTTTTACTGAGGTAGCAGACTAATTTTTAATCTCTAATCCATTGCGAATCAACAGGTTAAAGATTTTAAATTTTATATTTGTAAATTATAATGAAATGAACTTCTAGAAAAAATACATTTTAAAAGATATACAAACTCAAGAGACCTAAAATTACATTTCAATAAATCTAGTCAGAACAAACATAACAGGAAAAAAGTACAGGAACCATATACATTGTTTATAGAAAGTGTATATGTAGGAGATTAAAATGGAGAATTGCTGATTATACTCATAACTTTTGTCATTCACAACCATAAAAAACAAAAATTATCAAGGAAATAGCAATTCTCTGTATTAAATTGCTTTACTCACACTTTGAATGAACACTGTGTATATCAATAGTTGAGCCTATTTTCTGCTTGTTAACTTATCCAGGTTGGATTGATGACAATGATACTCTTTGGGGATAATATACATCTATGTTTCATTTTATTAACATTTATAATAAAGAAATCAGTTTCACAAAGGTAAATTGACAAGAATGGAAGAAAATGAATTACAGTGAGTTTTTGATTTTTATCAAAAGTAAGGCATGTAATGCTGTATTTTTGAAATCCATCTCTAATCCTTTATCAGTAAACAGTTACAACAATTTATCATGTAAAGTCATGGGTAAATTTATACCACCTTTCAAATATTAAAAGGAATGCTTGATCCACTATTTTTTCACGCCTGCATCTTCTTTCGATACAAGGTAAAATTTCAAACATTTTACCAAATGCTACCACAGATGTGCAAGCCAAGATCATCAATTATCCCATTGATATTTTCTGCTGAATTATGTCATATGTCATAACAATCTATAGAAACTATTCCTCTAAGCTTCTAACTCTCAATTTTCCCCTTCAGTTTTATCTATTTTTGAAATATATTTTGCATTCCTTCCTTGCATGTAGGTGTGTAGGTCACTGAAAATACCAAAGATGTCAGATATATAAACAAATTTATGCTGTCCAATTCATAACTCTAAAATGTTGGGATTAAACTGCTTTCTTATCTTGCAGAAAGACTAAGAGTTTCTTTTGTGGTTCAAACATTCTCAACAAAACTTTTTCCCCTCTATAATCACCATAAGTCAACACGCAAAAACAGTTCCTAATGGTGAGTTTTCATACTGATCATAAAGATCAGTTTTTATATTCTCTCTATAATAAAGAGAATAATGGAGTAAATTTAACACATTCACCTTAACATAAGTCGCTATGACACTAAGCATGCTGTCTAGTTCAGCTGACATTTTTCTCCTAACAAGACTTTCTTGATGAAGTAAGTAGTGTGTTAAATTATGAGTGTCTCAATCTGGGCATTTATTCCAGAACAGTTTTCCATTATTGCAGTTGCCCCATTAAAGGATACTTCCACATAAACTTATGCTATAAACCACATTACCCGACACTGACCACATACTTAGATATTGTGGTAATAATCAAAGTTCAGTAAGTGCTGCTAGACATTTGCTCTTATTTGCCTCATATAGACCCATTATAAACAGTTTAAAACTAGCACTACACCTTGAGTAACTTTGATCTACAAAACTCCACAAATCCAGCTCTCACTCAGCTCTCCAATCCCATCCCGTGCCACTCTCCCCCTCACTCTCTATACTTTGGTCATATATAAACACGCCATGTTCTCTCCCACTTTATACTTCTCCTATGATGATGTGTCATCGTTATAGCTATTTAATACCTGTGTTTCCTTATAGAATGTAACCACCAGAGGGACAGAAACCATGTCTACCTTCTTTTATCATAAAATCCCAAATGCCAGGAACATTGAAGATGTTCAATAAATATTCACTGAATAGAATTTTTTTACAGCAATTTACTGAGTAGAGTACGGCCACAAAAATGTCTCATATCTTTGGGAAAAAATATAAAATAACATTTTCATTGAGTAGCAAAGTGAAAAATGACCCCTCACTTTGGTAGTATAAATGTCTCCTTCTAGGAACTATTTGGCACCTGAGCCTCCTGGAAACAGAAAAAGAAAAGCAACAGAGGGGAAGTGTGTGTGTGGGGGGGGCGGTGAGATAGGATGGGAGGGAGGGCAGAAACAAATGAAAAAAAAAAAAAAAAGTGGAAGTTGGGACAACAGTATAAAAGCAGCTAAATTGCCTGTAAATTACCTTCTCTTTGTCTGGAAGGGCCTTTCATCTCTCACTTTGCGCTCCCACTTTCACCACATACCCAGCCTGATGAACTTCCATTCTCTTTCAAGACTCTCATGATTATCACCTCCCTTGCATACACACACACACACACACACACACACACACACACAGAGAACTGGGTCTCTATTGTAAATATTCTTCAAATTCATAGTACTCAGTGGTATACCGATCATAGCAATTTTACAAAGCTGTTTGTCTATCTTCTCTCTACTTAGGATGCATCTTCCTTGAGGACAGGAATTCCTGTTCACCTTTGAGTTTCCAACGCTTAATTTACTGCCTGACCCAATGAAGATTTCAACATGTTTGCTGACATAATGAGTGAATATGGTTGATCTCTATTTTCCTGCCCATAAGAAGTGAGAGCATATAGGTGAGGGATGGGAACAGGAGAGTAGGGAAGGAAAAAAAAAAAAAAAGATTGAGTGGGGAGTGGGGGATGGAACTTAGGTTGTATGGCAGTGAAAGAAACTCAAAAGTGAAGTAAACAAGGGCAGATATGTGGGAGAAAGGATAGATAAGAAAAAAGAGGCACAAAATATCACTGAGTTGTCACAAAACACTCTTTAAGAATCTAAGAAATTTTACTTTTTGTCTTTACTTAAGTATCCTTGTTCTTTTGCTTATTCATATATTTTTTCAATAATAATTTACTGAGAATCTACTTTATGGAAAGGGTTGTGCTAGGTTCTGGGAATATGGAGTTAGAAAACTGAGTTAGTGAGCAAGTCATGCCGAAAAAAAAATGATAAGAGCAAGAGCAGAGATTTATGTACAATAGAATAAGGGCAGAGGAGAGGGACATTTAAACCACCAGACCCTGCATGTTTACCATATGGGTCCTTTGGGACCCCATCAGTAAAAGAATGGGTTCATACTATATCAGTCTTCCTGAGATGGGTTCCCAACGCAATGCTTTGGGATGATAAAACATCCTGCGACTTAAAATTTATTTTCATATTTCTCAGTGTTTAAACTTAGAATTTTGTCTTTAATCAGTTTTAATAACAACAAAAATATATAAGACCTTTCTAATTTAAGCCATCTTCTAAAGGTAACCAGACAGGTAAATGATTTTTCACATTTTATGGATTATTTATTTCTACTTTTCTGTAGCAAAGAGATAAATTCTTCCCTACCTAAAGTAATAGGGAAAGTACCAATTTCTGAAGTTGTTAATTTCACTTTGCTGACATTTTGCCTTGAATTTATGGCACTGATTAATAATAGTCTAATAGAATATATTTCCTTAACCTGATTTACTAGCATCAATATTTGCATTACTGCCATTCCTGTAAAACTTCAAAATTTGAAATTTGAGGTATTCAGCTGAGTGTGTCATATTTTTATTTGGAAATCTGATGATAATTAATATATCATAATTTATAAACTATTCATTTAAAATCATTTAGTGCATACAAATAAAATAAATGTTTATCTAAGTTTGTCTTTATACAAAAAGTTCAGATCTTAAAAAACTTAAACCTCAATTACATTCTGGTTTCTAAAATAGCATGGTAACATAATATAGAAGTAGAAACTGACTGTATTGCATACTGAATTTTCATTTAACTAGTGAATATTTGCTATGTTTGCTACGTTTTTATAACTCAAAGAGACTGTGAAGAGGGTTGGTAGAGTAGGACAAGTCCTTTTTTAGAAGAAGTTCTAGGTAGCTATTTTCTATAGTTTAAAGTATGAAATCATATATCACCTCCCACCTTTAATTTGATACCCATACCAGTACCCTAGGGTACACCCTTCCACGTTGAGAGCACAGCCTTAAAGGAATCACTCACTCTTTCTTTGGTGGCATTATGACATCAAAACAGAGATAGAGTAAACATCTGGGGTACATTATCATCTAACGTAACTACACTGGTAGACACTGAATTCAGCAATTAATAAAATGTGTACATCTATAAATAGAAAATATTCTGTTATATGATTATTAAAGCTAGAAAGAATAAAGCATGTAGTGTTTTATGAAGAAAGAAAAAGCAAGAGTCTGGGATTTCTATTTAGGTCAAAGTAGTTTAAAGAGTAATTACTATTCAGTAAGATAGGTAGAGGGGCTATCGGGGCAGGTCTTGGTTTGTCTGAATCAGAAAGCGAAAAAAAAAATGTCGGTTTTTAAAGGCTAAAAGTTGTGCCACTTCACAAAAATCATCCACCTAAGCAATTCTTGAGGCTTGCTAAACATACAGGCTAGTGTACGCTAATATGAAACACACAGCAAAGTTTAAAAAAAGAAGAAAATGTATATTTTAGTTTAAGATATCCAGCTGAGGTTAGCTCTAAGGACTTCCTTAAATAAGCTGACAAGAGATTTTCAACATCTTCATCTCTTAGTTAAGTGTCCTGTGTTAACAAATGACAGAAGTTAATGTAATTTAAAATTTTAATCAAAATTAACTAACATTTCTCAAAGGAATTCTATGACCAAGGTATATATATACAGGAGTGGTAAAAGCTACAATGATACAGATTTCCAAGGGCACGTGCCCTTAAGGAAGGTGTAGTCTAGTTGCAGAGATAATGTGTATACACAATGAAAACTGGCAAAGCAAAATGTAATTGGTTCTATTGGAGAGAAATTACTCAGAGCACTAGAGAAATACAGGACAAAGGCAACAGACTAACTGAGATACCAGTAGAATTTTCTTGGAGGACAGAGTGTTTGTCCTGGGCTTTAAAATAATTTAGTTTTTGAAGGATAGAAAGGGGAATGAGGGATATTTCAGATAGATGGTACCTCAGAAACAAATGTTTCCTTCCTGTCTGATGAGTGAAAATCTGGTTTAGATGGATAAGGTGGACAAGTAAGAAATAAGGATGAACAGGTAAGTGAGGCCCATAGCTTTGAAAGCCATAGTGACTCTGGACTTTATTTTGAAGACAACAGGAAACTGCTGAAGGTCTTTAAGCACAAGAGTGAGTGAATCAGAGAACATAAGAATGTCTTTTGTTCTTTTGTGCAAATAAACATTAAAAATATCACTGACATGCTTTCATAAAAAGGCCCATCTACACAGTGTTGGTGAAATCAAAATGTTAAAAAGAAGCTGTGAATCCTCTTAAATTTGACAAGATGACTGTGAGTAATAATCACCTACTGAGGTTCATTGAATATCTGTCAGGGTTGCCAGATGCCAGAACACAATGCAAAAACTGATCATAACATCCTTGGATACAACAGAAAAACAAGGAAGGTTCACACTTACAAAATAAGATGCGGGAAAGAGGAGTGTTTTCCAATGTTAAAACTTAGCATCTTCAAAATCTAGGCAAATGAATATGTATGGTCAGGAGCACTCAAAACAAATCTATCAAATGTCTAGGACTCTTTTGGATCACGAGCTTATAAAGACAGCAAATTAAAAGACTAAATGCTATTGTTAGAACAACTGTACTTTATCTCACTGTGTTACACATTTCAAATGTGGGGAAAATGAGAAAAAGCTGGATCAGATACTGGAACAAAAACAATGCTACCTGTTCAACAAATTCTGTTTTATTCTAAAGACGCAAGAATACATCTCCCAAGCCCCCTTGTTTAAGAGCTCTTGACTGAGTTATGGCCACTATGGGTAGAAATGATATTCAACACTCCTAGGTCTGGTTCCCAAAACTTCCATGCATTCTCGCTCCTCGCATGCTGGCCAGATGCAAAAATATCCAGTAGAACGCTGTGAGGCTCTTGAAGATTTAAAAAACAAAGCACAACAAAAGCCACATGAATGAAGTAGATTAGATCTGAATGACGAGGAGGGGTCTTCCTCCTATTTCCTGATGACCCTCATTGGATTATAACATGAGCTTGAAATAAAAAATACTGAGATTTGGGATTGTTTATTGTATTAGTTAGCATATCCTTACTAATGCAGACTCCCAAAACTTAACTTATATTTAAAGAAGAATATTTACTTATATTTAGAAGAGTAGGGATGCCTGGGTGGCTCAATCGGTTAAGCATCTGATCATGGCTCAGATCATGATCCCAGGGTCCGTGTCGAGGCTCCATGTCATCAGGCTCTCTACTCAGTGGGGAGTCTACTTCTTCCTCTGCCTGCTGCTCCCCCTTCTTGTGAGCTATCTCTCTCTCTGACAAATAAATAAACTCTAAAAATCAGAAGAGTTATACAATATATACTCTAATCCTCCTCAATCACATCAGAGTGCTTTCGGAGCTATAAATACACAAAAATATTATGCCACAAATATGATCAAATTTACAGTGTACTAAAAAGTAAAGTTGGAAAGAAATGATTTAAGGGAAAAGGATAGAACCACTAGTCATTACATCCTGAAATGAGACAACCAGATCGTCTACTGGGGATTTGGTTTTTTCCATGGTGATTCTCCAAGAAGCATCATCCAGTGAAGGTAAGAAACCATTTCAGGAGGTGACAAAAGAACCATGGACACTACATGACTGGACCAAACGTTCTCCATCTTAATCAGTTTAAAAAAACCGTATTTGTAAGAGTTCTGATGATGTAGATTTTTTGCTTGTACTTTCACGTAAGTTTATTTTTATATTTTTCCTAGGATATTCTTTCTTACTTCCTCTAATGTAGTTGTACTTGTGAGCGTGCATTTTCTCATTATCTCTTCTTAATGTACTTTTTCTTTTTTGGACAATTTTCTATTTTATATGGTATTTTTTATACTTTCAAAGTTTTCCTTTCTAATTTTATTGTTCTAAGCATAAGTGTTCATGACTGTAAAAAGTTATCTGCGATGACTCTAATTTCCAAATGTTTCTTCTGTGAGAAATCTTTCTTTCAGTAGTATAGGAAAAAAAATAAGTATTCAATAAGACCAGACTGACCAAGGAAAACACAGAAAATGGATAGGAAATCAATTAATATAAATTACTTCTTTAATATCTGCTCATCTGAGCACTGACAGAATCCTTAATGTCTTTTCCCAAAGCACTTTTTAAGATAAACTGAATTATGTTATATCCTTTTTGGGCTCGTATCATCATCATCAGATTATCCCGCACTCAGCAAATGGATCATAAATTATCTGACTTGCTTTCACAGCCCCAGAGGGATATCTTTGGTCTGAATTCTCACAAATACATATCCCTTTGGTGTGATCATCACTCATACATTCATTTAACAGAAGTTTAATGAAGGTCTACTACGCACCAGATATCAGTGATATGTCAATGGACAAAAGACAAAAATTGCTGCTCTCTCAGAGGCTTATTTTGGTCAGGAAGAGAGGGAGACAAATAACAAACCAAATTAACTACAATTAATTACCCAGTATGTAGATAGTAATAAGTGGTGTGGAAATAATAAAATAAAAATTTTAAATAGGGTTTTTAGTAAAGGCTTTACAAAATGGGCTTTAGAGTCAAGACCTAAAGGAGGCAAGGAGGTGACTGTGATGATACCTTAGGAAAGAGAGTCTCCAGCATAAGAAACAGCAACTGGTGGGAATGTTCTCGGCATACCTGAGGAACAGAAAGAGGACAATGTGCCTGGAGCAGCAGCCGTATGACTGGGGCTGGGAGAGAGCGAGAGGAGATGAGGATAAAGACCTGATAAGGCACAAAATCATGTCAGCCTCGTGAGTCACTGTAAGAACTTTGTCTTTGTCTTTTTTTTTTTTTAAGATTTTATTTATTTGAGAGAGAGAGAGTGAGCAAGAGCACGTGCAGGGGGAGGGGGCAGAGGCAGAGGGAGAAGCAGACTCCCTGCTAAGCAGGGAGCCCAAAGCCAGGCTCTCGGTACCCTGGGATCATGACCTGAGCTGAAGGCAGAAGCTTAACTAACTTAGCCACCCAGGCACCCCAGAACTTTCTCTTTTTCTTTTAGTGAAATGGAAAGTCACTGAAGAATTTTGAACAGAGGATTGGTATTAAGTGACTTATATTTAAAACATTTAATTCTGGCTGCTGTGTGTTGGCAATGACAGGAGAAAGCAGTTAGATGACTGCAATAATCCAGGTGAGACATGATGGTTCAAACCAGGGTAAGAGTGGGTATAGAAGGTGAGAAATGGCAAGATTCTGAATATATACAGTATTCAGAGCAAATAGGATTTACTGACAGATAGGATACAGGGTTCGAAAGAAAGGGAGGAATCAAGGAGGACTTTAAGATTTTTTACCTGAACAAGCAGAAGGATAAAATTGGCATTTACTGAAATGGAAAAACTAGAAGAACTGGTTTGAGAAAGAGAAGCAGGAATCATAAGATAAGTCCGAGATACATTAAACTTAAGAAGACTATTAGACATCCAAATGGAGACACTAAGCTGGCAGCGGGAGTTATGTGATAGGGATTCAGAGGAAAGGCATACATGGGAAATATAAATCCAGAAGTCACTGGCACGTAGATGGCTTGGCCAGCCATAAGATGAAATGATATCACAAAAACTATGAGAAGAGATTGGAAGGGAATAATAAGAGTTCTGGGGCACTCCGACATTAAGAGTTCCAAAAGAAGAGAAAGACATAGCAAAGGACTGAGAACAATAGGCCCGTGAATTCAGAGCAAAACCAACAGAGGGTAGGGTCATGGAATGTCACTTGCTGCTTGTAGGTCAATTAAAACGAGGATTGATATTTGATCTTTGGAGTTAGCAACATGGAGGTCATTAGTAACCTTGACCAGAGCTATTTCAGTTGAATGATGGAGGCAGAAGCCTGTTCAGAATGTTTCAAGAGAAAATGAGAATGGCAAAATTCAAGAATAAAGACAGACAACTTTCTGGAACAATTTTGTTATAAAGAAGAGGAAAGAAATGCAGTAGTAGCAGGAGAGGAGGGAGAGTAGGATCAAAGGAGGTTGTCTTTGTTTTCATTTTACAGAGAGGAAATGTAACAGTATGTTTGTAAGATGGTGGGGAAGAACCATTGTGAAAAAAGTAGTGATTAGAAAAAAAGAGGGAAAACCGTTGCAGGGATGTTCTTAAATACATTTGAGAAATGGAATCTAGTATACAAGTAGAGAGTTGGCATGTGCTGGGAATGTGGGTACTTTTTTACCCAAACTAACAAGAGAGAAAACAGAGCTCAGGCACACAAAGGCAGAGGTGGTTAAAAATGGTGATGAGGGCACCTGGGTGGCTCAGTCGTTAAGCATCTGCCTTCGGCTCAGGTCATGATCCCGGGGTCCTGGGATTGAGTCCCACATCGGGCTCCCTTCTCTGCTGGGAGCCTGCTTCTCCCTCTCCCACTCCCCCTGCTTGTGTTCCCTCTCTTCCTGTGCCTTTTCTGTCAAATAAATAACATCTTTAAAAAAAAATGTGGTGGTGCAAGCTTAAGGATGTTCTCTTCCGGTTGCTTCTATTTTCTCAGTGGAATAGAAAGCGAAGTAGTCATCTGCTTAAAGTTAGGATGGGACAGAGAGGTTGGAGGTTTGGGGAAAGAGGGGGAAGGTATGAAATAAGCATCTAGAAGCATGAAAGTGTGAGGGGCACAGGGAAATAGGACTGGCAGGCAGCATTATAAGTCTACTCAAATTTATCAGGAATTTGAAGTGAGACCAATAAGCCTGGGAAGCTATGCAGATAGATCAGGAACAGGAGAAGAGTTGTATTTAACCAGTCTTATAGTGGCCAAGGAATAGAGTATTTACAAGGGAATAATAGTGATTAATCATGAAATTTCAGCTAGGTTTAAATGACAGGAAAATATGAAGGAAATGAGCAATAGCAGGGAGGTAGGGGTCAAAAAATTGTTGAATCAGGGTATTAGAAAGTAAAGTGGAGATAAAAGTGGATAGCAAGAGAGGGATGCTTACAAGCAAGATTATGGTAGTTACTAGTTATGATACAGTCTTGAATGAACACAGGGATGTGCCTAAGGAATGATGGAGGACAAGATCACTGAAAGAAAGCATGTCAAGGAACCAAGTGGCTAGAATAGTAGAAGGATCATTTTCATTAAAGAATCATGGCTGGAGCAGTGTTTGAAGATGTGAAAGTGATCCAGGAACCGAAATAGACAACAAATAAGGTTATATTCAACAGAGAGTCTAAAGTAAATGAGTTGAGGAACTTTGTGATACCGAAGATAGTTATTCATTATAAGAAATGGGAACCTGCTTTTGCCTTTTACAGAATATTAATGACCACACAAAAAAGAATGACAGATAATTGAAAGTTATTTCAACAATCAAGAATAAAAGGGAATTTATTAAGTAGTGGGTAAATCACCCCGACATATTTAAGGCTGGATCATGCCTTTCCATTCTTTAGGAGGAGTCATTCATAAAAGAACCCATACAACAAATGCATTTCTACTTGCTCTGAAAGAATCAGCTGACAGACCCTACTTAGATTTACTTTTAAAGTATTTGGCCATAAAAAAGACCTCTCTACAGAGCATATAAGAACAGAGAAATTATGAAATCAATATACTGTTCTATTAAGTAAGTTTAAAAAGTAAATAAACAGCTATCTTTAAAAATAAAGTACTATGTTTCAAATGCGGGGGCAGGAGGAATAAGAAAGGAAATGATTAAACCATTTAAGATGAGATTATTTCTTCCCCGAGTATTCTCACTACTGTAAGTCAACAGGGAAATCTGTAGGTTTCAGAAAATTGTTTCAATCATTCTGAACATCAATTATGTTCCTTCAATCGTAAGGAGACTACTAAGAAATAACATATATTTCTAGGGGTGCCCGGGTGGCTCAGTTGGTTGAGTGTCCAACTCTTGCTTTTGGCTCAGGTTATGATCTCAGCGTCATGAGATCAAGCCCCCCCCAACAGGTGCAATGAGTCCACTGGAGATTCTCTCTCCCTCTCCCTCCCCCTCTGCCCCACCCCTGCACGTCAGTGTGCAGGCACACTTTTGCTCTCTTAGATAGATAGATAGATAGATAGATAGATAGATAGATAGATAGATAGATAGAAAGAAATAAAATCTAAAAAAAGAACATATTTCTAGGGGTGATCATGTAGCTATATGATGGCATTGTGATTCAGCAGCAGTTAAACACTAAATATTTCAGTTAGATTTCAAATTATATTCACAAATTACAATCTTTCACAAAGAGAAATAGATCAAACACCATAAAAAGGTAGATGTATCTGTTTAACCACTGTCTCCCCACACACACACAAAAAAAGGAAACTACAGAGCTCTAATGGGTGACCTGGCTTGGGTGAGTGTAACAAATTAAAAATAAATGAAAGCCAGACAAGATGCCTGTCTGTCATGACTGGATATTTAACTACGTGATGAGTTGCTGGGGAAACAAATATGACTAAAAGACATATCTCTGCCTTCAGGTCACCCATAAACTAGAGGGAAAGACATGCATGTAAGCAAAATACACATGGACAATATATATTTGTACATAAAATGCTAGGGGACCAACAAGAAGGGGTGAGTAAATCTTCCTGCGAGAGGAAGAGGAGGCTCATGGGTGATATTTGAACTGGGCCTTGAGGACTGAGTTGGAGTTCACATTGAAGGAGGTCTACATGTGTGTGCTGGGAGTGGGTGCAACTGGGAAGGAAGAAGCTCCTGCAGGGGGGAAAGCATCAGCCAGATCTCGGGGAACGCGAATGTACAGGACATTTTAGTTAACTGTGAAGAGAAAGGTGTGATTTACGAAGAGAAACAATGGATGACAAACTTGTAAAATGAAGTCAGAAATGTAGCCTTGTAAGTCATTTGCTTTTAAGACTTTAGATTTCATCCTGCTAGGTAGTTACTTGCCAGAGTGTGTTCCATAGAGTACTAGTTCTATGGGATGTTGATGGACATGACATGAAAACCATGGCACCTCTGATAAGGTTAAACAAAATTTAAAGGATTTCTTTACTCTAGGACTTCTCTGTACTTCTTAATATACTAATACACATGGTGAATCTCAAAAGGAAACTAGCTTATGCAGTTTTACAAACTAATTTGATCACAGAATCCCGCTTTTTAAGAAGCGTATTAGAGAACTAATGTTCTGTAGGAACGTACTCTTAAAATTGCTGCTGGGGCAATGGGGAAATCACTGCAATATAAATTGGTTTCCCACCACAGGACACCATATATCTATTCCTCCACCCAATGAACATTTGTTTAGTACCTTCTACATGCTAAGCCTAATAGTGCATAAAAGTACAGGAGCCTTATAAATTCAGATTATGGTCATATGAATAAAAATAATATTAGATGCATACTGGGCTAATCTGAACAAAACAAAAATGAACTTGGATTCTTATTGTAAAGGACTCACATTCATCAGGTGTAGTAGTAGTTAGGGATGGAGACTCGGGAGCCAAACTGCCTGGGTTTAAACCCTAGCTTTCCACTTAACTAGCTGTGTGATCTTGGGCAAATCGCTTAAGCAATCAGTGCTACGTTTTTCCCCTCTGTAAAATGGGAATTGTAACAGTACCTAACTCAGAGGTTGTTCTGATGATTAGGTAAATTGAATAAGTTAGTATTTATAAAGAGCTTAGGACAGTGGTTGGCATAAGGTAAGCACAATGTGGTTTGTTAAATAAATAAAATCAACACACTAGGGTCAGAGGGAGTATTTATCTTTCCTTTCCCAAAGTATTTTATTGCACATTTACTCTCGGAAATTTTTGTAATAAATCAGTACCTTGTTTAGAGATTGGTGAAAATGAGGTAAACACAAGACCATTTGGGCTCTTCCTTTAAGTGGGAAACTTGACTGAAATATCCATCTTTACCCTAGGTAGTGCACCATGGTCTCCTAGCTTTCAGTATTTTGTCCACACACTAGTTGGAAAAGTCCGGACACAAAAATGAAACAGGAGGATGAAGGATTGAATAAAGTCAATTGCTAGTTTCTTCTTTATACTTTTCCTATTTTTCAAATTACCCAAAATCAGTATGTATTATTTTTGTATTCAGGGAAAAAAATGCTATTTTTAAAGGTCAGGTTTTAAACTAGTGTCAGAAACAAAGACGAATACAAAATGGCAACTTTTCTCCTTAGCAATCTAGTAGCCAGAGATAACTGGGAGATCAGGGCAGGATGAAGCATATGTTTCAAATTAGAAAAAGCTATGAATTTACCAAAGAAATTCCAAAAATCTTAATACGCTAAAAAAATCATGAACATTAACATATTATTATAAAGAAAATGATGTGACTCACATTGAAATCATAGCTGCTTGAGAATTCAGGTCACTGTTCCTTCTATACAGTATAAAAAAAACGGTGTTTAAAGTTACCTCAAAATTAAAATTGTAAGAAAGAGTTGAAGAACTCAAATTTCAAGGATTAAACCTGGGAAACCTTCTTACGGACATTTCATGATAATAAAGCCTAAATATTTTTTTTTTTCCTCCAGACTGAATAAAAACATATTCCTCATTTTAGTAAATGTTGGGTGGATCATTCAGACTGCTCAGGTCGAAAATTTTGCAGTCATTTCTCTCACATCCCGCATCCAGTGGCCCTTCCAATCCTCTCTGCTCCTCTTCAAAATACATCCAGATTCTGACCCCTTACCACCCACGCCCATGGTCCAAGCCACCATCTGAACTGGTCTCCCTGCTACTGTTCTTCCCTTCAGTTTATGCTCAAAACAGCATCCAAAGGAGTGACCCTATGACAGCATAAGTCAGATGGATCATCTCACTCCCAGTCATCCCCAAACCTCAGCCATTTCCCATCATGCTTATGAAATAAAAGCTAAAGTCCTGGCCAACCCTCCAAAACCCAGTCCATGTTAGCCCTCTGATCTTACTCTTCCTCCCCTGTTCCACTTCAGTCTCCTTGGCCTTCTTCCTGCTTCTAGAACAAACCAATCAGGCCTTTGCATGGGCTGTTCTTTCCACCTGGAATGCTCTTCCTACAGACGTCCAGGCACCTTACTCCTACACTTCCTTCACCACTATGCTCAAACGTCACCTTACCAACAAAGTTTTCCCTGATCACTTCTTTTAAAATTGCAAGGTACCCTGTGCACATAATCCTATTGGACTTCCCAGAATTTTCTCTAAATAGCATAAAATACCATCTAACATTCCATATATTTTCCTTATTTAACTCATTGTCTCCCCTCAATAGAATGAAAGCTTCCTGAGGACAGGATTTTCCTTTGTTTTGTTCCCTAATGTATTCTCAGAGGCCAGAACAGTGCTTAGTGCACAGTAGCTGCTCAATAAATACTTGGTCTCTGTTTAATAAAGTGGAGATATTGGGTAGGCCTTTGGAAATACACTCGTGAAATCTGAAGAGAGGCCTAAGCTGAAGCTGTAACTTTAGAAGTCATCAGGGATGAAGTCATTTAAAAAAAAGACAGTTACACAATCTTTGCTAGAAAAGCATAATGATAAAAATAATGCACTTTTTGCAAATTTCAAATTGGCAAAATTTACAAAACTGAAGGCAATTCAAAAGATATAAAACATGCAACTAATTGCAAGAGTCTGAGTCAGTATTTTTTTCTTTTTTTTTCTTTTAATTTAAATTCGAGTGAGTTAACATATAGTGTAGTATTGCTTTCAGGAGTAGAATTTAGTGATTCATCACTTACACATAACATCCAAGTGCCCTCCTTAATCCCCATCCCCCACTTAGCCCATCCCCCCACCCACATACCCTCCAGCAACCCTCAGTTTTTTCTCTTAACTATAGAGTCTCTTATGGCTTGCCTTTTAATTGCTCTCTAACGACACTGGCTTGATTTCATATTCAAGGTTACCTTATCTTTTCAGTAATGAAGGACATAGATGCCTTCTCATCTGATTGTAAACAACCACCACAGAACACTAATAAGCAAATGGAACACATGCAATGTGTTCCTCAAGAATTCCTGTTCTACCCTTCCTCCTCTGTGACCATTTAATTGTACTGGGGACTGGCAGGACTTGGGGGAATTGAATGTAATCTATTTGGAAGTAATGGCGATTACAATTCTCTCTCCAATAATTTGAAACTTAGTCTGAAGCTTCTTCAAAATATAAATGCAGAGCCCAAGGTCAGACAACGCTTTACTGAGAATCAGCTATTAGAATGCAGAGCGGTCGCCTGAAAGACTCTGCTGTCTGCATTTTGTGGAAACAGATGTGAAAAGTGGGGAAAGTATTATAAAATCACCACCACCACCGCTCGGTAATTTGTGTTAATTGTTTATGTATGAAGTTGTTGGCCCATTGTACTTCTTAAATGACATCCCTCATCAATCCCTGCAATTTGTCTCAACAAGAGGCAGACACAGTTGGGCTGGAAGATGCCTAGCTACAGAGCAATCTAAAAGCTTTTTCAAACACCTTTAATGCATATTCACAACCACCACTTTCTAAAATGCAATATTTCATCACCTACTATATTTAAATTTCTAAAATCTGCATTATATATTTCAAGTATGTTTAAATCAAAGTTTAAGTATTGGAAAAGCCTACATAATTTAACAAGTAACATGTATTAGAGGATGCTGACTCAGCAAATGATAGGCAATCAACGGAACAACCTTAACGGTATGAAAACTGCAAATAACTGCAGGTTTAAAGTTATGAAGATGAAGCTGAGAAAGAAATTAAAATTTCATAAAGGAAATAGACAAGGGAAATCAAATGAGGAAAAGCAAAAGTATAAAGGCAAAAAAGTTGAAAATACGAAGCAACCTGAATAGTAGGTAAAATAGAAAATCAAGTAAATGAAATGAGTTCAGGCTCTAACTAAGCTAAAAAGAAATTGGTATTAATCAACCATCATACTAGACCCACATTTTTAAAAATGGAAATTATTTTAACGGGGTGGGGGTGGTAAGTGAAGCAAGAGAATACTAGAATACTGTGGAGAATAACATCAAATAGGTCGTCGTTGTGAATTTTTCTGACTCCTTCCCAATAAAATCTCTAGAACCTTCTTCTCCATTACATCTCTCTAGTGCTTCTTGTTTTATCTATCATCATAACCACAAATCTACCTTCTTCACCACAACACACTGATTTTCCTGTAAGAGATTTGTATGGAGTAAGGAAGTCAAGAAAATGACAAAATTTGGGACCTTTCAGGATGACCCATTATAGATCATATTTAACACTTATTGAATACCAGCAACATAGAATCACAGACTCTCAAGGTCAGAAGAGATTTTAAAGGCCTTCTAGTCCAGCCAAGCATCCATTCTCAAAGTCCCTCTGTGATATTCCTGCCAAGCAGCTAAACTATGCTTACTGAAACACGTTGATTGATGGAGAATCCACCATCTTCCAAAATGTCTCATTTTACCTTCAAACATCACTTCATCCTGTTACTTATTCCATTTCTATGTCCCTCAAACTAAATAGTTCACCTGGGACATTTGTTGATAAGAAAACATAAAAACATCTAAATGACTGGAACCTACCTTACAGAGATTCTCATTTTATTCAGATGACTGGGGGACCCCTGATAGTATATTTTCAAAGTTCCCCAAGTGAGGGGCACCTGTGTGGCATAGTCAGTTCAGCGACCAACTCTTGGTTTCGGCTTAGGCCCTGATCCCAGGGTCCCGAGATTGAGCCCTGCATTAGGCTCTGCGCTCAGCGTGAGTCTGCTTAAGATTTTCTCTCCCTCTCCCTCAGCCTCTACCCCCCACCTAAAATCAATCAATCAATCAATCAATCAATCAATCAATCTTCAAAGTTCCCCAAGCGATTCTAATATGCAAGCCAGGATTAGAAACATTGCATAAAACTAAGTTCACTCCACACCATGGTAGAGTTACTATTAGAAAATGTCAGATGACCTATCTTCCTAAAACGTCTATTTATTAGTCTCGATTTGATTCCTTGATGATTATACAGTAGAATACGATAACATTATAACACGGAAAGAGTGAGATTTGAATTCAGACAGAGCTGACCCTAAGTGAGTGACCTCAGCCAAATTGCCTAAATATTCTGAGTCTCAGCTTCCCCATCTGTAAAAAAAGGATGTAATCACTAATGGGGAGCTGAGGGAGATGATATATTCCACATGGGCATACAATGCTCTCATGTCCATCTGAGACTTCTCTAGGTAAATGTGGTAGAAAGACCCTAGGGTCACCATGATTCCCACTTCCTCTCCCCTTGAGTGTTCACACCAGGTTTGCTTTCCCCTTGAGTGTATGTGGGACCTGTGACTTGCTTCTAACCAACAGAATATGGCAAAGATGAAAGGATTTTGCAGGTATAATTAAGGTCCCAAATCAGTTGATTTTGAGTTAATCCAAGGGAGGATTATCCTGGGTGGACCTGACTTTATCCAGTGAAAGCCCTTAAAAGAGTGACTGCACCCTCTCTGAAGTCAGAGACTCCAAGCAGCAGAGACTTCCTGTGGGCTGATAAAGTAAGGTCATGTTATAGTAGTTCACAAGGCAAGGAACAGCAGGTGGCCTTTGGAGCCTCCAGCCAACAGGCAGTGAAAAATCAGAGCTCTCCGCCATTGAGCTTCAAGGAAATGAATTCTGCCAACAGCCTTAGTGAACCAGAGCAGATCTCCTCTCTTGTCGAGTCTCTAGAAGAAAATGTATCTGAGAACCTGGGCAGAGGACCCATGAAGCTGTGTCCAGACTTCTCATGGGAACTTTGAGATAATTAATAGTTTTGAGCCACGATGTTTGTGGTGGCTTGGTCTGCAGCACTAGAAACTATAACCATTTCCATTTGCATGTTTCAAGTCTGCTCATGGTCTTGGTCACTCTCCCTAAAACATCTCCACTTTAGCAAACTATCCTTTAAAGTGTGGCTTGCAAAAGTGGGTGCAACCATCACAGCAAAAATTTATTCAGGCAGAAGGCATCAAACGATGCTAAATCTGGGGTGGTGGAATTCAGAAATTTAGTGAGAAACACGATATTTACAATTAAATTTGATTATGCCCTGTTTTATATCTTAAGGTACAGATCCTCTCTGTTGTGTTTAGTCTCACGTTGAGAGTAAAGAGATAAGAGTGCTCTTATTATCAAATTGTTTTGCTGACGAGACTCTCTTTTTCTGTCTGGAAAGTAACCCATGAAATCTGACATTTGTACTAACTCCAAAGTTTGCAAAGTAGGTTTTTTGGAATTTCGGTCATAAAAGTTTCTATTGTACTTTACATGACTCTGTTAGTTTGTATAATCACTAGCACTGCATAATGACCTCACTAGCCTCATGGTAATTTGGCCCGCTCACATGCGCATGTGTGCGCACACACGTGGGTGTGTAGATTCTCCAGTCAGAAGAACCTCAGAACTCCAGTTTCCCTCTTTTCAGATTTGCACAGGCAAAGTACATTTGAAAGTACCTCTAACCAATTCATATCCAAACACATCGATGAAGCCCCATTCTTTCCCGCTTGATCACAAATGATTTTATGTCAGACGATATGATTGTCTATCTTTAATTTCCAAAAGGAGCCTTTCTATTAATCATCTTTGTATAGGGGCACGCAGAAGAGATTAACAGTACCCCACCTATCACATACACCACCAAACAGTCATTCACTGATTCTCAATGTCAAAGCTGTTAAAGACCATATACAAAGTTTTTCATCTTCCTTATTGAGAACATGAGTATATGGCCCTAAAGGGACCTGACAAAGATAGATGCTCAGAATGACAAAGTGAAAAGATAGAAAGGGCTTGTATTCTTGATGACATTGCTCAGCCAATGAATTAACCAGACCTCCACTACCCTACTGATCTCTTTGAACATGAGAAAAAAAATGCTTTGTATAGGCCACTTTCTGGGTATTCAGTTACTTGCGGTTACACATACACTAAACGATACATTTGCCTATCTCCCATCCAAGGACCTACCACACCCCATCCTGCTTGGCTTCTGGGAACAGATGAGATTGGGCACATGCCGGGTATGGCTGTAGACTACACTTGCCTATCTCTAACAATTTTTTAGCCTTTCTAAGCCTCAGTTTTTTCAGCAATACAAAAAGGAAATATGGCTATATAGTCTTTGTTGATCAAGTTAAGATGAAGTAACTAAGTTCTGGTACCAGTTTCAATGTGTGTGGTGGTGGGGTCCCCCACACCAGCAAGAAATTCTCTGGACACCAGCTGGGTGTCCTACAATTCAACTCAATTTGGACACTATCTACCCAGAGAGCATCAGATTGCACAGGTTAAGGGCTCAGTTGTATAAGACTGTCCTGTGTCCCCCCTGACTCCACTCACTTCAACACCAGTCACAAGTCCAGATTGTCATTGTGCTTCTGACAGACTGGCTAAAAGTGGAAGCTCCTATAACCCCCTCCTCAGGTTTAATAAATTGGCTAGAGGGGCCAATTAATTGAACACAATTCAGAGTAACATCTTACTTACTAGACCACTAGTTTACTATAAAAGAATATAACTTAGGCACAGCCAGATAAAAGAGATGCATAGTGCATTGTATGGAGGGAGGGTGTGGAGCTTCCAGGCCCTCTCTGGGCACACCACTCTCCCAGAACCTCCATATTTTCACCAACCTATAAGCTCTATGAAGCCCTTACCTTCCTGGTTTTAATAGAGGCTTCATTCCATAGGCATGATTGATGAACTCATTGGCCCTTGATGATTGATTCAACCTCCAGCCCCTCTCACCTCTCCAGAAGTTGAGAAAGTTCCAATCCTTTAACCACATGGCTGGCTCCACTTGCACCAGTCCCCATCCTTAGGTGCCTTCCAAAAGTCACCTCATTAATATAACAAAAGAATTATTGTTCTCATCACTTAGGAAATTCAAAGGTTTTAGGAGGTCTGTGCCAGAAACAGGGATGAAAACCAAATATATATTATCCTTTTTAAAAGGGGAAATCTGAACATGGACAGATAGACAGGACACACACACACACATACACACACAGGAAAACACACCACATGAACATAAAGACAGAAATCAGGATAATACATCTACAACCCAGGGAATACCAAAGATGGCCAGCAAGCCACCAGAAGCTATAAGAGTGGCTAGAAACAGCCCTCAGAAGAAACCAGTTCTGCCAACACCTTGATTTTGGACTTCTGGGCTTCAGAATTGTGAGACAATGATTTTCTGTTGTTTAAGACATTCAGTCTGTGGTACTTCCTTAAGCCGCCCTAGCAAAGCAATATATGATTCAACGTTAAAAGTAAACCCACATTCCAGAGAAAACCAAACCACAACAACAACAAAAACACGGAAAAGAGTGTTCATTTTTCTATAGTTACACATTCATAAGCCGATGTTTATTTTCATAGATAATTGATGGTAGTACAAAAAAAAGATTTTCAACATAAAGTGTTTACATATGGATTAACCTTAGGTCAGAAACTGAAGAACTTCTCAAAAGAGAAATATTCCACAGAGGGGAAAAAAAAAAAAAAAGAAAGAAGTTGGAGGGCATGTATTTTTAATAGAATCTAAGGGAGAATTTTCAAATATACAAATGGAACAGGACAATAAGGAGGGTTGAGAGACAATACATTTCCTTAATAAAATGAAATCACAAATGCTAGCATAGATTAAGAAGGTAATCATGAGATGTGAGAAGAGAATCCATTTGGACATATCTTTTAAATTTTAATTCTTTACAAAGAACTGTGAATTGTTATATTTGCATAGTTAATCATTATTTTTAAGTCTTTCAGTTCCTTGAAATTTCTTACTAAAGAATTGTCAGTAAAAAGATGTGGAAGAAGATGTTTTGTATTGAATTTGAATATATTATTCACTTAATTACAACCTTCATGTAACAAAGGTTTCCTAATGTAGTCTCATCTAAAATTAATAGATATATACTTAGTGAGTCCAAATGTTTAATGAGCTACGAGGTTTATTAACATTCCCATTTTATTTATTTTTAGCTTTACTAAAGCTCATCTATTGCCCACAGGCTTGTGATGCACATATCACATAATAAAAAGGCAAAATTAAATTTAAATTCTTATGTAGCAGAATTTCCTACAAGCAAATGAATACCAACATGGCTATATTATTTCAGAACTGCCAGATTTAAAATCGAAGATTAAAGCTTTTATTTGCTTTTAATTAATCTTATATTTGTATAGAGAGAGAGCACAAACAAGGGCTAAAGTTACCAACAGACCTAGAAAATGATATTTTGAATAAAAATGGGTACAGTTTCTGCAGCTTGGGGTAGTTCTACTGCTCAAATAAACACCACCCTCATCTATTGACTGATGGCAGCAATTATTAAAATGATTAATTCTTGTAAAAAATACTCTTTTTTTAAAAAAATTTCATTTTATTTATTTGAGATAGAGAGTGAGAGTGACAGCGAGAGAGAGAGCAGGAGCAGGGGGAGGGGCGGAGGGAGAAGCAGGCTCCCCGCTGAGCAAGGAGCCCGATGTGGGATTCCATCCCAGGACCCTGGGATCATGACCTGAGCTGAAGGCAGCCGCTCAACCGACTGAGCCACCCAGGCATCCCCAAAATATAAATACTCTTAAAGAGAGTAACATTTTAAGCTATTTTCAGTGAAAACATTTGAGATCCCATCCAAGTGCACATATTTATAGCTGGTGGGTTGGGTCTGGGGAGGGAGAAGAGGAAAGAAGCATCGAAGATGGAGGCCGGAAGCACCACAACCAGCATTTGTCAATTTCCTTATTTTACTCTATCTATTCAGGATTCTATTTTTCCAGATGAATCTCTTCTCATGGAAACCATGATATGGAAGTCAGAGATCCAGACACTGAATAGATGTGGTCTAATTTAAATTTATGTGCAAACATTTATGGAGTATCTATTATGCACAAGATACTGAGCTAGATTTTATGGGAGATACAAACATAAAAAGACAAGAGTGGCCAAGTTCTCAGAAGCTTCTAATATGGAAGGGGTATAAAATAAGTGTAAATACAGACGGTATACAGCACGGTGGGTAAGAACATGGACCCAAGGTTGCACTGGTTTGAATACTGGCTCCCACTGACAAGTCATGTACCTCTCTGGGCTTCAGTTCCTCAACTGTGTAATGAGTGTGGCTTGTTAGGAAGCCAAACTGGGTTAATATATATAAAGCACTCTGAACAGTGTAAGCAATAAGTATGAGCTAAGCGTCATTTGAGGAAACTATTTAAAAAAGTGAAAATGGGAGTTCCGGGAAGGGCAAGATGGCATTTGATGGAAAAATCAGGAATGGCTTTCTACGATAGGTAGCACATGGCAGACAATATTAGTGACCCCTCCTCCTGCATCAGACACAAAAGAACTTCCGCACCTTTTCCGAAGGGGATGCTGCCATGTTGCTGCACGGCAGCTTCACTTCACAGTGGGGAGGACTACAACGCACTCTGTTCCTTTTGTTTGCTCTTTCTCCTTGGTCACAATGAGAACAACTTGCACTAAAACTGTCATTTTATAACAAAAATATGTCAACATTTCACATAGAGTCTTCACAAAAATGTCAGTATGAATTTTTATGATGCAAGTGTCATGAATATCCTTCCACATTCATTTATTTTTAATATATGAAGAAGTAAGTTCTTGTCTGCTAGGGGAATAGAGAACATGAGATGAATTTGGTTCATATCATGGTATTTTTTTTTTAATGCCATGGATATTGGTGTGGTTAGGACTCAACCAGATAGTCTAGAATAAATAAAAAATAATTTATCATGTGTATACAATGTACAATATAATGGCTTTTCAAATGTTTGTACATCATTGACAACATACATAAAAATAAGTCTTAAAAACTGCACTACAGTGAATTAAACCATCATGCTGTACACCTTAAACTTACACAGTGATCTAAGTCAATTATTTCTTAATAAAACCAGAAAAAAAACTATGCTATATAAACTCTTAAAATATTAGCTTTCCTGATTTTCTTTCAACTTAAAGAAGTAGGTACTGTGGATTGAATTGTGTCCCCCAAAAAGATACACTGCAGTCCTAAGTCCCACCCCCATACCTGTAAATGTGACCTTACTTGGATAGGATCTTTGCAGATGTAATCAAGTTATGAGGTCATACTGGATAAGAGTGGACCCTGATCAAATGACTGGCATTGTTACAAAAAGAGGAAAACCTGAACAAAGAGAACAGATACAGAAGGCCACATAATGATGGAAGCAGAGATTGGAGAGATGCAGCTAACTGCAAGCCAAGAAATGCCAAGGATTACAGGCAAACACCAGAAAGTAGGAAGAGGCAAGGAAAGGACTGTTCCTCAGAGACTTCAAAGAGAGTATGACCCTGCTAACACCTTCATTTCAGACTCATAGCCTCTAGAGCAGATAAAAAGAATAAATTTCTTTGCTTTAAGCCACTTGGTTTGTGGTACTTGGTAATGGCAGCCCTACAAAACTAATACAGTAAGTCAATTCGTTCATTCAGGACACTTCACCAATCTGCTATGTGCTGAGCACTGCACCGAGTGCTGGGGACACAGTGTGAGCAATGGCAACAAAGTCCCAGTTCTTGAGTACATGGGTTCTCGCAAAGAAGATGAACATTAAACAGACAAAATATACTACCTAACTCATGAAATTCGATTGCAAACATCCTACCCAAAGTACCTCTCTCAAGTCATCCTTTAACACAATAGTTTGTTAATTTTCTTTAAAATCTTCATCACCGTACGAAATCATTGTGTTTGTTTGTGCTATGATTGTTACCAGTCTCCCTTCATTTCATCCTCAGCTTTTAGAAGAGTATGTGACATCATGGACACCTAATAATTATTGAATGAATGAATGAATGATTGAATTTTAAAAGATACAGCATAAGAGAGTATTTGTTAAGGAGATGTGAACTTTTCTAAAAGGTCAAAACAAGCTTTCCTGTGGAACTGATACTTGGGCAGAATAATAAATAGGAATTAACTGCTCACTGAGGACTAACGAGAGTTAATTTGAAGAACAGACAGAAAAGAGTGTTTCAAGCAAAGGAAATAGCACTTTTGAAGGCCTTGAGGCAGGAAAGACTATAGCACGTTTAGAAACTCATAGCACAGGTTGGCTAGGGCCCCACACGTGAAAGGAAGGGTATATCAAGTTGAGTTTGATGAAGCAGGCAGTGGGCAGATCACTGAAGCCAGGATATTGAGCCCAGGTCAAACATTTTGACCTTAGCCTAGTAGGCAATACTGAACTTTTTCAGGGTTTTCCGAAGGAGAGTGAATGACTGTCTTTTAAAAAATTCTCTTTGGCTCCTGGCTACATATTGGAAGCAGACAAGAGTGGACATGGAGGATGAGTTGGGGCTATTACAGCATACTAGATGAGAGATAGGGGAGCCCAGAGAAGGAAACTAGTGATGAAGGTATAGACAGATTCAAAAATTGCACAGTGGTTAAAAACAAAAAACAAAAAACAAAAAAACAGAAGATTGTGATAGATTAGATGCAAAGTAATGAAGGATGAGGACAAGGTTTCTGGCTCACGCTGTTGGGTGAATGGTGTATCATTTTTTCTGCTGAGGAACTGGAAGAGAATCGGGTAGCACGGGGCTGAGTGAGAGAGTTTCGCTGTGACCATGCTGAGTTGAGTTCCTAGTGACACACTCCATGCAGATGCTAAGTAGGCAGGGTCACAGATGAATCTGGGGTCACAGATGAATCTGGATCTTGGCAGAGAGGTCTGGGCCAGGGACATCAGTGAAAGGAAATCAGAGGCTTGGAGATGGTCCTTGGTGAAAGTATTTAGAGAGAAGAGAAAAAAGTCTTAGATTATGTCTTGAAAAACTAAAGCACTTGGATATATCCTTAATTTCTTTGCAATCTAGAGAGTTTTTTTTTATTTTCTTCAATATGACCTTTCTATTGTCTAAGTTATTTTAAAAGAATTAAAAACATACCAAACAACATTGAATCTTTTGAACTTTATTCTAAACACTGAGATCCTAAATGTCACTTAATGGGGATTATAAATCTGACTTTGCTTCAGATGTATCTACCAATGATAAACATACAGGAATTAAACCACTTGGCATTTATTATATACATTTGCTAACTCTGAGTAAGTTTTGGGTAAGTATTCCTCACAAGATATCAACTTGGCTTGTAATAGTCAAACTTCCTATATAAATATCTACATCCAAACCCAAGAAAAGTTAATGTCCCCAGATTGAATTCTCAGACTAGTTAATAAAACTAACTTTGGGTCACAGGAATGTCAAAACATATGCAGGAGGCAATAATGGACAGTTTTCTTTCCAGAAACTGCTTTGATAAAGGCAATATTAGGGAATGTTTATGGAACCAAATTTACAGTTAAATCAGAGGAAAACTGCAAATTTTAAGATGCCTTATTATTTATAAAAGCTTATTTCAAACTAACCCAGCTTTGAAGAATCTCACACCTTAAAATTTATTTATTCTGTTCTCTTCCATCATTCTTGATTCAACAACTAATCATAGTTATAAACACCCTTTCCTCTACTCAACTTACTATTTACATAATTAACTTATCAGCGTTGATCACACAGAATCATAAGAATTTTGGAACTATAACCCTCTTTAGAAGTTATTTGGTTCAATTTTATTTTCATAGGTGAGGAAACAAAGGCTCAAAGGCATTAACTGACTTCCCTAAAAACACATGAATATAGCAAAATATATTAGTTCACTTTTCTTTGGTACACACTAGTATACTACCACTTATATGTAACAATTCATCTTTTCATATTTGGGAGGGAAAAATTGTACCAAGCTAGATACCATCTATCGTTATACACAAGTTTTACCCCACTATAAGCTTTAATAGTAGACATAAATCAACTTCCCAATTATCTTTCAAAGGTTACGGACGTCCTATATTGTATAATAAAACTCTTATGAAAGAATATCAATGAGCTTTAAGCGTTCCTCTCTCTGTTGCAGTATGAGGTCATATTTAGAATGTCCCTTCATCCCATTATAAATAAAATCTGCATTTCTACAATGAGTCTATCTGTACTCCTCCTCGATTCATAATATGCAGGGGAATCTTAAAGGGAAGCCACATTATCTGTAACTCCCTATCACAAAAATAGGGATTTGACTCTCACTGTTCCAGAAATCTCACTGAATAAAAAGAATTTGTAAATGCTAAATTTTCTAAAAATAGATGACAAATATATTTTTCATCTCCTCTTAGAGTTTACCCTATTGGCTTGTTGTTCCTCTAAACGACCTCTGGAAATATTACAATCTTCAGTTCATGAGCAGGGAAAGACAGTCATTCCTGCTTTAATGACGTAATTTTAGAAATGAGTTTCAGAGACAGTAATAGGGTATCACTATGGACACAAAGGAGGGAGAGATATTCTTTGGATAAGTATGACTCAACATCCACAATCTTAGGATATTTATTTATGTAACAGGAGAATTTGGCATATATTTAAGACTTCCTCATGTTCTCATTGCAAATTAAATAAAATCCAAACGCCTGGGTCCCAGAAGACCCACCACCATCTTGGCACTGCCCAACTCCACCCTCATCTCAGACCACTTCCTCGCTTACCACCTGCCCATGGTGTGTCCCTTGAAAGTGACAACTTACATTTGACTTAGAGACCTCTACTTTAGTTTTTCCTAATGCCTGGAATGTTCTTACTTTGATCGTCACATAGCAGTGTGGCCTGCCCTGACCATCCTGCCTATACACACGGTATGTATTACCTCAGGTCTCTCCTATTACCTGGGTGAGCATTTGTTACTATCTCAAATCATTGCTATTTTACAAGTTTATTATCCGTCTTTCTCCCCTAGATTGTAAACTACATGAGGAAAGGGACTTTAATCCTAATTTACCACTTAGTCCCCAGGCACATACCTCAGTATCGAGCACATACCTGACGCCCAGTTAATAGGTATTAAATGAATGTAAAATTGATGTTGCTCTGATACTTTATATACTTTTTATTCACTCAACTACATTTATTGTCTACTCTATGTGAGACAGCCTGTTAGGCATTACCTAACAGGAAAATTTAAAAATAGAATTCTTCACATTCCTCAGATCTGGAGGAAACTCAAAACCTAAAGTTATAAAACTTGAGCATTGAACTTGAATGTAGAGATTATCTAGTGCAGCTTCTTGGTCCTGCAAGGGAAGGAAGGGACAGAGATAATAGCGTCTTGCCCAAAATAACACATTTTGACTGTGTTTCTAGAAAAGTTGCTAAGCCAGATCCTTAATGGAATATTTATAGTACTGAAGTTTGCTTCCCAGCAACGAAGTCAAATTTACTACTATAATTATAAACATTATTACTGTGATTACTACTACCACTTCCACTGGACCCCTCTGTGGATGTGACATAGCACTTTGTATCTTAAATTTGGGAATGACTGTCTCCAAAACACATACCAAATCCTTTAAATACAAAACAATTAGATCCATTCAGTCACTCGAATACATAAATTCGATCAAGTCTTTATCAACTGACAAGACTATCACCTGCTCAAACAAGCTGACAACAACAAGCACTGCAGCCCAAAAGGGTTGAATCATCAGCACCAAAAAGATATCATCACATACCGAGGCCCACGCACTGCATTGATTCTTTAGTGCGGTGTGTAAGTGAAGGCTTGCATTACCTCACATAGAGCCTGTAACAGAGGGGTCAGTAAATAATGAATTGAGTATGTTACAAAGACTAATATCCGTCAAATGAGGCCCGGACACATGGATGAATGACTGACTGAAGGAGAGAATGATTCCTGTCAGGAAACCTTCTACCAGCAGGTGCATGCTGCTTGGCTCTGGGTTTCTCATTGTGCTTCCCACAGGGCTAGATACAGCTCAGCTGAGAAATGGCATCAGTCAGGGAATCAGAGAATCTTTAGGGTTAGGGGTAACTTAGAATAAGCCTTAAGAATTTGATTTCTGAGGACTTCACTTTACCAAACTTATCTCACCCTGATGTGGAAAAAATCTCTCCTAATAAATGACACCCAAAGCCCTTCAGGGGCTCCTGGGTGGCTCAGTGGGTTAAGCGTCTGCCTTCGGCTCAGGTCATGATCCCAGGGTCCTGGGATTGAGCTCCTCCTTGGGCTCCCTGCTCAGAGGGGAGTCTGCTTCTCCCTCTCCCTCGGCCCCTCCCCCTGCTCATGCTCGCTCTCTCTCTCTCAAATAAATAAATAAATAAAAGCCCTTCAGTTGCAATTTTAGTTTATCGAATATAATAAAAACCTCATTTCTTTTAAGATATAACAATATTTTAGTATAGAAACACTTCGTCTTTTGACTAAGTCTGTTGGAAAGTAAGGAATCTGGTGGGTTTTAAGTATATCTAAAATGAATCCAGTCAGGATCGTCCCAGTGGACCCCGTTTAGCTTGTACCTTGCACACTGACAAAGTGAGGAGGCATAGGAGAGTTACAGGTGAGAGGAAGGAGGAAGAGCTTCCTTTCACCTGGCAGTCCTCCTCTTATCACTACCCTCTAAAAGTCTGGAAGCCTCCTTGACATGCTCTGCTTGCTGCCTGTATCATGGTAACGCAACAAATCCCTTTTGCAAAAGCCCTCATTGTGTGTGTCCTAAATAGCACAGTTAGAAATCCTGAGGGGCACCCTTCCCTGCTTGTGCTCTCTCTCGAGCTCTCTCTCTCAAATAAATAAATAAAATCTTTAAAAAAAAAAAAGAAAGAAAGAAAAGAAAAAGAAATCCCGAGAGGCGCCTGGGTGGATGGGTAGTTTAGGCATCCAACTCTTGATTTCGGCTCAGGTCATGATCTTGGAGTTGTGAGATCTAGCCCCAAGTTGAGCTCTGCACTGGGCTTGGAGCCTGCTTGGAATTTTCTCTCTCCCTCTTTCCTCCCCCTCCCCCCTCTCTCTCAAATAAATAAAAAATAAAAGAAAAGAAAAGAAATTCTGAACTATTCCTTACACATTAAGAATATTTCATATTAAATTTGTAGCCTTCACCAAAAACTACATGATATGGCAGTTGCATACACAATATGTTAATGGTTAAAGTTACATACACAGTGTAAGTTATTAAAATGGTTAACAGGCTCTGGAGTCACACAAACTTGCACTCAGATCCTAGCCACGCTTGCCAGCTGCCTGACCCTTGGAACGTTATCTAAAATCTCTAAGCCTCAGTGTTTTCATCTGTGAAAGCACAATAGTAGTATCTGTTCCACACTATTACTGTGTGAATTACATAAATGCTTGCTATGCCTGACACATAGTGGACCTTCAAGAAAAGTGATGAGCAATAGTAGTAATGAGAGTATAAACGGCTTAAATACTTTAAGCACCAACTAAAGCATGGACATATCTAATATGTATTCAGCAATTTTAAACTTAACCATGCCTTTCCCATCTACTCACCAATACACGATCCAAACAGGAGTAATGGGATAAAAGTGAACCACAACCTGTCTTGTCTTCTGTAAGAGTTTTCTAATTAGCACATTAACTAATTTATTCCTTACAAATGTGCAAGCTGTAAACACAAACCGTTGCCTCAGATATCGATAACTTAAGTGATTTTTATAAATGTAAACGCATTACAAACTCATTGTAATTAGACATAATTAAGGATTGCACACCATAATTTATTTCTCTTCATGTTGGACTTTTTATTTAATGAATTTATGATTCTAACAAGGAGACTATGTTAGAGCACTAATTAAAATCTGTAATATTTTGGTTCAGTATGTAATATTTTGGTTCAGTATGTAATTTTCATTAAACCAAAAATATTTGGTTCAGTATGTAATTTTTGGTTCAGTATGACCAGTATGGTCAATAAGAATCTCAGAAATAATTCATTCCCCAAATATTTTAAATCTAAGTCTTCTGAACATATTATTTTTAGCAATAATCTTTTTTTTTTTTTTTTTTTTTTTTACTTTTCAGAGTTAGTGGATCATTAGAAAGTAATACTGAAATTTTTTCCTGGATAAATCTGATTGAAATTGTGTTTTGCACATAATAAAAGGGGCTCAGAATCATTATTATAAACTGATTCAACTGAAAATTTATTTGCAAATTTTTGCAAGTCTTAACTTCAAAACAAAACTAAAAAATATTTACAACAAACTGGAAGATGTGATTAAACACCGAAATATTTAGTTAAAAACAAAATCAGTCTATATCTAAGATGTTTTTCCACATGAGGAGAAACAATAACAAAATACCCAGTTAATTAAACAACTCACTCATTTCAAACACCCAAACTACAAGTAGTACTAAAGAATATTAAAATTTTACTCATAATGCTTTAAAAAATAGTTCATAATTCATATTTGAGCTAGACTGTGTTTAATGATTTTTCTTCTTGATTAACAACCGTTTAAAGAAAATTAATGCAAAAAAAGGTCTGTTTTATCTCATCGCTGGTAATTATTCATTGTGTACTAATTCCTGTTATTGGCTATTCCAGGCTATTCCTATGGACCTCTCTAAAATCAGATAACAATCTGGCTGATCAAGTGACAATCTTACATTCTTTCTTATATATCACTTTTATATGTAAAGAAATGGGGGAGGAGACTTTAAAAGAGCGTTGGACTCCAAATAATTGGAAGAACTACAGCGCCATCTTGTGGAAGAAAGTGTCTAATTCATGAAATGCTTTGATTCTATTATAGAAGAAATGTGATTGAATTCTTGGCCACCAACTCTATTTCTTCTAATGATATATGATTTTAAAACCTTTAGTCTGGAATGCCTATCAAACAGCAAAGGATGCTATTATCTAAGGGACTAACATATATAATACAGAAACCAGATGAACTATGTCTATTTTATGGATAAAGAAAATACAAAGTTAATATCTTTGTTAGAAGTTGTCCTAATAAGGAAGAACCCGGTAAAGAGAGTGAGCGATGGGATATGAATAAAGCTGGAGGTTTTGGTTATTCCATCCTTCTTTTCAAATTGAAAGGACATGACTGCCATGCCGTTTCTGAAAAACTTATTAAAGAAGGCTTTCCTTTAACTCCATAATCATAATGCAAAAAAGTCAAGGAGGTGGGAAGGCAAATGAGGTTGGTTGGGTGAAGTCAGAGCAGCACAAATATCTTTCTTTCTTCTTTATTCAATTTATCAAAATTTACTGAGAGCCTATAGTGTGCCAAGCACTTGCTAAGCACAGGGAGTAGAAAGATGAATAATAACACAGTCCCTCCCTAAAGACACTTAATGACTAGTACACAGATCATTTCAAGGTGGAGGAAATGCTCAAGTCCAGTCTGGGAGGTCATTCTATCTGCAGAACATTGAACAGAACTTTGAGGGGTAGAACACCCCAAATCAGTATGTAGAACCAAATAGTGAACCCTGTGTGAATCCTATACTCCCACATACTTTTCAAAGTACTTTTCAGACTACTGTGTTTCCCATTAAAACGAAAAAAAAAAAAAAAAAAAGCATAGAGTACACAGAACTTTTCTTTTGTAGAATTAAACCTCTCCTTCTTCTGTGCTCCTATAACAATCTGCTCATAACGTAATATGGAAATTCACGCCTCACTCCTGTCCACTCTCAATTCTTAACTCCCACTCACCCCCCCTCCCCCGCCTGGACTTCATTTTTTATCTAAAATGTTAACACCTGATTACAGAAGGGTTAGCAGCGGCCCAGAAGGAGAATTTGTTACAAATCACTAGCAAAGAGCATTTGGGAACCCAATTCCTGTCTTACTAGACTAACTTTTATTTCTCTTTTATTTGGACCCATTTTAGGCACTCACCTCAAGCTATCTGCATCACTGTGCTCGACAGCAAAAAGAAACATACATCAGTAACTTGTAACCAATTGGACATAAAGATCTCTAAAGAAACCACTGTGAAACAAGAAATTTAACATGTCCTACACTTGTGCTGTATCTGGGTGCGAAAACAGGCAAGGCTAACAGTATGGTTGTACCGCCCGTATGCGCATCAAGTACCTAATTCTCAGAAACCCTATTTTTTTTTAAGATTTTATTTATTTGACAGAGACAGCCAGGGAGAGAGGGAACACAGGCAGGGGGAGTGGGAGAGGAAGAAGCAGGCTCCCAGCGGAAGAGCCTGATGTGGGGCTGGATCCCAGAACGCTGGGATCACGCCCTGAGCCGAAGGCAGACGCTTAACGACTGCACCACCCACGCGCCCCAGAAACCCTATTTTTAAGTGAGAGCCCACAGTTTTATAAGCTAGTTTGCAAAGAAGAAATGCTTCAGGAGTCATTAAATGAGAGGGAAAATCTTGATGTGAAATCACAATTCTTTTAGCTCTCTACAGGGTCAAGGATGTAAGCATTGCATTTTAAATGCGATACTGCAAATCTGTCTCATTTAAAAAGTCGTCCAGACTTGTACTCTTCCAATACAAAGTGCTAAGCACAAAGCTCATATTACAATCTCTTTCTTAACTCCGACTTTTGATTTAACAAGATAGTTACACAAAAGGTCCAGGCATAGTAGCTGGTACTTAAAGGTTTCCTTCCCCTTTGCCTTTGGAAGTAAGAGGACTGCGGGCATGACTCTCACGTCCTTAGAAAAATGATAAAATCTCTCTGAATCCCAGTCTCTGTCTGTGAAGGATAGTAACACCACCTCAAGCAGTCATTGGAAGGGAAAAAAACACAACCTGTACATAGCTAATTGTAAGTAGTTGCCCAGTAGAAAGCAGCTAGTATTGTTAGCGCTGTTATTTATTTATTTATTTATTTTGAGTGGATTGGCATAAACTACATACTCAAACTTCTAACCTTTATAGTACTCACCTTTACAAATCTAAGTAGACAGACCGTGCTTGAATCTTGTTGGTACCATACAGAAAACCTCAGAGGTGGCTAAGCACCTTTATTATTACAAATTTTTTAAATGCGAGTTTTTCCAGTGTCAGCCTTGGGGTTTTAATAAAACACTCGCATTATCCTTCTATATTCCAGTTTGTTCTTCATTAAAAATCAGTTTCTAAGGAGAAAATCCAATTGTGCCAATACAAAATCCTAGGAGTAGTTGACTGAAAAATCTGAGATCTTGTTGAAAAAGACAAGAATGGATCTTTAGTAGCTCTGAGGTAACTAAGCTGAAAATGCCAAGGAAAGTTGTATTTTTGTGGTTGTTATTTTATTACCCTTTCCAGCAATTTTCCACTTGAATGCCCTTTAAACTTGTAATTTAGGCACGCTTTATTCTTTATTGTATTTCAATCTGGGAGGCAAATAACTTCATCAACTTAATCGAAGACCGGGAACCACCAAGAATTCTGGTTAGAGTTCTAGTATTGATTTAGCTCTTAATTTTCCATTAATTAAATTAGGACAATAACCAGACTGCTTTCAGGACTGTCTTGGCAAGAACCCTTCTGCTCTATCTTTGATTCTCCCCTCCCCTTTCCACTGCCAGTGTTCAGAAAATATTGTGGAACTGAATTTATCACAGTAAAATTGTTTCCACTAAACAATCTCATATTAAGTAAAATTCAGCTTAAAATCATTATAATGGCTTTCCTCTTTCCTACAATCTATGCTTATTCCCTTCTCAGCAGAGTTCTCATTGCCCCATATGAAACCCATAAAATCAATTTCTCCTGGTTTTGGTCACTCCACTCACTTCAGCAAGCCCGAAAGAGCCTAAGACTGAGCTCTGGAGCACTCCTTTATTTTCAAAAACATTTAAAGGTGCAAAGGAGAATCTAGCCAAGGAGACTGAGAAGAAAGACAGATGATAACTCAAAATAGTATGGTGTCCTGAAGCCAAGTGAAAAAAAACTTTCAAGAGACAGAAGTGATCAATTATGTTAAACACTGGTGATGAGCAAAGGAAGATGAGGACAGATTACGGATTGTCATACTTGACAGATGGAGGTTGCTGTTGGCTCATACAGGTGTGGTTTTGGTGAAATAAAGCTTGATTCAAATTGTCATGAAGATAGGAGCTGAGACCTTAGAGACATTGAGGTTTGCTATACAGGATAGTAAATAAGTTGGTAGCTACCACGGACATAGAAGGAAGGGAGATTTCTTTTCTCCTTTCATTTAAGATTGTTAATATTATAGCACTGATGGCGGAAAAGAAAGGAGACATGTAATGATGCAAGACAAAAGAGAAAATTATGGGGCACCTGGGTGGCTCAGTTAAGTGTCTGCCTTCAGCCCAGGTCATGATCCCAGGGTCCTGGGATCAAGCCCCCACGTGGTGGTCCGACTCCCCGTTTGTCAGTGAACCTGCTCCTCCCTGTCCCTCTGCCCTTCCCCCAACTCATGCTTACTCTCTCTCTTGTGCTCTCAGTCTCTCTCTCTCATACAGATAAATAAAATCTTAAAAAAGAGAGAGAATTATGGCAGTACACTTCTTAAGAAAGTGAAAAGAACTGGAGTCCAGTACACAAGTAAAGGGTTGTCCCAAAATGAGGAAAGAGGCACTTTCATTGTAGCAGAAGGCTACTGATCTGGGCAGGGTGTTTGGTGGAAAAATGACGTTATCTTCTGATTGTATTCTCAGTGAAATAAGAAGCAAAATCATCCACTAGGAGCAAGGAGCAGAGAAGAGGAGTCAGAAATTTGAGAAGAAAGTAGAGGGGGTGAAATAGTAATCCCTGAGAGAGAGAAAATGAATCAATAAGGAAATGGGAACTGCGGTCGACTGAATGGCAAAGACTGCACAAAGGGCCACTTGACACAAACAGTCATGAAATTTAAAAGAGATCAATTAGAATAGTTAGATGTTTTTCTCCGGCGATCAACTACAAGCCTGGGAAACACTTATTGACTGTTTATTATGTGCCAAGAACTGTTCGAAGTATTTTACTTTTAATACCTTTGAGCCCACAACAACCCCATGAGAGAGGTACAGATGAGGAACCGGAGGCCCAGAGCCTTTAGGAAACTTACCCAAGGTCACACAGCTAGTAAACGCTACCCCTACCACACAGTGTAGGTCCAGAGTTCACACCATTAACCACTAAACTATACCACCTTTTTGCAAATAGTTGGGATTAACCAGTGTTGGTTTTCTGCCACTTGCGTAAGGCAGAGGGGAGGCAAGGGACCTGAGGGTGTTTGCAAGTAATTAGGCAATGGAACCAATCTGGACAGGGAGCAAATGAGAACAGCAACTAGAGCGGTGGACATTAAAAATGACATCATCGGGGCGCCTGCCTGGCTCAGTCAGTAGAGCATGAGACTGTTGATCTCGGGGTCGTAAGTTCGAGCTCCACGTTGGGAGTAGAGCTTACTTGAAAAATAAATAAGTAATAAAAAATAAAGTAAATAAAAATGGTGTCACCAATGCATTGGAAGTCCTGGTGTGACTGAAGAATTACCATGGAGGCAGTGAGCTGAATGGGATGTTAGAAATTGAGATTTTCAGGGTGGTATTCATAAGGACAAAATCTAAGGTTTGACCAGAAGACTGGGAAGCTAAGTCAGAAGGAAGGATGAGGAAAAATTGTAAGAGAAAAAGGTCAAGGAACTAAAAAAAATCAGGGACTGGATGGCGTTTGCACATGAATCAGGGGTGGTGATGGAAAGAAGAGTGTGAGCTGGGTGCTACAGTCTTCCCCAACTGAGGAAGACTGACTGGAAGAATGGGCGATTGTTGAAGGATGAGAGGATGCATAGAGCCAGACAGCCTTGCTCCTAATCGGGGTTACCAACTCATCCCAGTTTGCCCAGAACTCTCCCGGTTTTAGTACTGGAAATACTACATCCTGGTCCTCCTTGAGCTGGGGATTCTGAGAGGGGAAGAAGGATGAGGTATTTCGTGGAGGAAGCAATAAAAAGATAAGAGCTGCTGTCTCCAGGTCCTGTGTGATGTGGCTTTTAGGGATTTTAAATCCTACCACCGCCATGTGGTGGTTACTATGGCTATACTCAGCTCCTCATCTCAGAATGTGAGATGTGAGCTTTGTTCAAATGATCTGCTTTATTTGAAGCAAAGGTTTCAAACACATTTTCCTCCCATTTTGTCTGACTTGTTCCCTTAAGGATAGCGATCATGTTTCCAGTTTCATTAAACCTAATATGCTCTAAAAGCTATAGCTAATTGTCTATGATCAATAAGTGTTGTAAGTGCCGGAATGGGCTCAAGGGGAAATATTGCTCAGTTGAGAAAGTCATAGCCCACAAAAGAGGCTGAGCACTCAGGGAAGGGTTAGTAAGGCACCGTCAGCCTACTTCCATGCGTCGGCAGTGAGCCACAGCTCCGCCAGGGAAGCATCTGTGTGCCCCACTCCACTGTTTAGGCTTCTGGGCTAAGGTTCGGAGAACCATACTATCTCACAGATAGAAAACACGTTAAAGATACTTTAGAAGTTATTATAGTCATGGCAACCATCTTTTTGACTGAACCCTTGCATGAATTCTCCACTCAGATTGTGCACTAAATGTAGTTTCTGTGTATTTCCAGTTTTATGTGACAGCAAATGCTCTATGACATTTTCTGATTTGTTTGAGGACCGCTCATGGACAAAATGTATGACATATTAAGTGATTTCAAAATAGCATCTGCAGGGGCGCCTGGGTGGCATAGCGGTTAAGCGTCTGCCTTCGGCTCAGGGCGTGATCCCGGCGTTATGGGATCAAGCCCCACAACAGGCTCCTCTGCTATGAGCCTGCTTCTTCCTCTTCCACTCCCCCTGCTTGTGCTCCCTCTCTTGCTGGCTGTCTCTATCTCTGTCGAACAAATAAATAAAATCTTAATAAAAAAAAAAAGCAAAATAGCATCTGCACAGAAGAAGGCTGAAAGAATACACTAAAGGTTAACTGAACAATAATCCAAAAGCTGCAATGAGACCACCAGGCTGGTGTAAGCTGCCTTCCAGATCTTTCCTACCTTTTAACCATACAAACTCTTCTCTCTCCTTGCTCTTGTCGCCAAACTTCTCAAAAGCAAATTCTATATTTCTTCAACCCTAATTCACTCCTTGGCTTGCAATCTGACTTTGGCGCATATCCTCTTAGAAGGTCACCAGCGATTATGCTGGTAGTCATTTTTGAGAAAAATGCCAGTTTCCTATACTTGTACTATTTTAAGGAAACACAAATAGACTGTGTAAATATGAGCTGACGGTTATACATTTGTTAGTCTCACACAAAATGATAAATCAGAAAAAAAAATCCTTGGATATACCATTATCCTAAGTTGAGGTTTAAATGTCTCTCTTTAATTCAGGACCCAACTCTCCTTGAAATTTCAGCAGCACTTAAAATCATTTGCTGTCTTTTTCCTGAAATTATCTCACCCCTGTCCTATTTTTAAAATATCTCTTCTCTTATTCACCTATTTTCTTCCTTCTACCTTCAAAATTAGTGCATTACATTCTTTATAATTCTAGAACTTTTAGCAACATATAACTTTAACTTCTTTTTAAATTCTTTAAAATTCTTTTAAAATTCTCTTTCCCAGAATATTTTTTTCTGAATGTTCCTTCCTTGGTTTTCTTAACTGCTTCTTTTCTTCCTCCAAAGACAGGTAATCCCCAAGAACCTATATTTGGACTTCTCCCTGCTTTCTATAAGGTTGATTTTCATTAGCCATGTTGTCTATTATTGCGATTTCAACTGCTATTTCTAAACAGAATGTAGCCCAAACCAAACGTTTTGAGAATTCTTTCCTGCAGTTCCAGCTCATTGCTGAACATCTCCGCCTGGGTCTCCCACAGTTACCTCACCTTCTATCCCAAATCCCATTCATCTCCCTAACCAAAACCAATTCTTCTGATTTCCCTAACTCCGTGAAAGAAGCCACCAACCTCATGGTCACCCAAACTTAAAATCTCTATTCTAACCCATTCTAGTCAGTTAAAAATTTTAACTTATTCTCCCTCACTCTAGGTCTGATCATTAATACTTCTTATTCACCTCTATGATCATAAAATATTCTTCATTCCCTCTCTGCCTCAGTTTCTCCACCTTCCAGTCTATCTAGAGTATTATTTTCAAACTGATCTTCTGAAACCTGGTGTGAGAACCTCCTTTATTCAGAAAATCTTTCAGAGACTCCAACCATATGGCTAAAGAAAGTCAAACCTCCTAACCTGGTCCCCAAGACCCTTCCAGGCTGTGTCTATGTCTCTGATGATACTTATCTTACAACGGAGTCACACCTCTTAGATTCTAAAATCAGAAACAAGAAAATCATGAATAATCGAAATTACCCTGGAAAAGGCCTTCGACAGGCGCTCCACTGGAGACCACAAGCTGGTTCAGCACAGCCGCTTTGTCCTCCAGCTTTGCAGCAGATCCCTGTTTCTTTGGTTGAGCACCAGATGAAGTAGTTGGCTGGCTTTTAGGGTCCATTTTATATGAAAAATGCATATATGCATATCTTTAACAATTAGAATCACACTCAGCTCAGTGATATGCTTGCACTTGAGAGGCACCCAGAACAGAGACAAACTGAGGGCGCCACGGATTCCCATGCTTCCTGTCATGCTCCCTCCAGGCGATCACTGAGAGGAAAGATGCACAGCACTGCCCGCGCTATCTAAATTGTAATTTTTCTCTCTCTGATTTCTAGGATTGTTAGCTTGTTTTGCTAAGGTGATGGAATTCCACTGTTATGTCCTTTTAAAGAAGTTATTTAGATACGTGCCTTTACTTCCTCCCCCCGCGATATTTGAAGATAGGAATCATGTCATATTCCTGTTTGCATCTTTACCGCACTTAACAGCGTACTGCGGCACCCTGTAAATATTTTCCCAGCAAATCAAATTTGCTTTGATTTGTTATAAGAGTTAAGTGAATAACAGGGTAGTTTTTAACAGAATATGCCTAATGATAATGTCATTTCCTATTTTATTAAGAACCCATATCTTTTTCCATGAAGACATATTGACAAAATCTTTTCTATTGCAATTACTTAAAAGCAGCAGCAGTTTTTTTCTAAATAAACTAGTCTATTTTACACACAATAATAAAACAGTATCAGTGAACTCCAGCGGAGGCAGTGAAATAGATTGATATATGCTTGCTATCTATATCTGATAATCCAAATACACATATTAAACTATATGTAATTTAAATACATATCCATATATTTAGATGCCAAAATAATAACCTAGAGTTGTTATTTTAAATAACAAGGAAATAACTATGTCAACATGATTACATTAAAATCATGAAAAAAAATCATAGCATCCCTACATTAGACTATGTAGTTTGCCAATGTTATTTAAATATACTCTATGAATATAACTACAAACCTCCTAGAAAATCATAATTATACTACCCCATGTAACCTGAGATTATTACTAGAGCTATTTAAATATTTACCTTGGGGAAGTATAAGATATCCAGAGCTGCTTCTGGGAATCAATCTAAATAAACCACCCTGTGCATTTGGGGGGACATACAAAAATAAATTTTGGACTCGCCGCCACATCCTCTAGATACCTGTATTTGATTCTTCCTGAAATTTAGTGATAGAATCTACCCTGTAACATCCAAGAGTGCACACTTGGCAGGTTTGAGAAGTCATCTTAAGTTGGGGCAGAGCTACTGACCATGCTCCCAGAAGCACTAAAGGGAAGCTACGAGGGTGACTCTAGGTGTGTCACACAGCCATGCTTCCCTGGGCAACATCTGCGGGACTTTGAGAAAGTTCCCGGGAACATTGATCCCCGAGCCAAGGCTGGAGCTTCCTCTGACCGCTAGAGGGCTCCCGGGGATCGTTACTGCAGGCCGCCCTCTAGGGGCGGTGGAAGGAAACAGCCTGACTGTGTGATGACGTTTACATTCCAAACACCAACCAGGACTGAATCTTGAGGCTGAAAGAGACATCCAGGCGCACCTGGGTGGCTCAGTCAGTTAAGCGGCTGCCTTCGACTCAGGTCATGATTCTGGGGTCCTGGGATCGCTCGAGCCACGCATCAGGCTCCCTGCTCGGCGGGGAGCTTCTCCCTCTCCCTGCTGCTCCCCCTGCTTGTGCTCTTTTCTTTCTCTCCCATCAAATAAACAAATAAATAAAATCTTAAAAGAAAACAATAAAAATAAAATAGAGACATCCAATGAATTTGGGGGTAGGCCTCGGGTGTTTGGAGCTGGATAAAGGTGCTTCTGGGTCACTGATGCCAGGAGTGCTTAGTAGAGAAAGACCTTCCTACCTGGATGTTATGGGTTTTTCACCCGCGTCCAAAGATGTTACCCTGAAGGAGAAAAGCTATATGTCAGAATTAAGAAAGAATAGAATATATACAGGCTTTGGGATCAGACAGGCCTTCACATTCCAGCTTCCCCATTTACTAGCATGATATCATAAATGTGTAATATATTTAGTCTCTGTCATCTTCAGTTTTCTTACCTAGAAAATGTAAAGTGTTTGGTATACAACAGTGCTTCAAAATTAGGACATAGTTGATGAAAGGAAGGTGTACTTGTTTGGTTACTTTTTTTTAACTTAATACAATTGGGGAATCTCTGAGACTCTGGGCAGTATCATTCAGTGCTGTCCTAGCTACCTTTAATAAAATCTGTCATTTCCATCAACATCTACCAAGACTCCAATACTAATAAGAGCCAGACCTGGTAAAATGTGAAATGCCACAGGAAAGTCTACTGCTCCTAAAACTGCTGTCTTTTGTACTCTGGATATAGATTTTTAATTGTTGTTATAAAAATCAGAAGGTAGCCTATCTATCTAACCTCCCACCCGGTAGAGCTGATAGGTCAAAAAGGCATTTTAATCTGTATGTGAGGTACTTTTGGTTCCCCAAGGGGCCAGGAGCCTCATCCTGAGTGATGGTAGCTAGAATCAGCAGACTGGGAGAAAACGTAGTGAGAGGGGCCAACCTTAACTAAGGCCTGCCACTCTCCTTGCCTGGGATTCAGCCACAGACTTAGGCTCCACCTGTTAAACATCTCCACATCAGGCACAGATGATTCTAATCCCATCTCATTCCGCCACCCCGAACTCTTCCCTGTCCCACTTGTTTCTGCATTAGCCCCTTGGACACTTACTTTAGCCTGGATTTAAACTGCCCCACCCCTAGCTTAGATTTTAAGCTTAAGACCTCTTTAGACTCAATTTCCCCAGCTCTCATCCCACAAATACCCTACCTGTCTCCAGTGATTCCTTTCTCCCTAACAGCTCTCAAAAGACAAGACAGTTAAGGCTGCATTTTTCTTTTATAAGAGATGAGAGCTAGAGTTATTGCCTGAAGACCCTGAACCAGCACTCAGATTCTTCATAGCTGTAGCCATAGAAATAGGATCAATTGATTGCATTAGTTAATTTCTGTTAGTTAAGATTCCTATTAAGGAAAAACCCAGAAACTACACAGAAATGACCATTCATCCTCTAACGAAGAAGGTAGCTAATGTGCATTAACTACATGCTACTTATTAACTAGTACGGTGGCTTTTGTCTAATCTCTTATGCCAGAGCATGTGCTTGGAGTTCTGCACTTGGGTTTTTCCTTTCTTCTTCTTCTTTTTTATTCGTATAATAATGGTGGATTTCCACAGATCTGTTTTTCTCCTCTGGAACTCCCTAATGACCAGGAAGGAGCATATATTTCCAGGATAGTAAAATGGGAAATGAATGGTACAGAAATTAATTAGTGGTCTAAGAAATGCAAGGGATGATAATAAATAGTCCACCCAGATGTTACACTGGATTTTAGAACTTGTTAGACCCCAATGTGACATAATAGATGGACACTGACATTCATCTTAAAGGGCTATAGGGTAACTCTTATTTCCTCTATGCTCTCAGTTTAGCATGCTACCCTGTGTGTTCTTACTTATTTGTAAATTAATGAATTCATTGAGGAGGAAAAATGCATGTATTTGACTGGATGTTTGTCAGTACTGCTATGAAAAAAAATGTTCAAATTCTGCACTGGTGCATTCTGTCCTACAAAAACAAGCATTGTGTCTATCCATATGTGACAGAGTCTGCCACACTAGTCAATTACAAAACCTAATCTGAATTACTTTGAATTAAACATCAAAGGTTTAGATGCCAGAAAAGGCAACAGATTTTTTTTTTCCATATCCATATTACGAAACTGCAACTCTGAAAAATCTTTTTTTAGGGGTTTACTGCTTTCTAGAGTTCCTGTCATCAAGTTTTGACATCAAGTATTTCAGGCACCCAATTTAGAAAACAAACAGCTATTAAATGTCCAAAATGTCTATCGCTATGGATGTTCTAATAACAGAATAATGTTAATGTGTTTCTCTCTGCCTCCTTCTCAAAAAATAGGCAGTCAAGGTGTGTTTATTCACTCTTACAAATATATTTCCCCACTCTGTCAAAAAGAGAAGCCTAATTCAGTTGAAGTGCATCAGAACTGTGTTTCCTTATACCATATTATGTGACAAGCTGTAAATAAAATGAACTCTTTATGAATACATTATGCGTGGGATATGTTCCCAGGGTGGCATATAAAGAGTATTTTAATGACATACATTTTTCTAGGTAACCAAAGGCAAGTCGCTATTTCAACAACCCATGGACTGAATATAAAGCAATTTTAAAGTGTCCTAAAACACAAACTCGGTAGTCCAGCCCCTGAAATATTGATATGTCAACACAGTAAGCTTCAACTAGAAAATTATTCCTTTGGGAAATTATATGGACCACATGAACTTTTTAAAAATGCCTTAAGTATTTAAGGCAATATGAATAGAATTTCTATTTTAATGTTAAATTTCTTTAAACGGTGTCTATCATTGCATACCACTTAGATATAAGCAAGTATATACAATTATTATATTGTTAAGGTATATGAATAATTGGGAAACATAACAGAATCCCAAATTTTATAATTTAGCAGGGAAAATAACAAACCAAAAACCATGCATAATGTGAAAGTGCTCTCATAATATAGTTTATCAAAAAGCTGGATATAAACTTTATATAAGGAATAATCCTGATCTCACAAAAAGAAAAAAAAAATATATGTTCTTAGAAAAACCTAGAAGAAATCCAACAAAATGCTAACAGTAGATACCTCTTTGGGGATGGATGTTCCTTCTTTGTACATTTCTGTATTTTTCTATGTCCTGTAGTAAGTGTTAATTTAATTTTCAGAAATAATAACATTCCCTTATTATACAAATGTTTGTTTGTTTTTTTTTTTCATATCCATATTACGAAACTGCAACTCTGAAAAATCTTTTTTTAGGGGTTTACTGTTTTCTAGAGTTCCTGTCATCAAGTTTTGACATCAAGTATTTCAGGCACCCAATTCGGCATAGGCCGAACACCTATGCCAGGCACTGCTCTAGGCACTGGGTGCACAGCGGGAAACAGTGCTAAGTCTTTGCCCTCATAGAGAATATGTTCTTCAAGCCGTGGGGTGGGGGGTGTGGGGAGGCAGACAATTAACTAACAGTGTGTAAATAAATAGAATATTAGGTGGTGATATTTGCTAAGGAGTGGGGAAAAGCAGGTTAGGGAGATAGGGAAATACAGGAAATGGGGGAGTGTGGAAGACATTACTGATGAGCCCGCACGGAGGGAGGGTGAGACAGGCAGCAAGTGCAAGAGTGAATCTTGCAGGTATCCAGGAGAGGAGTGATCGAGGCAGAAGAAACCGCGAGTGGAAGTCTCCAGGGCAGAAGTTCTCATGGCATGCTTGGGAAAGGGTGAGTGCTGGCGCTCTGGGTGAGATGGAGAGTGGTAGGTGATGAACTCAGAGAGGCAGCTTACAATCGAGGCTTAAGACACTGGCTTAAGAAGGCCACTGGAGGTGTTTAAGGAGAGGACTGCCATGGCCTGACTCTATTGGAAAGACCACACCCCGACCCTGTGTGGAATAGGCTGTGGAGGGCAGAGGCCGACCTCTGGGAGGCAAGTCAGAAATTGTTACAGGGATCCAGAGAGAGATGACGGTGGTTTAGGTGATAACAGCATTGGTGGTTTCGGTGGAAATGTTGCAGAAAAATAAAAATCAGACCAGTGAGAGACCAAGTGACACTCGAAGAAGTAGGAGAACTCGGATTTATTTTACGCGGGGGGGGGGGGGGAGAGGGGGGCATGACACGGACCCAGAAGAGCTGGCACTCAAAATTCTGGGCCCCGGGGAATGGGGTTAGAGGGCTTTTATAGGGGACTGCAGGCAGTCAGATTCCAGGGGCTATGCTGACTGCTGGTAGGTGGGTTTAAACTGGGGGAGTCGGGGCTGCCTTAGGCGGGAACAGTAGTGCAGGGAGCCTGTGGCGGGAAGCCTGTTTACAGAAGCAGAAAGGGCTGGTTATCTCTTGCTCGCAGTAGGGCTTCTGGTTATCTCGAGCTTATTGTTAGTAACTTTCCATCTGCCGGGGCCTCCTGGCCTGGGCCTGCTCTGGTCCATTTTCCTCTTCAATAACAGCGTTGGAGGTGAGCAGTATTCAGATACCAGAGTGCGCTCTTCAAAAAGGAGGAATGAGTGAGGGATTTGGGAATAGTTCATAATAAAGTTAAATTGTGTTTTGTATATGTGATAGTTAATTTTGTGTGTCAGCCGGACTGGGCTAAGGAATGCTCAGATAGCTGGTGAAACATTATTTCTGGGTGTGTTTGGAAGGGTGTCTCCAGAAGAGATTAGCATTTGAATCAGAACTGAGTCATGTAGATGGCTCTCATCAATGCCAGTGGGCATCATTCGATCCTTTGAGGGAATGAATAGAATGAAAAGACAGAAAAAAGGTGAATTTGCTATCTCTGCTTGAGCTGGGACATCCATCTTCTCCAGCCCTTGGCCATCAGTGCTCCTGGGTTTTTGAGCCTAGGGACTCCACTGAATTACCCCACTGGCTTTCTGGTTTACCAGCTTGCACACAGCAGAGGGTAAGACTTCTCAGCCTCCATAACTGCATGAGCCAATTCCTATAATAAATCTCCTCTTCTATCTATCTATCCATCTATCTATTCTATTCTATTCTATTCTATTCTATTCTATTCTATTCTATTCTATTCTATTGGTTCTTTCTCTGGAGAAACCCGACTAATGCAGCACATTTCCTTCCATGAAATCTCTAATGTTTAATAACTCAACATCTCCATTTTTCTATGTCTTAGTGGTCTTAGTTTTAACAACTTTCTGCAAAAATATATTGGGGTTTCATTTAAGGATTGGTAAAATTTTACCTTAATTATGCAAAGGAAAACTGCCAGGTACAGTTAATTTTTCACACTGTCTATATTCTTGCTAGTTCTTGAAGAATTAGTGTCATGCATCCAGTGAATACAATAGACAAATTTTTCCAAAATACAATAGAATCATCTTTTAAACATTCCAGGCTTTTAAAGTGAGGCAATGGACTTATTGCATCTTTAAAAAAAGTGCCATCACTGTTTTCAGATAGCTAGTTTGAGAGGATAGCCACATGCTGACCCTGAGGAATAGGTTTTATGAGTAGAATGACTTGAGGCACCTGGGTGGCTCAGTCAGTTAAGTATCTGACTCTTGATCTCAGCTCAGGTTATGATGTCACGGTTGTAAGACCAAGCCCTACGTCCAGCTCTGCGCTGGGTGTGGAGCTTGCTTGAGACTCTCTCTCTGCCCCTTCCCCCGCCAAAAAAAAATGAAAATGAAAAATAAAAAAATAGAGTGACTAAAATCACTAGTTCTTCAAAAGATATTGATTCTGAAAATAATTGAGGGAAAAAAAGCACCTGGGTAAAAGTCGGTGTTTTTAATGTCAATTCCAAAATATGGAACACAAGCTTCCAGAAGCTAAGAATTCAGACTTGAAGGCAGACAGCCTTGAGTTTGAGTTCCTGCTCACCCTTTACCAGCCAGGTGACTTTGAGCCAGTTACCTAAGTTCTTGGAACCTCAGTTCTCTCAGTTGTAAAATTTAACAATGTGCATGCCAGTGTATACATGAATGAATTCCTAAAGTCTCCTGAATATCAGAGTCTGTGCCTCTGTTTAACCTGACTTCCCACTCCCACCAAATTTTCTCCTTATGGTCTCCCCAATGCGACAGCTCCCGATTACCATGCCCACGTGACTTCTGAAGCAGAAAATTTATATAGAAGGCATGCTTTGAAAGTCGACATTACTTTCATTTCTAGGTCTCCCTGGTGCTGCTACCTTTGGGCTCCAACTTTACAAATTTACCTGGTTCGTGAACTGTTGTCTTCATTATTAACCACATTTACTCAGTTTCTTCTTTGTGCCAGGTACATTTTGGTAGGCACTTTCATAAACTTATTTCATTTTAACAGACACTTGAGGTGAGAAAGGTTACTTTTCAGGGGGTAGGCAGAACAGTGGCCCTCCAAAGATGACCATGTTCCAATTCCCAGGCCCTGCGATTATGTTATTTTACATGCCAAAGGGGACTCTGCAGATGTGATTAAGGTTAAGGACCCCGAGATGGCGAGACTATCCTGGATTATCCATGGAGCCCAATCCAATCACAGGCACCCTTAAAGGAGGAGAAACTTCCTGGTGGTTGTCAGAATACCAGTGAGCTGGCAGAGTGTGAAGGGTGTGACCTGAAGACAGAAAAAGGGAGCTGCAAGCCAAGAAATGCAGGTGCCCCCCAGAATCTGGAAAACCTAAGCAAACGGTTTCTGTCCTGGAGCCTCCAGAAGGAAACAGCCCTGCTGACCTGATGTTAGCCCAGTGAGACTCTTGTGACTTCAGATCTCCAGAACAGTTAGGTAACAAATGTATGTTGTTTTAAGCCACTGATTTTATGGTCATTGGTTACAACAGCAATAAAAATATTGATAAGTATCCCTTCTCATATTATTTTACAATGCTAGAGAAATAAGTTATTCTGTTCTAACTTTTGCTCAGCTTCATGTTCTGGGTCCCCTCTCCCTTCACTTTATCATCTGCCTTGGTTGGCCCAGGTCTGGCCAGCAGCCTTTCTTCTAATGCTCTGTCATACACATTTCAAGCATAGATTACCACCTTTTTTATGTTGAAATCAAAGTGTCAAATCTTTTATCTATCCCTCATTTGGTGGCACGTGTGCAGATATTAAGTGTACAGAAAAAATGTCATCAAGGATTTTAACCAATATATAAACATATAAGACCTTAACTATGTATACATAATGAACTGAAATCTGATTGATTTGTAAAAGCCTTAATTAAGACTCAAATGATAGACTAGCTCTACCAGATTTCATACAACACACTCCCCAAGTTAGGGCTTTGGGCACAAAATTTGATATGTCTGGCTTTTCCACCTGGGTCTAGGAGATAAGTCAGGTTGGCATTTCACTATGAGAAACCCAAAAAGGAAAGATTCATTCTAGTCTCGGGCCTAAAACCACATTCCCTCATTCCAGATTTACCTGAAAGCCCTGTACTTAGGGAATTATTGGTTTGTAATGAAGCCTTGATTTTCCCAGTACATGAATAAAATAAATTGGATGCTCTGTCTGGTCTACGAAGGCATCCTACTGGGCTATAATTATACATATAAATATGTCTTTCCTTTAAATAGAACTGTGAGCTCCCTGAGTACCTTGTTCAGAGCTGTGTTCTCAGCAGCCAACACAATCCATATCACTATGAATAGACTCTCAATAAATCTTGAATAAGTAAGTAATTAAATAAATAAGAGGGCAAATGAGGGAATAGGTCAAGTTTGCTCGGCTGTCTTTGGACCTTCCCTAGCAGTGAGTTTCTTCTATGTGTAGGTACTAGTTTCCTTTTTCTGCCTCCCAATACCCCCATCCTGGTCCTTGGCAATATTCTCATGCAATCTTCTTTATAGTACCACCAGCCTCCAGCTCAGCTCAATCCTATACTTTCCCACACAGGGGGAATAAGGGATGTAATGTTTGATTTTGAACTGACTCTTACAAGATGGCTTCAACTCTCTGGACCAATCAAATGTTTACAGATGACTCTTTTGCTTTGGGGTGCTTGAAGCTTTATCAGAAGCTCCTGTGCTGGGCCCCTCTAGCTGTAACTTTGGTGGAGGGAACAGTACTTCTTCCCCTGAGCCCTCTTCCCTCAGTCCCTGGTTTTGGGTTTTATCCTCCATGTAGCGTCTCTTCCAGGAAATGCTCTTGGACAGGACTTCCAATGGCTCTAGACAGCTGTCTTTGCTATGCAGACCATGCCTAGGTTACAAGGAGCATTCCACCTCTTCCAGAAGGGAATGCACTTGCTTCCCAGGCACAGCAACTTGTGTTCATTCTTTCACAGCATGACTCACAGCTAGGTCTCTCCCATACTCAAGATCTCCTGGACGGCAGTAAGATCCCAGGCTCTGGGTGTCTCAAAATCCGGGACACAAATTTGAAGCTCTTGGAGTAGTGTCACTGAGGGCCCCCTTTCTCTAGGCTTGAGATAAAGGTGGTAAAAATCTCCACCCTACCTCCTTGAAAGGAACATATTGAAAAACATGTGACAGAATTTCCCTCCTAAGAAATCCTTTCTCAAACACTCTCCTTTTTCACTCTCTTTTATGTCAATACAGTGATCAAAGTTCCCAGTTTGCCTGGGACTGCCCCAGTTTTAGTATGGAAAGTCCTGCACCTAAACAAACCCTCAGGCCGTGGCAAAGTGTGACCTATTTCTAGATGAAAGATCCAAGAGTCATAAATCTGGGTTTTGGTCCTATGCTTTCAAAATCTGAATTTTGATGTGCTACCTCACTTCAATATGTAGTATCAGTATCCTCTTCCCGTCTCAGGTTTTCAACTCCACGTCCCATTACTTATATGCACAAACATATATCCATGTATGCCAGATAGAACTGTTGTGATTATGCCCAATTTACAGAAAAGTAAATGGAGGCTTACAGGGTTCAATAACTTGTTCAAAGTCTCCACGGGAATGTGGAAAAACTAGAATTCTTATACATTGCTGGAAGGAATGTAAAATGACACATTTGGAAAATGGTTTGGCAGTTTCTTAAAAAGTTAAATGTGCACTTATCATATGACCCAGCAAGCCCACCTCTAGGATTTACCCAAGGGAAATTAAAATATTTGTCCACACAAAGGTTTGCACATAAATGTTCAGAGCAGTTTCATTCATAATAACCAAGACTAGAAACAAGCTAATCTTCACTAACAGAATAGATTTTTTTAAAAAATTGTGATATACCTATGCAATGGCATACTGTTCTGCAATCAAAGGAAATAAACTACTGATACATTCAACAACATGGGTGAATCTCAAAAATACCATGCAGCTGAGCAAAAGAAGTCAGGCACCAAGACTACATAAGGTATCATGGAACTCTAGACGAATGTAATTTATACTGATGGAAAACAGAGAAATGGTTGCCCAGGGCCAAGAGTGGGAGAAGGGAGTTACCTCGGAAAGTGCATGAAGGAATATTTTGTAGTGATGGATACCTAATATATTTTGATTGTGGTGATGGTTTCCCAGTTGTATACATTTGTCAAAACTTATCAAACTGTACGCTTTAAATTATACCTCAGTAAAATTATTTTTAAACTTATGTAACTAAAAAAGAACAGAACCCAAGCCAGCAGAAAGAAAAAATAAAGATTAGAGCAGAGATAAATAAAATAGAGAATAGAAAAACAGTAGAGAAAATCAATGAAACCAAAAGTTAGTTCCTTGAAAAGATCAACATTGACAAACCTTTAGTTAGTCAGACTTAGGAAAAAAGAAGACTCAAATAACTAAAATTAGAAATGAAAGTGGGGACACTACAACTGATTCTACAGAAATTAAGGGGATTATATGAGAGTAATATGAACAATTGTAATTAAACAAATTGTATAACCTAGATGAAATGGAGAAATACCTACAAATACAAACTTACCAAGACTGACTCACCAAGAAATAGAAAATCTGAATAGACCTACAGATAGCAAGGTGATTGCATCAGTAATCAAAAATCTCCCAACAAAGAAAAGCCCTGGTCATGATGGCATCACCAGTGAATTCTAACAAACGTTTACTGAAAAACAATAACACCAATCTTTCTCAAACTTTTGAAAAGCAGGGAACTTCCTAATTCATTCTTTGAGGTTGGCATTACTCTGATATGAGACCTAGAAAAAGACACTATAAGAAAAGAAAACCACAGATCATTAACCCTTATGAAATTCTCATAGAAATACTAACAAAATTCAGGGGCGCCTGGGTGGCACAGCGGTTAAGCGTCTGCCTTCGGCTCAGGGTGTGATCCTGGCGTTATGGGATCGAGCCCCACATCAGGCTCCTCCGCTATGAGCCTGCTTGTTCCTCTCCCACTCCCCCTGCTTGTGTTCCCTCTCTCGCTGGCTGTCTCTATCTCTGTTGAATAAATAAATAAAATCTTTAAAAAAAAAGAAGAAGAAATACTAACAAAATTCAGCAAACTGAATTTATAAAAACACTCACAAACTAGAAATAGAAACAAATGATCTCAACATAATAAAATCCATATATGAAAAACATCAGACTTAATGGTAAAAAATTAAAAGCTTTTCCTATAAAATCAGGAACAAGGTAAGGATATCCATTTTTGCCATTTCTATTCAACACGGTATTGGAAATTCTAACTAGCACACTTAGACAAGGAAAAGAAATAAGAGTTGGAAAGAAAAATAAAATTATCTCTGCAGATGATATGATCTTATCTATAAAACCCCTGAAGTTTTCACAAAAACACTATTAGAACTTATAAATGAATTCAGTAGGATACAAAGTCAATACACAAATCTCATTGGCATTTCGGTACACTAACAATAAATAATTCAAAAAGGAAATTGCAAAAACAACTCCATTTATAATAGCATCAAAAAGAATAAAATTCTTAGGAATTAACTTAACCAAGGAAGTGAAAGACTTGTAAAATGAAAAATACGAAATATTACTGAAAGAAATTAAGAAAATAAATGGAAAACACATTCCATGTTCATGGATTAGAAGATGTAACGTTGTTAAAATATCAATACTACCCAATGTGATCTACAGATTCAATGCAATCCCTTTCAAAATCTCCATGATATTTTTTGCAGAAATAGAAAAATCATCCTAAAAGTCATATGGAATCTCAAAAACGCTGAATAGCCAAACAATCCTGAAAAAAAAAAATGAAGTTAGAGGAATCATACTTCCTAATTTCAAAGCTATGAACAGTGTGATACCAGCATAAGGACAGATACATAGACCAATAGAATAGAATAGTGTCCAGGACAAAGTCTTCACATATTTGGTCAAATGATTATGAAAAGGGGGTCAAAACTATTCAATAGAGAGAGGACAATCTAATTGACAAAGAGTGCTGAGAAAATTGGATATCCACATGCAAAAGAATGAAGTTGTATCCTTACCTAATACCACTTACACAAATGAACTCCAATGGTTCAAAGACCTAAAAACTATAACACTCTTTGAAGAAAACATAAAGGAAAAGCTTCATGACACTGGATTTGCCAATGATTTTTATATATGGCAAGAAAGACACAGATGACAACAACAACCAAAATAAGACAAACTGGACTTCATTAAAATTTTTTAAATTATGAATCACAAGATGCTATCAACAGAGTAAAAGGACACCCCACAGACTGAAAGAAAATACTTGCAAATCATATATCTGATAAGGGATTAATATCAAGAATAAATAGAGAGCTCCTAAAACTCAACAACAAAAGAAATCAAACAAATCATTCAAAAGTGAGCAAGAAGGGGGCGCCTCAGTGGTGCAGTCAGTTAAGCATCCAACTCTTGGTTTTGGCTCAGATCATGATCTCAGGGTCATGAGATTGAGCCCCACGTTGGGCTCTACACTCTGCACGGAGACTGCTTAAGTTTCTATCTCCCTCTGCCCCATCCCCCCTCCAAAATAAATAAATAAATCTTTTAAAACAACAACAACAAAAGTGAGCACAGGACTTGGGACTTGAATAGAGATTTCTCCGAAGAAGATATGTAAATGGCCAATAAGTACATGGAAAGATGCTTAACATCACTAATCATTAGAGAAATGCAAATCAAAACTATGAAATACCACTTCACATCTATTAGTATGGCTACTGAAAACAAAACAAAACAAAAATAGGAAATAACAAGTGTTGGTGAGAATGTGGAGAAATTGCAACTTGTTTACTGTTGGTGGGAACGTAAAATGGTTCAGCTACTGTGGAAAAGAGTATGGTAGTTCCCCCAAAAATTAAAAATAGAAATACCATACGATCCAGCAATTCCACTTCTGGGTATGTACCCAAAAGAATTGAAAGCAGGGTCTCGAAGAGATATTTGTACACTCATGTTCATAGCAGCATTATTCACAATAGCTAAAAAGTGGAGGCAACTCAACTGTCCATCAGTGGACGAATGGATAAGCAAAATTTGGTGTATACATACAACCAATATCATTTAGCCTTAAAAAGGAAGACAATTCTGTTAAGTCTTTATTTATTTGTTTTGTTTATTTTATTATTTATTTATTTATTGATGTACATAATCTCTATACCCAACATGGAGCTCAAACTCACAACCCCAAAATCAAGAATCACATCCTTTTCTTTTCTTTTTTTTTTTTTTAAGATTTTATTTATTTATTCGACAGAGATAGAGACAGCCAGCAAGAGAGGGAACACAAGCAGGGGGAGTGGGAGAGGAAGAAGCAGGCTCATAGCAGAAGAGCCTGATGTGGGGCTCGATCCCAGATCGCCGGGATCACGCCCTGAGCCAAAGGCAGACGCTTAACCGCTATGCCACCCAGGCGCCCCAAGAATCACATCCTTTTCTGACTGAGCTAGCCAGGCACCCCAAGGAAGACAATTCTGACACATGCCACAACATGGATGAACCTTGAGGAAATTATGCTAAGTGAAATAAGCCAGTCACAAAAAACAAATACTATATGATTCCACTTACATGAAGTACTTAGAGTAGTCAAAATCAGAGACAGAAAGTAGAATGGTGGTTTCCAGGGGCTGGAGGAAGGGAGAGATAGTAGTTATTTTTTAATGGGTGAAGAGTTTCAGTTTTATAAGATGAAAAGAGTTAGAGTTCTGGAGATGCATGGTGGTGATGGTATTTAATACTACTAAACTGTACACTTAAAAATGATTAAGATGGTGAATTTTATGTTTATTTTACCACAATAAAAATAATAGAAAACCTGTGTGAATGGGGATGGGGCAAAAAATTCAGTCAAGAAATGGGGAGAAGACATGAACAGACACTTCTCTAAAAAAGACATACAAATGGCCAATAGACACGAAAAAATGTTCAACATCACTCGGCATCAGGAAAATACAAATCAAAAGACTACCATAAGATACCACCTCACACTTGTGAGAATGGATAAAATTAACAACTCAGGAAAACAGAAGATGTTGGGGAGTATGTGGAGAAAGGGGAACTTTCTTACACTGTTAGTGAGAATGCAAATGGGTGCAGCCACTCTGGAAAACAGTATGGAGGTTCCTCAAAAAGTTAAAAACAGAACTACCCTACAGCCCAGCAATTGTACTATTAGGTATTCACCCAAAGGATACAAACACAGTGATTCGAAAGGGCACATGCACCCCAGTGTTTATAGGGGCAATGTTCCACAATAGCCAAACTATGGAAAGAGCCTAGATATCCACTGACAGATGAATGGATTAAGAAGATGTGGAATACATGGCATACAATGGAATATTACTCAGCCATCAAAAAGAATGAAATCTTGCCATTTGCAACAAGATGGCTGGAACTAGAGGATATTATGCTAAGAGAAATAAGTCAGAGAAAGACAAACACCATATGATTTCACTCATACGTGGAATTTAAGAAACAAAACAGATGAACATAGGCAAAGGGAAGGAAAAATAAAATAAGATGAAAATAGAAAGGGAGACAAACTATAAGAGATGCTGAACTCTAAGAAACAAACAGGATTGCTGGGGGGGCATGGGGTAACTGGGTGATGGACATTAAGGAGGGTACTTGATGTAATGAGTACTGGGTGTTACATGCAACTGATGAATCTCTAAATTCTACCCTTGAAACTAATAATACAGTGTATGTTAACTAAATTGAATTTAAATAAAGAATTTTAAAAAATGATTAAGATGGTGAATTTTGTTTATTTTTACCACAATAAAAATAATGGAAAAAACAAATGAATGGGAGTGGGGGGAAATGGCTAAAAGAATTTAAGTGGCTTCCTGTGGGTTTTGGAACATGAGAAACAGAGAGAAAAATGAGAAACTTTTTAAAAATAAGACTTCTAATAATGTTGCCCTTCAAACTATATGTGTGTGATACTCGAATAAAAAACAAAATTCAATTATTCCTATTTGTTTTGTTTGTTTATTGAGAGAGAGAGAGCACCAGAGCAGGGTTGGGAGGGGCAGAGGGAGAGAGAGACTCTTAAGCCTGGAGCCTGATGTGGGGCTTGATCTCACAACCCTAAGATCATGACCTGAGCTGAAATCAAGAGTAGAATGCTTCACCGACTGAGCCACCCGGGTGCCCTAGAAACTCAATTCCTATTTGAAGCTATCATTTCCTTGGGTGTTGGAAAATTTATTTCAATGAATCTGATTTTTCATTCATCACCATCTTTCATTTTCCCTTCCCCAGGGTTCTTACTAAGAGAAGTTACTGCCATGACACTGTCCCTTAATCCTATGTGGGCCCTATCAGTGTAGGGACTCTGCTATTTCATGTCATTTATAAGAACATAGAAAATATTTTTGCTGATTTTGTACCATGCTATGGAACACACAGGCATATCTGCCTAGATATATAGACACCCTTTTTTCTTTGAGGTCTTGATACCCCCTTGAAATTCTGCCATGTTAAACCCAAAGCATAGGACCCATCTACTCAGAACACACTGTTATTTCTGATTTTTGTATGTCTTCTTGGTTTCCACCCTTCTTAACCCAGGTAATAATTTCTAATGGGAGGAATATACCCCTTTCCCCATTTTATACTTCATTCTCTTTCTTGTTGTTGGAGACATCTAGCATAATCTCCTTAATAGGGATGAACTTTTGAAACTCAAAACCTAGGAGCATTTTTTTCTGCGTTTCTCCATGCCACATCCTTTGCCTGAGGCAAAGAATATAAAACTAACCACCATCTACTTGAATTAAAGTGAAGGTAAAGGGAGAAATACTGGGGGAAACTGGTTGACATAAAAATACAAAAAGAATTAAAGAAAGGGAGACATGATCAGATTGTCATTTAAAAGATCTTTAATTTCTCTGGCTCCTATTAGGACAAGATATTGGAGATATCCAGGAAAAAGTGAAAAGAAACCAGTTTGGAAATTATTGCAGTAGTAAAAATGAGAATGGCTATAAAATGGAAAGAAATGAATGAATTAAAGATACAAAGCCTGCCACTCTTACCTACTGGGCTACATTGCCTCCCAATGAATGGCTCTGATAAACTCACTGGCCTAAGGCTTAATGCCTACTTAGATGATTGGATTCTGCAGGCCCAGGGCATCAGCATTTTAACAGAGGAATTTTCCTTAATAGAGAAGGGGAAATGACTGGGGGAGAGCTGAGGATATATTTATTCCTTACACCTCACTCAGAGGGAAACTAAACCTTAGATAGTTAAAATACTTGCTCAGGGTCCCAAGCTAGAAAATGGCGGTGCTGGGATTTTAATGCCTAATAAAAATATTTCAATGATGCCCTTTGCATATCCGCAACTGACAGGTTGGAGTTGATATTTTTGGAATGGAAACTTAACCTATGTGCCTGATTCATAGCATTCTTCCACTGATAAACTATAAACAAGGGTAATAAAATACAGGCATCATGATACCCATGCCAAAGCCATACTCCTGGGTCTCAAGTAAGAAATTAATCATGCACCATCTTAGAGACATTTAATGAAGTGATACACTGTTTATTTATCAACTGGAGACCCAGAGCTAAGGTATCACCTTTTAGCCTCCTGCTGGATATCAGCCAGATCAACCTAAGAATAAAAAGGCATTGGCCATAGTGGTGGATTTCTTGGCCTTTGGAGAGCATGGTATTTGGGGCCGAGTCATGGAGAGCCCCTGGAGCGTGTAGCCAACCGCGCTGTGGAGGAGGGGCCTCCAGCATCAAGAGTGAAAGGGTCAACAGTCTGCAAGAGCCTCCTAACCAGGTATGTAAGCGTCTCCTCATTATACTAACAAGTAAAATAAGCCATGGAGTGGTCCAGGACCTTGCCCAAGGTCAAGCAGTTAAAGAACAACAGAGAATGACTTGTATACAAATTAGTCGAACTCCAAGGCCCATGTGTGCTCCTCGGTACCCCTGCTGAATCACTGTGCTTATCTCTAAGCCAGGTCAGGTTCACCTCATCGCTGCCAACCCACTGGCCTAAAACTCCAAACAACTCAGAAATGGCCATTGTACAAACCCAGGTCCTGAATTTCACGATTGTTCATAAGACACACTCCATCTCAGGAAAGAAGAAAAGAAACCAAATGATGGCACAGTCCTCTTTTGACCAAGACAGCATGCGGAGCTCATTCCCACCAGCAGATGTGGCCAGACGAGGCAGAAGAAGAGAAGGCAGGGGGCGGGGGGCAGGGGATCTGGGAGGCTCAGTTGGTTGATTTCAGCTCAGGTCATGATCTCAGGGTCATGAGATCGAGCCCTGTGTGGGGCTCCACACTCAGCAGGGAGTCTGCTTAAGACTCTCTCTCTCCCTGCCCCCCGCCCCTGCTCATGTGCATGCACACTCTGTCTCTTTCTCTGTCTCTAACAAATAAAATACATCTTTTAAAAAGAGAATAGAGGGTAAGAGATAGGAGGGAGACTGAAAGGAAGAAAGGAGTTTGGGAACTAATAGTCCATGTTATTTATCTTGATCTTTTCACTCTGCTTGTCTCTTTTCTCAAACCCAGCGTCTTAGCTCAGGCCGCTATAACGAACTACCATAGACTGGGTGGATTAAACAACAGACATTTACTCTCATGATTCTGGAGGCTGGAAATGCAAGATCCATGGTCAAGTTCTTAGTGAAGGCCCTCTTCACATGGCCTTTCCTTGGTATGTGAACACAGAAGGAGATCTCATGTCTCCTCCTCTTTTTATAAGAAAACTAATCTTATCATGGGGACTTTACTTACATGGCCCATCTAAACCTAAACCTCCCAAAGGCACTACTTCCAAATACCAGTGGAAATGAGGGCTTCAACATATAAATTTGCAGGAGGGAGTATAACACAAATATTCAGTCCATAGCACCCAGTCAATATTACTATCACAAGTTCAAAGAAGTACAATAACTAAACTCTACGGCTGATCTTGAGCATTTGCTTTTAAATTACCACGCAGCTTGAAATACAAACACCTGTAAAATTGATGTACTTTTAGGTCAAGCAATGAACTAACACCTCTTGCCCAAAATAACTGAATTATATTAATTATACCCACAACTTCAGTTAAAGTACATGATTGCAAATTTTCAAGTGCCAAGTTTCATAAGATCTAAGCATAAATAGTTTTAATTACCTTTAATGCAGAGTGTAATGCTGTTTATGGGCAACGAAAAAGATTTTTTTAAAAAGACAAAATGTTAGTGCTTATCTACATGGTGGGAAAATGGGTAACTATTTCCTACTTCCCCCTTTCACTTCTTTGCCTGATCCAAATTTACTAAAATATGCATTTCTCACTTTTATAGTTAAAAGAAAAATTACCAGACTTCTGACATTTTTTTTTAGAGAGATGGAGAGAGAGAAAAAAGGCAGAGGGAGAGAGAGAAGCTCAAGCAGGCTCCATGCCAGCACAGAGCCTGGGGCAGGGCTCCACCTCATAACCCCAAAATCATGACCTGAGCCGAAATCAAGAGTCGGACAGTCAACCAACTGAGCCCCCCAGGTGCCCACAGACTTCTGGGTTTTAATGCTACTTCTGGTGGCAGCTCATAAAATATTCTTCCCTCACCAAAATAATAAATAATGACAATACTGAGGAAAGATGAAGGGACCACAATGGAAATTGGGCTTGAGATTCAAGCATGATGCAAGGCCGTCTCCTACTCATCAACCTCCTGACCCATTACAGTGACCTGCACGAGTATTCTGAAGTCGCACTCTCTGAACGTGGGTGTTTCCTGGGGTACTCTAAACTCCTAAGCAAAATTGTGATGGAAGGAAGTCAGTTAAACGCAACAGCAAGCCTTCCAGACAAAAAAAACACAAAAAACAAAAAAACAGTAAAAGGTTATTAGCATTGAAGTCAAAATAGAAATCATCTGTCTTATTTAAGAAAAGGAAAAGTCGCTGATATTATTTTTCAGTCCATTAAAGGAATAATTAGAAAAATGTAACAATGCCACCAAAATTAAATAACATGGAGTCTAGAACATCGTGAGCATGACAATGAATGGAATATAATAATCCATGTAAAGACAAAGAAAATAGATACCTGAGTGCTAATGGCATCTATATTCACTTAGATATTGTCTCTGCCTTATTATTTCATAGATAAACTTTTATATATTTGTCCTTCCCATAAATAATTTTAATACTCCTTATATTCACACAATATGACAAAAAGGGGGTTAGGACACAATTTTTAATCTAGTAAAATAAATCTCCTAATTTTCTTTATTTCTAATGACAAAATTAATTGATGTTCAAATTGTTTTGGATTATCTTCCACTTCTCAAAAACATTATTGTCAGTTATATCAAAAGGTAAAAGGCAGCCCTTTGGCAGAGTTAGAAATGTGCATATAACATAATTATCATTTTTGATGTCAGGGAATATGCATGATTATTTTATGTATTGTTTCTGGTAACTTGAAACTTTGGAAATTTGCTAAGTTAAATTAAATCATAGCAATTTAAATGGCTAGATCATTTCCAAATAAGATAACATAGTAACTATTAAACATAAAAAAACCCAAATTGGGGGGCGCCTGGGTGGCGCAGTCATTAAGCGTCTGCCTTCGGCTCAGGGTGTGATCCCGGCGTTATGGGATCGAGCCCCACATCAGGCTTCTCCACTGGGAGCCTGCTTCTTCCTCTCCCACTCCCCCTGCTTGTGTTCCCTCTCTCGCTGGCTGTCTCTCTGTCAAATAAATAAATAAAATCTTAAAAAAAAAAAACACCCAGATTGGATAATCTGAGTATTTTTAAATTAAGATATATTAATAAGAAGTTAAGAAAGATAATATCTCACCAAGCTCCTCTTCATATCATTTTTCATCTAAGACACACACACACACACACACACACATATAACATTGGGAAACTGTAAAAAAAAATCTCCTCCCAACCCAAAAATCTCACAAAGGTAGTAAAAAAAAACCCCAAACTTTTAATATTGTATAAGCATTAAAGCAGAATGTGATGTCCACCATAGGCAATGCACTAAAAAATTGCGGAGAAAGGAATCTCATCTCCTTATACAGTCAAGCTGACTCAACTCCTTACATACACGCTCACAAGATAAACAATAACTAGTCTTCAAGTAAGAGTACTTTACAGCACTATTTGTCACACATCATACTTCTCCATTTACCTGGTAATTGGGGTGGCCATCTGGGCTAAAAAACTCCCTTTATCCAGAAAAGAAACAAACTTCTCATAGCTTTACGGCAGGAGGTAGTTTGCGATGTGGAGCAAAGCACCTACCAGAGGTAGACTCCTACCTTCCCCAGGGGATGAAGAGAAGGGCGTTACCTCTCTTGAGGCCTGCATTCAAAGAGGTGGTCTCCAGGTCCAGGAGAAAGAAGCTCCTGGGTCCTAAAGCTGACAAAAGGCCTATCTAGTCTTCAAAAGATTTTATATACATTTCAAAGAAAGGAGGAAGTACTTACAAGTTTTCTAAAATAAATGGTCCAAGTAAAAGGAGAATTCTCTTCCCTTATTTTCAACAAACTCTGCTTATTTTTTATTTTTATTTGTCTCTATAATAACTATGTATAAAAACTATATACATATGTGTGTGCATATACAACTATATACGAACTGTTTTATGCACATCTACGTATATACACATACAGTATATTAACCACATACAATAAAAATTGATGGCAGAAAGACTAGATGGTAAATGATGGTAACAAAAGAGACGAGATGGTAAAAATTCACCAAAAAGTTAACATCAGTTATGTCTGCATCATAATTTTTATTTCCTTCCTTCTGCTTTACATTATGTGATTTTATCACAAACATATTCTTTTATTTTAGTTGGAATTAAAAGAAAAGAAAAACACATAGGTTGTTTTGAAAATATTAAAAAATATTTCCCAAGAATTCTCTGCAAAAACTTCATCTGTGAGGAAACAAACTGCCATTTTTTTTTAAATTAAAAATAATGTGAGGCTTTCAATGCAGCTATTTGTCATGCTTTGTTTGATTGGTTTCAAAGCGGTTTATCGGTCAGTAAGGCCGAGGCCAGCCGCGAGGTTCTCTGAACTCAGTTTTCATATGCCTGGTAGTGTTCACGCACGGGCCAAGGAGAAAAGCTGTTTGTTCTTCAGCATGATGAGTGCGGACAGCCAGACAGGTTCAGCGGCTGAGTCAATAAGCAATAAACGTAATGTTTCATAGCAACAGTGATTCAAGGAACAGTAGCTGGGCTATTTTCAGAGAGCTTCTCTCATCTGAGATAGAAGACCTTACGACCGCCTCTCTCCCTTAGGAATTCTTTGCTCACAAGAGAAATGGACTTCTTTCTCGGATGCATCTCAACCCTCGCAAGCGGGCGCACAGCTCAAATATTTCCAAAAAGCTTCTCAGCCTCCGTGAAAATTAATTGCTATCTGGATTGTCTCACCAGATCACCGAACAGGTGGTAAACCATCTGAAGCCAAAAATAAAAACCTTCTGGCCTCAGGTAGACAATTACACCAAAAAAGGAACAAAGCATGGAAATCAGAGAGGGCAGGAGAAGTGGTAGGTTGAAATCTCTGCAAACCTGAGTGCTTGGGACACCAAAAGCCTCAAGGCAGGGAGCCCTGGGAAACCTGCGTTCTCTAAAGCATAGTGCAACATGCAGAAACACATATAGGTCTGGAAGTCAGACAGAACTGACCTCAAATCTCCGCTTAGTTACTTACTAGTCCTATGACTTTGGACAAGTTACTCTTACTGACTTTGTTTCCTCATCTGAAAAATGGGGACATCAACGTTTTCATTAAAGAGTTGCTGTAAAGATTGAAAATATATATCAAATTCCTGGCACAATGTAGGCACTCAATAATTGGTAGCTATATAATATCCCTACAGTACCACTGCGACATGAATGGACATCGAGAAGATTTGATTTGGTTGGGAATTAGCCTACATCTGCAATTTTTAGACTTAACCCAAAGTGATCTCTCTTTTGCCTATTTCTTCAACATTTTTATCCATATTATGCCTTGAAGCTATTGTATTCACCTTGTATTCTTAAATTTATTATTTCCCACACTAGAGTTGAGCTCTTTGAAAACAGCAACCACTGAATTTATGATGGATTAATGTTTTATGCTTCAGGCAAATTTATCTACCTTATGATAGGAACCGATACCAGGGAGGGAAAATTGTATTTTCAAAAAAGAGCCAGAAAAAAAAGTACCCATGTATATTGTCTTTATATCTGTGTTTACAACTAACCATTCTCTGAAGAATGCAAAGCAAAAATAATAATAATAATTTAACTCAATGGTTCGTGAAATTTCTGCTTATATTTGTCCCATTAAGCACGTCAAGTGCTTTAAAGAGCTGCAATGTAAACACAGTATATGGATGAGAAGAAGCATGCAAACAACATTACATAGATTTGTTTTGAAAGAAAGGGCAAAGATATTCACTTAGTCCAATTTAAAAATAAGTTAGTCCTCCCTTCTTCCTTTCACCCCCTCCTTTCTTCCCTTTCTGGGTAGTTGAGTGCTAAAGCCACAGGGTAGGGCCAAGCAAGGCAATCTTCAATTTGCCCTTCCATCTGCATGCTCCACTGCTCCCTTTCATGAACTCTGCTCCAGCTAAATGAAAGCACTTGCTCTCTCCACGTCTGTACTTCTGTTCACCCTGATGACGCTTCTGCCTGGTGCATCCACGCTTCGCTCCCAGCCTCCTTCCCTACCACCCCTGCCCAGTCTTTGAACCCGTCCCATCCGCCCTGCGAGGCATAAAATCTCCAGGGCGACCACCACCACAAGCTAACATTTTCCACCCCATAACTTTTTCAGAACTTTCTGGGTCTCTCTCATGGCCTGTCACTTTCTCCGTTGCATTATTATGATTCAAGAGTATATCCTACCATCGCAACTGGATTGTGAACTCATTCAGAACACAAAGGGGAAAATTTCCATCTGATGAATCTTGTGATTCCCTAAAGCATATAGTGCAAGTATCTATAACACACTACCAAACATTCAATCAGAATCCATTGATGATTTATTAGGAGACAAAAAGGAGAAGGGCCATATTAGATAACAAGAACAAAGAAATGAGGATGGAAATTAGTAACATTCACTCACTGATTCAACATGCACTGAGTTCCGGCTATGTGTCAGGTGCAGTGAAGAAAGAAAGACTAAGAGACAGAAATAGTTAGTGGAAGACAAAGATAGACCATGGTGGCAGAAGCCATATGGCTCCATGGAAATCTCCAAAGGTCAGCCTAAGAATAGGGATTTCAGATCAGAGTTGATAAGAAGACAGTATAATGATTTATAATTATTTATGATTCATCATATTATTAGTGAATTAGTATTTATAATGACTCATTAATTGTTTACAATGCCTCTTAATAGACACTATTTCATTTAACCATTACAATAACTCTGTGATATTTGCAGATGAAGAAACAAGTTTAAAGAGATTAAGAAACCTGCCCAAGGTTAATACCAAGGTCAATAAGGTTAGTACTTGCTGCAGTTGTACAAGGCAGGGCTAGGATATAAATCCAGGGCAGTGTGGCTCAGAGCATTTCCACGCCATGCTCTATACCTACCATCCTTTGGTGGAGGAAAGCCTGGAGAAAGAGGGTAACTGTCAGAAAATTCCTATGACAGCAGCCTATTGGATTAAGAAGTTTGAAAGGAGCCAAAGAGGACATACTGAGGATATGCCCAGTGATTCCCTACCTTCATCCACTAAGCTAGGTTTCCAGAAAATAGCCCTAATCAAATTCTAATCCAAATCTGTAGAAGACGTAAGACATCAGAAATGCACAGGTAGTATAAAGGCTTTAATACAAACACTTGTGTTGTTTTTCCAGAAAACGTACCTAAGTAATTGGCATTATTTGAGGTGAAAAAAATCATCATCTTACCAGAATAAGGGACATTCCCAAAGACAGGTGATCTTGACTCTTCAAAATGTCAATAGCATGAAAGATAAAACAAAGGCCTGGAAACTAGATTTAAAAACTTCAAGAGACAAAGACAACTAAATAATGTATGTGACCCTTGACTGTGTCCTGGATTTCTTTTTAGGGGGCCATAAGGAACATTATTGGTACAGTTGAGGAAATTTGAGAGAGAGCAAGCATGAGTTTGGGGCGGGGAGAAGCAGAGGAGACGGAGAGAGAGAAACTTAAGCAGACTCTGAGCAGAACGCAGAGCCCAATGTGGGGCTCGATCTCATGACCCTGAGATCATGACCTGAGCAGAAGCCAAGAGTCAGACACTTAACCAACTGAGCCACCCAGGTGCCCCACTGCAACTTGTTTTTAAATGATTTCGCAAAACAATCACATATGCGTATATGACGTGAAAGAGAAAATGTTTAAAGTAGCAGTGTTAACAATGGTGCACCTAGGTGATGTTCAACAGGTGTTCACCTTTTTTAACTTTGCAATATTCCAAAGCAAAAAGTTAGAGAAAACATGTCCTCATCCTAGAAGAGTGGGGAGCATTTACAGATCTGTATGAGTAACTTTTAAAATACAGACAAACACTAACAGAAATATCTATTTGCTAAATTATCACCCACTGGAAAGTTCTTGTAAACGGTATGGAAATATCAAATACCATCACTGGCTCTCATAAATCTCGAGGTAAATTGTGTCCTTTAACATTTGTGTGAACTTTCAAAGCAGAAGCAAGCCTTGGCTAAAATTTCAAACTGAAATAATTAGGAAACTAAACAGTGAATGTTCAAAGCACTCTAACAGTTTCCTGTAATAATGAGAGAGCTTTGAAAGGCTTAACCATAATATTCCTGCGGCTTTTTACAAGGATTAAAGTTTAAAAAAATTTTTTTTTTTTAGTAATCTCTGCAATGGTGGAGTGAGGGGGGTAATATGTATAAAAATCATTAAGCAGAAAATCTTCAAGAATTACAGTCTTCAGAAATTCATTTCTGTTATTTTCTCCCTACAGCTCTTCTGCACAAGAAAGGACTGAGGTGGTGCCAAGAATTTTTTACTATAAAACATTATGATGCCAGGGTGCCTCACACACCCAGGCAACATCTGGCACACCCAGTAAAGAGGACTGCAATTAGTGAAGGGCCTGCGAAAGATATAAGACTTACTTAAGAGTTAAATCATGATTCCTTTTAATGATGATGAACTCAGTTCAGACATGGGAAAACACAATTTCAGATCTTTATTCCTTAAATGCTATGAACAGTGGAAAGAACACAAAACCTATTTTTTCCTCACACTCAAATTCTCAAAATCCTTACTGAATTTCTACTTCATTGTGTGACTTCAAAATTTGTCTGAAAGCTGGCTTTTCTCCATTACTGTATTTGATCTTATAATACTTTCTATAGATCTTCACGATAGAAACATTTTCCAAGATGTTTAAATAAATGACATTTCTGTGAAGTAGCTGCTTAAATCTAGAGTGACTTGACAGTCCTTCAAAATGTAATTTATAAAGTGCTAAACAAATGCTAGATCTTTTTAGAGAGGAAAAAAAAGTTTATTTAATCACATGCCCTTTCAATTTGTGTTGCTTTCTTTTTTTTAAGATTTTATTTATTTATTTAAAAGAGAGAGATAGCGAGAGAGAGAGAGCACAAGCAGGGGGGAGAGGGAGAAGCAGGCTCCCCACTGATCCAGGAGCCTGACATGCGGCCCATTCCCAGGACCCTGGGACCATGACCCGAGCCAAAGGCAGATGCTTAACCAACTGAGCCACCCAAGCAACTCTTGTATTGCTTTTTGACCACGTCTCATAGTCATCGCCACTATGCTGGGGTTTCAAAACCTAAACATTGTCAAGCATTAACTTAAAATCTATCACACACAGCTCACTGAACTAGGAAAATAGACCATGACCACAGAGTCACAGTTTTTCCCATTTATCACAGCAAAGGTTCCTTGGTCCCCTATGAATGGTTCATTATCCAAGAAATCTTAATCACGAATTTCCTTATAAAATTCTATCCTAATACACGTACTGTTTCAAGAAAAATATTTCTGTATGACAAAAAGATCACTAAGCCATAGGACAAACAGTCCCATTTTTGGGGGAGTGATTATTCAAGATGGTAATATCCTATTCTTCAAAATCACAGAAATTCGGTTTCATCTAGTTGTCTTCCTTCTCTGGTCATCATTGGTGCTGTCCACAAAATATTTGGGAACCTGACAGGATGTCCCTCTGGGCCTGCATGAAGTCACATTGACCACGCGACTTGCTTTGGCCAGTGAAATATGAGCATAAGTGCCAGGCAGATATTTTAAGACCCAGTGCTTAATAATAAAGAATGCATGGCTCTCCTTCCATTTGCCACAATGACCAGCAACCTCCAGTTAGAGCAGCTTCATTAGACTGAGTTCTGAAAAGAGGACACTGCAGAGTAGAACCCTCAAATTACCCATGATGGGCATGCCACATGAAATAAACCTTATAGTAATTTTAAGCCACTAAGGTTTGGTTGTTTATTAGACACCAAAGCATAACCAAGCTTATCATGAATAGTACACCTCCCGTATTTTATTAAAGATGACTGTCAGGCTCTTGAAGTTTCAAAGAAAAGAGAGATAAGCTCTGGTTACTTGGCTGATGGGTATTTGTTATAATAGTGTATACAGAAAGAAGTAAGGAGTTAGAGAAAACAGTCCTGGTTGCCCCAGACCAAGCCTTATGGTTATGGGATACAAAGCAGTGCCTGGTTTCCTATGGTCCTCTTGGCAGGGTCACCTGCTGATTGATAGTCAGGTGCTCTCACATCATAGGGACTCACTTACCCTCTATCCCTCTTCTTCTACAGCCCCTGCAAAAACTGTCAATTTATAAGGCTTTGGGGGCACCTCAGCGGCTCAGTTGGTTAAGCAGTTAAGCGGCTGCCTTCAGCTATAAGGTCATGATCCCAGAGTCCTGGGATCGAGTCCCACATCGGGCTTCCTGCTCAGTGGGGAGTCTGCTTCTCCCCTCTACCCCTCGCCCCTGCTTGTGATTTTCTCTCTCTCTCAAATAAATAAATAAAATTAAAAAAAATAAATTTATAAGGCTTTTGTAACAATGACAGTGTGTCCACTGTTGACCTAGCATTTAGGGATATTTCAAACTGTTTGGTCAGGTCCATCACAGTGTGCCTCCACCCACCCACGAGAAGTATATCTCCTGAGTTCTGAAGGCCTAACAATTGTCCAGGATCCTTGAACCTCTATTTGACTTCAAGCCACAGGCAAGTGAGGGGCCTGCCCTTGAGGACAGCTTGCCTGGAATCTCTTCTACTTTATTATCTATTCCTTGTGGTCCAGCTTCTCCCTCTCAGTTAGAGAAATCCACTTTCCTACATGTCCCCCTATCCTTCTAGTCCCCCTCCTGCATCCTCTCTTCTCCACTTCTTAGATATTTTTTCAGAGCAGTGAAAAGTGATTCTTTGTGCAAGCATGGAAACTTTGGTTTCAAACTTGGTGAGCAGTTTCTTAAATCTTTGTTTCTGCTTCTGGTGTGGAGTAAGGTGTTTTCAAGACACCAGGAAAGAAGGGCTAGAAAGCAAACAATGGATATGTTGGGATATAATGCTTCATACTTCCATTCAAATACCCTAAGAATGAAAATCTGATTAAGTTCCCACTGACTAGTCAGTAGCTATATGGGCACACTACACCACTCCATGGTAAGCCTGCCCATGTTTGACTCCAGGTCAGACTTTGATCCTTGGGCTTATCACTTGAAGTCAGAGTGCCCGGGTCACCTGAAACAAAGTAAGGCATTCTATATAAAGGGTTGGCCATAGCCACTATTGTCCAAAAAAGCAGTAGCTTTCCTCGGGAGAGGCTTGTAGAGAAGCCAGCCAGCCCACCCTGGGTTTTGTTCAATGTTACAAAACGCAATTATTTCATCTCTATGTATCATAGAGATTATTTAAATCATTTAAAAAATGCAATTATTTCATCTCTATGTATAATTCAAATTTTCATCTCATTGAATTGAAAATCCACTGCCCCTTGCTCAATAGGGTTTCCCTGCCTAATTCATAACGGGCATTGCAGTGGTAAGAGAGAACTCTTTATACTCAGCCAAGGAAGGAGAGTAACAATATATCCAAGCAAATAGAAGCAGAAAGAAAATGTATAGTGATACAATTCATCAACATGATATATTTACATGCCCTTTACAGTTTATAAGGTACTTGTGCATATTTTACCAAAAATACTAATCCTATGATTAGAGATTTTCCTTGCTTAGTCTATTGCTAATTGTATGAGTCTTCCTCTATCTGTAAACTGGAAATAATAACAGGATCTAGATTTCATATTTGGTGTGAAGGTTAAATAAAATAGGTAATATGAAAATTATACAGTAATATACTTTATAAAATCATCCATTCTGATAATCATTCAGACCAGTAATCACTGATTAAGGATTTTTTTATGTGCCAGACAATATGCTGTGTGCTGGGAGTATAAAAATAAATAACACATAGGGGCGCCTGGGTGGCACAGAGGTTAAGCGTCTGCCTTCAGCTCAGGGCATGATCCCGGCGTTATGGGATCGAGCCCCACATCAGGCTCCTCCGCTATGAGCCTGCTTCTTTCTCTCCCACTCCCCCTGCTTGTGTTCCCTCTCTCGCTGGCTGTCTCTATCTCTGTTGAATAAATAAATAAAATCTTAAAAAAAAATAAAAATAAAAATAAAAATAAATAAATAACACATAACTCCTATGCTCAAAAAGCTTGTAGTGTCATAGATAAGAGAAACATGGGGAAAATGATTTCAGTAAACTATGGCATGTTTATGATAAAAGTATGCATATGGTCTGAGGGTGCATAGATGAGGCCATTAGTCTAATCTTGAGGTGCAAGAACACATCTTTAAGATGTGAAGCCTTAGCCTATCTACCCCACCTAGCCCATCTGAGCTGCTCATGGGAGACAAGGAGTCAGAGGTGTCGGAGGCCAGCCCAAGAGAGGGGAAGCTCCTCAAGCTTATACCTACTATTTAGCTCCATGGAAGAAAGAACATCCCAAGAATGTGGTCTGGGTCCTCTTACTAGAGACTCAAAGAAGCAAGAAAGTCAGGCCACGTTCATTTATTCTTTTAACTCAGCACAAGGAAGCTTCTGCCCATTAGCACAAGGAATATTAAATTATCTCAAAAATGCCTGACACTCTTCCTCAAAAATAATTGAATGGTTTTAGGGGTGGGGCATCTATGAGGTTTTCTTGGCCTATAACTAACATTTCCTAAGGGATCAAACAGAAAAATTCCAAACAACCAACTTTGAAATGTTAGAATTTTATATACAAAAAATATACAGACAAAAGAATTATGTACATATACTCAAAACACTAAAACAGAGATGTCAAGTGGATAAATGAAGCAATTTATCTTTTTTCAAGATTAAATCACAGACAGAGTATTCATGCCTATACCCTTCCTCTGAGCACATTAAAGATGATTTTTCTTTCTGGCAGCTTTTCATATATTTTTTTATATACATTACTCACCCCACCGCCTTCTTACTTTGCCTTCTTACTTTGGTACTGCTGAACCATTAAAACATCTTCAATGACAGAATTTGTATTACTTACTATTATGATGTTATAGAGATCCATGAACATGGAATATCTTTGTGTTTATTTGTGTCTTCAATTTTTTTTTTTTAATCTATGTCTTATAATTCTCAGTGTGCAGGGTTGGGAGTTTGCTCCCCTTCCCAGGCAGGGCCATAGCCAGCACTGTTTCTATCAAGCTTCTAATACATCTGAACTGCTGGATTTCCCTTGGAAAACTGTATTACAGTACCCTCAAAAACCCAAATGCCAGCATTCTATTTAAAAGCAAAACTCTACTACCACATCCTTCATCACTTGGGAATTTTGAGATGTGCTATCTTCCCTTGAAATATGAAGTAGTTAAATTAAGACAGGTGTCCAAGCTGTAAGTATTTTGTATTTTTGTCTATGTATTCTTAATTGTTTGGATTCAGTAAGTTTGGGGCTTACCAGCTCAGTGTTTGATAGTGAATTGATAGAGGAGAAATCAACGTTATGTCATTCTATTAGTCAGGACTCTTGCAAGTCCTAGTGCTAAAATACAATCTCAAACTAAGTCAAACAAAATAGAGATTTCATTAGCTTACATAAATGGAAGTTCGTAGGCATCTAGCTTCAAGCATAGCAGGATCCAGGTGCCCATACATGGCGCTCCCTCTGCTATCTTGGACAGCTCTTCTAGGCTTGATGAATATCTGTAGCCCACAAGCCCCACATCATGCTATCTTTGCAACCTCCCACAGGCAGAAAAAAAAAGTCCCCAATAGTTCTGGCAGACAGTTACCAGGGACAAGTCTTCCCAAACTTAGTTCTATGACCATGGGTCTGAGTGTTCTAATTGGTCAGGTCTGGAGCATGTGTCCTCTTCTGCATCTGGAAGATAAAGTCTTCCATGCTCAACTCCTATGGAATGGGTTCTCTTCAAGAATGGATGGGATTTGTAAACAGGTATGATAAGAGATGCTGGGCAGATAAATCACAGATCTTTTTTACAGTTTTCAAGAAGATTACAATGTTCTCAAAGACATATCCACAAGACACTATAAACCATGAAATTAAAATATACTCAAGTGCCCACATGTAGAAGGCAAACGGCAGTGGTGCCACCAAAAATCAGACAACTTTCTTGAAGAGAGTTATCATGAAAAACATGCGGAAGCAGTGAGGTTACAACAGTCTTGCACCCCTCCTGGCTTTTCATACTATACACTGCCAAATCGAACTTTCTAAAGTAATGCTGAAGAACCTTTGTTAGCTCCTCAATACTTACATAATAAGGCACAGGCATCTCAGTCTGAAGATAACCAGACATCATTCTATTCCAATTCAGTCAATACATACAGCTTGGGACCTTGAATGACCTATTTATCTCTTTAAGCCTCGGTTTACTCATTTGTAAAAATAAAATATAATGCCTACTTCGGTGGACGTTGGAGAACTAAATGAGCCTATCACAGTACCTGGCACGTACTAGATGCTCAACAAGTAGAGGAGGTATTTATTACTGCTCACATTCCTCCACAGGAACAGCCTGTTATTCTCTTGTTGGATCCTCCCAATACTTTCCTCACCCAGTGGAAGCTTGATACAGGCAGGGATTCTGGCCGTTTCATTTGCCAAGGGCTCCTCGAGGCTTAGAACTGTTCCCGTAACATAGTCAGTGCTCAATAGGCATTTGTTGAATGAATAAATGAATGGCCTACCTTATCTCCCCCCCTCCAGTAGTTAACTCCTTGAGGAGATGATTCCTGTTCAATTTGGTTTTATGTTATCCCAAATTCCTAGCTCAGAGCCTGGGACAAATAAATATTTGTTGAATGAGTGACAGATGAACGACAACCCAAACAATTGCCTCAGTACTCCATTTTCATTTCTCACACTCTAATATCGTCGGCAAACATTTTAAACTGCAATCAGAACTATCATTCCTAGCATTTTAAGGTCCGTAATCAGCGGGAAAAAAGTCCAACACATAATACGCCTTCATGTTCAACCAAACACACATACAAACTAAAGCTAAAGCGTAAGGAGTGGTATTTATGTATTTCAATGGCATTAAAAATGGATATACTGCTCAGTGATTTGGAGTGCTTTTTTTTAACGATTTATTTATTTATTTTAGAGAGAGAGAGACAGAGACAGAGAGAGAAAGAGAGCATGAAGTAGGGGGAAGGGGCAAAGGGAGAGGGTGAAAATCCTCAAGCAGATTCCACACTGAGCTCAGAGCCACAGTGGAGCTCAATCCCAGGACCCTGAGATCATGACCTGAGCCAGAAATCAAGAGACGGACACCACCGACTGAGCCACCCAGGTGTCCCGGAAATGCTTTTTTCTTACACCTGTCTGCTTTTCAATCTTAGACAATGAATAGTAAATAGTATTTAATAAAACATTTCTAAAGTCAGAGCATATTACTGAATGATCGATGAAATGTGTCTTTTAACATATACGTGGGGCTGATATAATCAGCTTTTTAATGAATCCCAAGACTGTAGCAGAAAGTTTTATAAATTCCAAATAGTGAGGTTTTTTTTATGAAAGTTATTAGCACACTTGTTCACCAAAGAACTTTACGCTATTTTCTGGGAATTTTAACTGTTTTAATGAGCCAACAGTTACAAAGAAGCTTAAAGCCTAAACTTTACTGGGGGTATAATAGAACAAAGATCCATTTCGCCATGACTTAAGTCATTCTCAAGCACTTGCATATTTAGAGAAGCATGATAAAATAAGAAAGAGATGACTTGTTTTCTCCAAATCCTAATGGGACTGTGTATTCCAACATGATTTGAACCCACATAAGTCGATTTCCTAATGGAAAAATACGACCCCCTGCCTTTAAAAATTAAATGACCCTTTGAAGACCTACAAGAAAGAAGGTTCACTCAACTTTGCTAACATTAAAGATCCACACGAAACATCTTGATGTATTAGTATATGAATCAGAAACATCTGGATCAAGTTTGGCTTAAAATATACATTGATTTGGAAGTGAAGTGAAAAGTTTTATAAAAATGTGTACTTTATTTCAAAGGTTATAAACCATTAAACACATTTTTATACTGTTCTAAAATTTAAGTCAATTATTTGAAATAAAGATCACAGAAATCTTTTTTCTTGATATGAGACTACATAGAAACTTCCAACAAGGAGTTTTGACCTGAGAGCAGTTGACTCAGGGTACCGTTCAGGAAGACCCTCATGCCTGCGAAACAGTGTTCAAAATTGTGTGTATGTATGCAGACATGTCTTTACCTAGAGCAGAACTTCTTGATCTTGGCATTCTGACATCTGGGGCCTGATAATTTTTAGTTGTGGGAGCTATCTTATGCATTGTAGGACGTTGAGCATTATCCCTGGCCTCTACCCACAAAATGCCACTAGTGCAGCCCCCATCGTCACTATCAAAAATGCCTCATATTACCAATGTCCCTGGAGAAGAACTGATATGGAGAGAGGGCCCACTGCTTTCATCAGATTCCTAAAGAGGTGAAGAGCCACTGCTTTAGTCTGTAGAACAGGAGTCCTACTTACCTCCCCATAGATCAGGGTCCATTAGGCCCCACAGATAAGCTATGCTGGTCTGGCCTTTGGGAGTCCCCTCGAAATGAAACCCATTGCTGTAGCATTGTCCTACTCTTCTGGCTGATGGGACCCCATCACCACCCTTCCCCCTGTCAAGCACAATCACCTAAATATCTGTTATTTCAAAAATCTTTGACTAAGATTTCCCAGTTGCCAAATGGCTTCAGAAAGTCTAAGGATTTATTTTTAAAAAGGGGAGTCACAAGTCCCTTAGTGTGTTTATCTTTTTTTGATTCCCCACCATACAACCCAGTGCCTGACTCACGTAGTCAATACATATCTGGGTAATGATTGAATAACTGAATTGTGAAACCCACAGCATCTATGAAAGCTTATTCTTTTTTTTTTTTTTAAGATTTTATTTTTAAGCAATCTCCACACCCAATGTGGGGCTCGAACTCACAACCCCAAGGACAACAGTCGCATGCTCCACCAGCTGAGCCAGCTGGATGACCCTATGAGAGCTTATTCTTAATTAAAAGATCCATTGTATGAAGCAGTCTGGAGTTACTCCATGCCATTAACTTGGATGCATTGGCAATATATTCTTTCTTTTCTCCATGTAGGTTTGGCCCATGTGCAGGTCACCGGTATCCCTCAAGGTATATAGTATCCAAAGTATCCTTATCATCTCCATTGGAACCCTTGTGGGGTGTAGAATAGTTCTCAGGCTTTGCTTTCCTTTTGCCGACAGGTCCATGGATTTTATAATTTGCTTTCCTTTTCTCCTTAAAACTGCTACCCCTCCCCACTGCCCTTGGTGTTCTTTTCCAAATCTAATTCTTAAGTAGAATACAGTATCTCTAGTTCCCAGTGCGCGCGCGCACACACACACACACATACACACACACATACACACCCCTTTCTTGCCTACCCTACACAGATTGGATTAAACAAAATAAAATTGAGCTCCAGAATGTTTCAAGAGATAACCTAAAACATAAAGACATAAAAAGATTAAAAGTACAAGTGCGAAATACCTCCCCGAAGAGAGCTCATGTAGCAAGCACAACAGCATCACCGAAGTTAAAGAGGTTTGCTACATGACAGATGGTTTGATTCACTGGGGATACAAATCTAATGTTATATGTACTAAGAAAATAACTTCAAAATACATGAAGCAAAATTTGACAGAACTATACAAGCAACATGACAAATCCTCTATTACAGTGATATTTCATCACAACATTCTCAGTAATTGGATCAAACACTAAATTAATAAGTATATAAAGATTTGGCAATACTACAACTATATTTCAAACCTTGTCCATTCAATCCACTCTTCAATTAAATATTTCACACCAATTTCTCTATATAAGCCTTCGCTATCTCACTTCCACTATCTCACTGCTGATTTCTTTGCTACTTCACTGAGAAATTCTAAGCAGTAAAAATTTTTCCAGCCTCCCTCTACCACATCTACCCACTGACTAGCATCTGCACCCATACTCCGCCTTCCCAGGTTTACTACGGATGAGTTCTCTGTGCTTCCATGTAAAGCTAGTCTCTGCTCTTGTACTCTGGAGCCCACCCCCTCTGCCCTTCTTCCTCAAGTCCTTTCTCTCTCTTTCATTCTATGGGATCACTCCTATTAGCATTCCTATTAGCATGACCCCATCTGCCGTGTGAATACTACCCCTTTCTCTGCTCCCCTCTGCTAATAACTACCTTCTGCCTCCCAACACCTCCTGTGATACTCTCAATACTACCTGCTCTAGCCCAGCTTTCTCATTCATGTCTCCATGAAACTGCTCTTGTTGATGTCTCCATTGCTAAATCCAAAGTTCTCTTCTGAGTTCCCATCTTACTGTACTATTGTCAGCATTGATCCTGTTGATCAGTCTCTCTTTTGTTCACTTTTTTCATTAGCTTCTAGGAATGCCACCCTGTTGGCATTCCTCCCACCTCAAAGTTGGGTGCTTCTCAGTCTCTTTTACTGGTTCCTCATCTCCTCTCAAACCTCTTACCATTGGAGAGCCTCAGGGCTCAGCCCTAGGTCCCCTTCTCTTCTCTTCCCATACTCACTCCCTTGGCACCCTCATCTAGTCTCTGGTTTAAATACTGTCTATAAATGGTAGCTACACTTGCAGTGAGCATAGCATTATGCAGAGAAAGGCTGAATCACTATGTTGTACACCTGAAACTAATGTAACATATGTCAACTATACTCAAATAAAAACATATAAAAATTAAAAATTTTAAAAATTTAAATGCAAATGACCCCCAAATGTATAGCTCTAACCCAGGCTTCTCTCTTGAAATCTAAGTTTGTATCTCTAATTACCTACTGAACATCTCTACCTAAAAAGCTCATTGACATCACAAACTTAACATGTTTAAAATATAACTTATAATCAACCCCCCCCAACCTAGCTCACCCAGAGACTTTCCTATCTCAATGAACGATGATTCTATCCCTCCATAAGCCCTGGCAAGAACCTTGGAGTCATCCTTATGGCCTTTATTCTGTCAGGAAATCCACTGGCTTTATCTTTAAAATAAATCCAGAATTCAACTACTTCTCTCTACTGCTATGTTACTACCGTGGTCCAAGCCACCATTATCTCCTCCAACTGTTACACTAACCTCCTGAATGTCCTGCTTCCATCCTTCTCCTTTTAGTCTCTTCTCAACCCAATAGCCACAGTGAATAATATAAATCTAAAAATATAAATCACATCATGTCACTTCCCTGACCCCCCTCACTCATAATAACAGCCAAAGACCTTATAAGTAAGGTCTTATTATTTGACCTCATCTTTCACTATCCCCTGTGGTTTGCTCCCTTCCAGTCACACTGTCTCCTTGCTATCCTTTAAACATACCACACAGGCTCCCAGGACCAGCATCTCTGTCCATGTAATCTGCCTTCCCACTTAGATCCTTTATACTCTCCATTCCTGTTGCCTGAAATGCTCTTTCAAACCTAGATAACCACATGACTAATTTCCTCACCTTCTTCAGGTCTTTCCTCAAATGTCATCTTCGGTGAAGCCTTCCCTGACGCCTTGATTTACAAGTGCAAAACACACCCCTGGCCCTCCTGCATTACTTTTTCCCCCTTTATCAGACTTTTACATACTTCTAATTTACTTACATACTACATTCCTTATTTATTATCTGTCTTCCTCTACTAGGATATAAGCTCTTTTTTTTTTTTAAGATTTTATTTATTTATCTGACAGAGAGAGAGACAGCCAGCGAGAGAGGGAACACAAGCAGGGGGAGTGGGAGAGGAAGAAGCAGGCTCCCAGCAGAGAAGCCTGATGTGGGGCTCGATCCCAGAACGCCGGGATCACGTCCTGAGCCGAAGGCAGACGCTTAGCGACTGAGCCACCCAGGCGCCCCCTACTAGGATATAAGCTCTTAAGTGCAAAGATTCCCGTCTGTTTCATCCATGGATGTATCCCAGGCACCTCTGGCACATTGTACATGCTTAGTAGGTATTTTTTAAATGAAAGAATGAATAACTGAACAAAGGAATGAATGCATAGAACTTTGCATCCAATATTCTTGTCAAAACAAGTGGAATAATTACAAAATTTGAGCAAGTACTATTCTATAAATGAATCTAAACATATATTAAAAATCACTCCCATGCATAAACTGGTGTGGAAACACACTTGCAATTAAAAAGACGAAGTATAGAGTCTCTCTGAAAGCAAAAAGAGGAATGCCTCACTCAGAATTCTATGCTCAGGCACACATTAATGGAAGAAATAATACCTAGGAAATTGTAAAGGTGTGTATAGCTGAGGTTGGGAAGTGGAGTGCAATGAGGATAGAGTGCTCTAGGCAAAATGAAAGAACATGAGCAAAGATCCCAAGGCAGTAGTGACAGTATGAAGAGAAAGATGCACTGAAAAAAGCCTGGAGCGAGGAGATGGTGATGAGTGATGGGGTCAGAATGAAAATTAAGTAGAGACCACTTCACAAAGTTCCATGTGTGGCCTATTAAAGAAGGTAAACTTTACCCTAAAAGCAATGGGACTTCCAGTTCCTTCATCTCTTCATCACCAATGACCCTTCTTTCTATCCTATCAGCCACCCATCTCCATGATTCCATCATCAGCACTAGACCTCATCAGCACTAGAAACTACATTACTTTTAAAATCTTAATTTCAAGTATTACACTTTCCAACCACCAGATCACTTGTTTATGTGATCTAAAAACCTTCATCAGCACTAAAACACTACATTACTTCTAAAACCTTACTTTCAAATATTACACTTTCCAACCACCGTATCATTGTTTATGTGATCTAAAAACCTTCACCTTCACCAAGACCCCGAATGCACTGATCCCACGACTTTCTTCCTGATAATCAGCCCCTGCTGCTTCTTTTCTGCCCTCGTCTAGCCTAGATTCCACGGTCCACCACCACAATCACGCTTTTCCCAAAGACCGCGCACTCTCCAGTGTCTTTATCCTTTCATACTACTCTCCTGGGAAATCTCTGTTAATCTGCTTTCCTCATATACACACTGGCGTTTGAAAATTGAGAGAGAAAAACCACATATGTAAACTTACTTCTTTCACTTGAAATTCATACTATAGGCCACAAATAGTTACTCAAAAAGACCCAGAAATCTTCCTCTGTTTCTTTGACAGATTTTCTTCCTTACTTCCTCTTTCATTTAATCTCCTTTTTCCTCTAACCTCCCATCACCATTCTTCAGCCTTCACCTTCACTCTCAGCAGATGACTGCCTCATGCTTCAGTAAGAAGCCATAAATGAGAAGACTCTTCTCTCCCTCCACCTACCAGCAGACCTGCCTCTGCACTGCTCTCCTCTAGGGGTCCAGTGGAGAAAGTGCTCTCTCCTCCTAAAGGCAGGCCCCTCTTAAACCCAGCTCTTCATCCAATGCCTCTTGCTGCCACCAAAATTGGCTCCTCTCTTTCCTACATTGTCACCATCCCCTTTCAATTCAATCATTTCATTGTTATCCTAATGTTCCCTAGTAACTCCAATTTAAAAGAAGAAAGACCTCACTTCATTGCATAAACCCCTCCAGCTTCTGCGGTCTCTCTCCATTCTCCTACACAGCAAAACTGCTTCAAACTCTTGTATATTCAACCTTGTCTGCTGTCTTACTTTTCATTCTCTCTTCAATCCCCTCCAGCCTGGCTTTCACTTCCTACCATTCCCGTGATGGTTTTTTTTTTTGTTTTTTTTTTGTCACCATCACTATTATCCTCTCTGTTGTCAAATTCAAAGAACTTTTCTCTCCATATCTTACCTCTCAGCAGCATTCCAGGGCCCTCTTCTGCTCTTCTCTCTCCACATTTTTTGTATGGTCCCATATAATACTTTTAAGTACCACCCAGATTTTGATGACTCCCAAATTGATATCTCCAGGAATGGTGTCTCCTCTCAACCCTATTTATGCCCATAACCAGCTTAAACCAATGCCCAGTTTTCTGACTCACTAGCTTAATGAGTCAAAAATTGAATTTCTAATCCAAACCTATTCCACATACTTTCACTATCTTAGAAATGCCTTCGATGCTCATTTTCTTACTCAATCCACAAGCCTCAGAATCTTTGCAATCCCTTCATTTCCCTCATCTATCACATTTAAACCATCAGAGAGGCCCACTGATTTTTGCTTCAAAACTTGTCTCAAATATGCCCATTTCTTTCTGTTTTAAAAAACCATCAGCACTGTCCACTGTCATTTCCCTATTTCTCATCTAGTCTACTGAGTAGCCTTTATCTTCCCTTCTTTCTTTCTTTGTAATTTATACTTTTTCATTGACTTAGACTGTTTACTGAATTTGAATATAAGCTGTATGGGCAATGGCCACATCTAACTTGCTCACCATCAGATTCCTATACTCCAGCACAGAGCCTCACACAACACATAATTGTTGAATGAATTAAATAAGGAATCAATAAAATAGTAACAAGGGAGTGACATCATCAAATCCATGTTTTAGGGCTGTGGTTCTTACCTGGGGGCAATCCCCTTCCTCCGACCCTGGGATATTTGGCAGGTCTGGAGATGTTCTTTATTGCCATGGCAGATGTGAAGGAAGATTTGCTAACGGGTAGAGGCTATGTTGCTGATAAGCACTCCACAAGGCACAAGACAGCCCCGCACAACAAAGAATTATTTAACCCCAAATCCCCACAGTACTAAAGTTAAGAAATCCTGTTTTAGAGAGCTCAAAATAAAGTTTAAAGAATAGACTATTGAGAATTAGCCTCTTCCTCCATTGGCAATACGAAGACCACTCAAGAGGTCATTTCAAGTAAGAGGATATCCTGGAATGGAATAAAGCATGTGCTATAAAGAGACGTAAATACATGCTTAAGATGTATGGATATAAGAGAAATGTTTAGGGCTGACTGTATTTTGTGATTAACTTTATGAGGGGACAAGAGAGTCAGATAAACAGACAAAGATATCCAGGATTACTTCTAGGCTTCTGGTTTAGATGTCTAGATACAAGTGGTGCACTCATGGAGTCTGAAAATAGAGAAAGTTTAGCTCACTTGCAGAGGAAGATGCAATCAGTCTTGAATAAAACATGAAGTTAATAAATGGTTGTGGAACTCACAAGATGAGCCTAACAAATTCCATTGCTAAAGGAAACCCAAGATATAAATTCTCAGAGATAAATCAAGACAAATCTTATAAAGGTGAAAACAATATGGCACGAATAAATAGCATGCAGTATAGTTACTGTAGATATTTCACAAAAGGGAAGAAAAGGGAATAACATGATATAACATAAAAAGGAATAAAACTTCAAAAAGTCAGTGATTAAAAACACCAAGAGAAAATAATAGACCACACAATAAAATGTGAACTGAACTTAAAATAAGTAAAGATGATAAAAAGAATGGAAAATCTTTAAATTGAATGTGCAATTTCTTTTTTTAAAAAAAGGTTTTATTTATTTATTTGAGAGAGAAAGAGTAAGAGCGGGGCAGGGAGGAACAGAGGGAGAGGGAGAAGCAGACTCCCCGCTGAGCAGGGAGCCTGATGAGTGGGTTCAATCCCAGGACCCTGGGATCATGACCTGAGTGGAAGGCAGATGTTAAATTGACTGAGCCACCCAGGCACCACAAACATGCAATTTCTTTTAGCACAAGTGATCAATGAGAGGACCCAATTTGTATTATTTGCATGAAAGTAGTTTAGAAGTTTTATGATATACGGAGAAAAGATAATAGTAGCCCATTTAAAACAATGGTATTAGGGCTTCTGACTTTATTTCTGACCTCAATGACTTGAAGTTCTTCATCATAAAGAAGATTACTATAGGTTTATACGACCATGATATAAAAACATACCTTTGATCAAGAGAAATTATACTTTAAGATCAAGGCTTAATTGTAAAAGACTAGGATATCTTAAAATATGGGTTGTGGTAGGCTGAAAAACACCACACACCCCACCCCCACCCCAAGACAGCAGGTCCTAATCCCTGGCATCTGTAAATTTTACCTTATCTGGGAAAAGGGTTTTTGCAGATGTGATTAAGTGTCTTAAGATAGAGAAACTACCCTGGATTGTCTGAGTGAGCTCTACATGTAATCACATGTAATCTTATAAAAGGGAGACAGAGGGAGATCTGATACAGACAGTAACAGAGTAGACAGACGGAAGAGGAGGCCATGTGACTATGGAGACAGACTGAAGCAATATGGCCACAAGCCAAGGAATGCCAACAGCCAGCAAAAGCTGGAAGAGGCAAGGAACAGACTCTCCCCTTCTCCCCTAGAACCTCCAGAAGAAGCCAGCCTTGCTGACACCTTGATTTCAGCCCCGTAATATTGATCTTGGACTTCCTGCTTCTGGAACTGTGAGAGTATACATTCTGTTATTTTAAGCCACCAAGTTTGCAGTAATCTGTTATTACAGTAGCCACAGGAAATTAATAAAAAGTATCTCTTAAATGTTTATAATGTTAAAATACAGTTTCAATTGTACCAATATAGAATAGAATGAAATATATATGTAATACTGTTATAAACTGGACTGTGTCATTCCAAAATTCTTACATTGAAGAATGTAAGAATGTAACCCCCCAGTGTGCTATATTTAGACATAGAGCCTTTAAAGGGGTAAGCAAGGTTAAATGAGGTCATCAGGGTAGGGCCCTAATCTGATAGAATGGTGACCTCATAAGAAGAGACACCAGCGCCTTCTCTCTGCACACACACAGAAGAAAGGCCATGTAAACACATAGTGAGAAGGACATCTGCAAGCCCGGAAGCGAGGTCTCATCAAAACCAATCTTGCTGGTATCTTGATCTTGGATTTTCCAGCCTCCAGAACTGTGTGAAAATAAATTTCAGCTGTTTAAGCCACTGAGTCTATGGTATCTGTTATGACAGCATTAACTTAAGTAATACAAATATGCTTTCTACTTTGCCCTTATCAAAAAACAATTTAACATCATCATGTTACCAATTGCTTACAGTTTCCTCCACAATTGGAGTTTGTGCTCGATGCTATATCATATAAGAAGAAAAAGACTGGACTGTAGAAAACGATCGCATTTCATGCTGCGCCTGTCAAACTTTGGAAATGGCCATGCCCAACCTAGGCTGACTGAGGCCAGCTCTGCATGCCACCACCACACTTCCCTGTCTTCCCTCACTCACCCATTAGCTCATTTAACAAGAGAGCTCTAGAAAAGACAAATATGTGGGAAAACTGGAAGGAAACTCACATGTCATTTAATTTCAAATCAAATATATTTATTGTGGAATTACTGAATTCCAGGTTCCCTGCTAGCTATTCATGGTGGAGAGGGGAAAATACAGACAGGTTTTCTGAACTTACAGAGCTTAAAGACTATCTAGATTCATGAGGCTGAGAAGACAAAAGATGACAGGTAATTACAAGGGTGGTGAGGGTGTTGGAAGAGGGAACACACGGTAGAGATTTCACCTGGGAGTCAAGGGGAGACCTGAAGTCTGGGTAAGAGTAGGAGAGGAGAAATGTCTGTCAGTGGGGAGAAGGACAGCAGTCTGGGATTATCTTGTGCAAAGGCTTGGGAGAGTTACAAGAGTGTACAAAATTTGAGGAAATGGAGAAAATCCAACACATCTGGAATTTAGAGAACAATAAGGGACTGAAGAGAGATGAGACCCCAGAGAGGAGTAGGGAGCAGATCTCAGAGGACACCGTAAACTAGGTGAGGGAGGTTGGTCTTGGTCTTAGCTTGGGGAAGAACACATAAAGATTTTAATGGAAAGGATGGCATGATTAGATTCAAATGTTAAAAGAACCAGTCACCTAGAGCCTGGAGTAGGAGTTGGAAGGAAGCTAGAAGGAATGCAAAGAGATCTGGGATGTGCATGGCCGTGGGGCTGGACAGAGGGGTGTAGACTGAAGGCATGTTAGCGGAATGCACAGACCCGCCTTGGCAGTTGGTTCTGTATGATGGGAGTGGGGAGCAAAGTGGCTAGCTGACTCCCACATGGCTGAATTCCTTGTCCTACTTTGCCATTTCCTGAAAGAAGGAAATGTTGGTAAAGACTAGAGGTAAAAGAAGAGCTCATTTGAATTTGAGATGTCTGTGAGACAGCCGTATCAAGATGTGTGTTTCCTGATTTTAAAAGTAATATGATTTAGAGTTGATTATTTGGAAAAAGAAGAACAAGGGAAAAAAATCAAACATCATCCTTAACCCCACTACCCAGAGACAACTACCGTTCATATATGTTTGTATAGCCTTGTCTCTAATGTACACACACACACGTGCGCGCGCGCGCACACACACACACAGACACACACACACACACACACTATTAGGCTATTAACATACCGTTTTGTTATCTGTTTTTCGCTTTAACAATGAATCCTGGCCATTTTTATAGATGCTCACTTTTTTCTATGATATCAATTTCAATGGCTGCACAGGATCTCATTACATAGATTTGTTAAAATTGATTTAACCAATTCCCTATTAAAATAAAAAAATATGTTATGATGGGGTTTTTTGGACAGTGAAACTACTCTATATGATACTATAATGGTGGATACATGTCATTATGTATTTGTCAAAATCCTTTGAATGTACAACACCAAGAGTGAATTCTAATGTAAGCTGTGGACTTCAGGCAATAATGATATGTCAACGTAAGTCCTTCGGTTGTACAAATGTACCACTCTGGTGTGAAATTCTGATAGCAGGGAGGCTGTGTGTATGTGAAGAGGGGGGACATATGGGAAATCTCTGTACCTTCTGCTCAATTTTTCTGTGAACCTAAAACTGCTCTAAAAAATAAAAAATATATTTTGATGAGTACCTTTCCGTATAAAATTGTTTGCACATGTCTATTTCCTTAAGATAAATTCCAGTAAGTGCATTGTCTAGTCAAAGGATGTGCTCATTTAACAACTTGTTTGTGTTACCAAATTGCCCCCCAGAAAGTTTTTGGTAATTTACACTCCTACTAAGAGAGTACACTTGAGTTAATTTTTGATCCCTGACTCAACACTGCCCATATTGTGTTTCACTCCACAACTCCATTTACCCCATCATCAAAATAGTGCTGTAAAAACATTATTGGATGTTTCTGTCAACAACATTCCTGTTTTCCTAACCACAATATAGTACCAAGTCATTCTGTCTTTTGATTATAGCTAGCTGCATCTCTGAGAAAATGTATGCCATGCTAATTTGTCTTTATTTAAAATTTCAAAGAAACTCCCACATGGATCCCAGATGTTGACCATTTAATACAAGAAGGTGTTTCCTCATTATACAAATATGGTATGTGTCCAAAATATTGCATTGTTTAGTTTATGAATCACTTAAAATAACATCACAAAAAACAATGGTTCACGTGTGAGTCATAAATTAAACAATGCCAATTTTTTGATGTGCACCACATTTGTATAATAAGGAAGGAAACACCTTCTTGGGTTAAATGGTCAACATCTGGAATCCATGTGAGGGCTTTAAAAAATTAGGGCTGCATTTTCTTAAATTGTAGTGTAGAAAGAAATCCAAAATGGAGGCAATATTTGCAAAAATTTCCCTGCCCCAAATACTCTTATAAGCAGTGCATCGCTTAATTGGTACAAAACCTTAAGTTAAAGCAGTATAAGTCAAATTCCATTACAGGGAATGCCAAGGGAGTCTAAGTGTTTTGTTTTTCTAGATCTTTTGCTGTAATATTGTAGGATACAGTAGTGGTGGGTTGAATAGTGGTTCCCAAAAAGATATGTCCATGTCCTAACTCCTAGAAACTGTGAATGTGACCTTATTTGAAAAAGGACCTTTGCAGACGCAATTAAGGGTCTTGAGATATAATTATCCTGGACTTTTAGTCAGCTCTAAAACCAATGACAGGGATCATTATTAGAGAAAGGCAGAGAAAAATCTGTGACACAGACACATAGGAGAGAAGACCCTATGAGTCAGAGGTAGAGGTGGAAGTCACACAGCCCAATCCAAAGAACTCCCTAGAGCGACCAGAAGCTGGAAAGGGCAGCTTTCTAAAATCTTCTGAGGGACCATGGCCCTGCCAACATCTTGATTTTGGATTTTTGGCCCCCACCACTGTGAGAGAACAGATTTCTGCTGTCTCAAGCCAGACGGTTTGTAGTGATCTATTCCGGCTACCCTAGGAAACTACAATGGAAATCCATCGTAATAGGATTAACTATACATCATGAATTAATTATATCACTTTGTTTTATTCCAATTGATGTACCCAATTTTTTGACTTTTGGTTAGCATTAAACACTTGATGATTCTGCTTTGGATTTAAATAACACTGAAGGCTACCTTTTAACCTCAGAGTGTTCTGATCCCAAAAGTTTCCCCTCATAATTTCTGTTACTCAAGCAACTTTGAGAGGATGTCCACAGAGTTGTGGGAACTGGGGAATTCTAGACTAACCAGGCAAAGCAGCCTTATAATCTCAGCCTTCAAAAAGCTGACAGATGCCAGACACCCAACAGTTTGCTTGACTTCTACCCACGTTGTGGGCAATAAAACATAGCTAAAATGAGGTATCACTGGGACTGTAAAGCACAACTAAAGAGAGGTAGAATGTTGCCCTACATTATTAGTATGTTTGTTGCCGGCAAGGTATTGAAATCCAAATGTGTACACTCCCTTGGATCTTGCCTGGATGGATATGTTTTGACAAACTTCAGGGTGACTTTTGGGAAGAGAGTCTCCATTTGGTGTGGGAGGCCCATGGTCATCCTTTCCATGACCTGCCATCCCCCAGTCCCATTCCTCTGGTCTACCTCAAAAAGTGAACGAGTTAACAATGTAAAATTATATAGCCATCATAAATACTTGCAACATTTATTTAATGGCATGGGGAAATGTTCTCTGTAAAAAGTTGAGTTAAAAAAAGCAGGATAAGCTGGATACATAACTATCATCCAAATTTGTTTAGTCATACACACCTTTATACGTACATACATTCAAAGTGAAAATTTTTCACAAAAGAGCCAAATTGGCTATCTCTTAATAGTGGAATTACACATGAATTTTTGTTTTTTTCAAGTGTGTTTCTTCATAATGAGCATGTATAACTCTTACAACCAAAAATAACAATGTAATGACCCAACTAATAGCTGGAAGATAAGAACCATCTTTGTGGGACTAGTACAACATTCTTAAGGTAGTTGCTTATTTCAGAGATGGTTTATAAAGGATACAAATTAATTCTGCAAAATTTTCCTTATATATTCGAGAATACTTAACATCCTGATTTCCCCCTCACTTGTGTTATTTGCTTTTCCTTCACTGTTCCCACCCACTATGGGTACAGGTTGATCTGAGGCTGGGAAGGTAGAAAGACAAAAGTAGAGGGTAGGATGCACTTTGAACAAAAGAATAATTAATTCTTCCCTTGGGCTCTGACTCCTCTTGGGACCAATGTGGCCTGAATGGAGGAGAGAGAGAAAACCAACAATGCCAGGTAGCTTGCATTTTTCTGAATAGCAGAGCACTTAATAAACCTCACGCCACTCTGCTCCCCCAACCACACAAGGAGAGATGGGGGTTTTGGAGGATGTTAGAAGATTATTTTTTGCTCCAAATTTACTGGATCCAGTTACTGACAGCCTGGAATATATCAACAGTTGTTTGGCAAAAAGTCTAATTCTAAGTTTCTTGAGGGCAAGGGCCATGTTCTCCCTCACATTTGTGAGAGCCTAGTACAGTGCCTCACACTGAGTACCGAATAAGTGTTGCAATCCAGAAAGAAAGAGTATTTTTGTGGATTTCAGATGACTGCAGAGGCAGTGTCTAACAAGCTTATGAACACAATGGAATGAGGTTTGCTGTATTAAAGGCCAGCAGAGCTTGAAGAAATCACTGGTCACCAGTGGGCAGGTCACGGAACACATTGGGGAGTGTATAGCTTTTAAAAAAAAGCATCAGAATGCAGATTGAAAGGGGCCAGAAAGGACATGGGTGGTTTGAACGAGCATATTTAATGATGACTTTATATTTGAAAAGAGAAAAACATGTGTAAGGATCCCCAGGGGGTGGAGTGGGAGGTGTGGCTGCTGAAGAGAATGTATGAAGAATATGCATAAACCTGAGCACATACCCAAAACTGGTGGGAAGGTATGGCATATTCATATGTCTGGATTTTTAAAGTTTGAGAACCACTGGACTAAGCAATTGTATTCCCCATTCAACCCAGTTCATCACTAAGAACATAGAACTGCCTTTTCAACATCAATGATCATGACCTTCACTGTCTCCAGACCCAGTGATCATTCCTAACCTGCTATATACTTCCAACCCTTTATATTTAGCTTTATAAAATATTTATTATTGTAAAATCTAGAGGATGGTGCTAACCATTTTTATTTCTCATCTACCTAAAGTCCATGTGACAATGTCTTCTAAAAATTTTAAAATACCTTCGCCTCCAGGCCTCTCTGGTTCTCGTGCTTACTAGAGCAGAATTTGCCTGGAAAGCAGACAACAAATACACTAATATGTGACCACATGGAGAAAAGAAATCTGCATCTAGAGAACAGAGGAAAATACACGTGTATGTATTTTAGGTGGAGACAGAGTTGGCAGAGTACAAATTAAGGGAGAAGGGAGACCCTTGTCAATTAGAATATCAAGCTCAGCAGTTCTCTCAACTAATTCAGGTAAGTAAATGCAAAGTGAAGGCACAACGGGCGTATGTATGTGCACCAAGTGTATGCGTTTGTGTGTGTTTCCTAAGTATCTCTAATATATTCATCAAAAGTGTACTTTTCCTAAGCCTTAAGGCATTCCCGAGTAGAAACCAATTAAAATATTTATTTGTATGTTTGAATATCAGGCCAACCGTACAGAGAAAAGGCTCTGCTGAGTCTCAGAGCTTGGGGTGAAAGTCTGGGGGAAGATCATTTAAGCACCAATTAGCCCACATCTAAAACCTGGCTTATCAGGTGGCCATGAAGCAGATTGCTCTCATTTGATCTTCAAGTTATTCTCAAGGAACATTAACCATAGATAAGCACTTCAAAATTTTTAGCAGTGAGTGATAAAAAAAAATACAGTTTCATTTCACTTAAACACTCCTATGGGACTATTTTCTACAGAGGCTTCATAATTGAAGGCTTTTGCAATTCTTTACTTTCCCTAAACTTCAAAGTTAATAGAGAAGAGAACACTAGAAAGAAAACCATTCCCCAAGTAAGAGATCATAAAGTACAATATGCTTCTGAATTTCTTTAATAAATCTGACTGCAATCCCCAAAACGTATGTCTTACAATGCATCCCATTGCTGGTGAATACATTCTACAGTGGTATGCACCCCCAGATGGTTTACCAAGATCTGAAACTTGATGGACAGGGTCCAAATCCCATTTATTAACTTCATGACCTTGGGCCACCACCCTAACCACTGCCTTACGCCCTCGTCTGGGTAACAGGAATCCTGACAGTAATAGTGCCTACCTCCTAGGGCTACTGTCATGAGGACCTCCATGAATTAATTCACCCTAAAGGCTTTTAGCACAGTCTCTGGTGCATAGAAAGGACCCAATAAATGCAGATGAGATTAACATTCTACCAAGAAAAAAAAAAACAAAACAATACTATAAATCATTTTAAGACAGGTTTTAAATTATAAATTGTTGTCAGCAGATTCCTGTTCCTCCTTCCCACAGAGACACTGAGACAAGCTTCTTCTGAGAGGACTTTTAAGTAAAACATCTCATGATAAAGACACAGGCTAGCATACCCCAATTCGAATCACGTTCAGACAAAATCATTTCCTGATGCTGACTAAAACTGTTATCTTCTGAGATATTACCTTCTCTAAACCCTACAGCGTCAAATTCTATAACTAGGATTGTAAGCAAATTAGAAGCCACTCTCTTTACGCAGCTTTCTCACTAACAAAATTTCACATCATGAACTTCTAATAATGTTTCTTGTCCACAGATTAATAATAACCTAGTTCAAAACCACATCATTTCCTTTTTCTGCCTCATTTCCTTCAAAGTGAAACATAATTTTTTCTTGGACCCGGAATAAAAATTTCTAGATTAACTAAGCAAATCGTTACCAGAAATGCAATTTTATAATACTACTATTTCAGGAACAACAAAACACACAAAACATCTGTGTGATGCCTGTTAATACATAAAAATAACCTAATATATATCATGTATACCACCTAAGTGGAAAATTGAGTCTATAACTAGAAGTGCAAACAGGTCCCATCAGGATTGTGTTTTGAAGTCCAGTTGGGAACATTTTTGGAACTGTGACACTTCTTTAGGTCTTGGCCGGAGGTCACAAACCGCTTGGCATAGATGTTTCATTTGCCCAACACAATATTTTTAAAATTATTAAACTCAAATATTTTTAGGTGGGCCACGCCCTTTATTTGCTGACAGGCCCTTAAAGGCATTTTTATTTTGCAAACCTTGATTAAGGCCCATCCTGACAGAGAAGAGATCAAAAGATAATCATTAGTTAAATGGGTACCTCCCTCAATGATGTCCTGATGAAGTCCAGAGACTTGGAAAATTAGGGTTCTAATAGTTTCATTCAGAAATTCTTCTAGTTTTCTTGTTGGATTACCTTTAAGTATATACTCTCAGTGTATGTATCTAACAGTGGCTCATTCGATTAGGGTAGCTGAGCTGAGTTGTTAAGGTTCATTTATAGCTGGAGACTGAAAGAAACCAGAAAATAGGGAATTTTTAAAAAACACATTGGACCAAAATCCAAACTTTACATTATTTTCAAAAAATTAGTAACATTCGGTCAATAGTTGGTTTTTCCTCATATAAAAGGAAATGAATTTGCTTGGTGCCATGTTTAAAGAGGAACTACTTCCTACTAATGTATTTCAATGAATATTCATATATATACACACGTAGAGACACACACATATATACACACATACTCAGGGCAGGGACTGAGCCGAGTATAACTCTCGTTCTTTTCAGTCCCTTCATACTTCCTGGGAGATTCTATTCCACTCACAAATTAAGCCTGAGTCTGGGAGCCAAACAAGAGGGCACTGGAGAGGGTTTCCTAAAGCATTAGTTCATGCATCACTCCAAAGGTATTATGTTCTAGGCACTGATGAGGTACAAGCTAGCTGGCTTTAGAGTCCGAATGTTATTAGTTAAGCATCCTTTTAAATTAACATTGAGGAAGGCTTCCATTCAGACCGTCCCAGTAAGTACACCCTTGTCTCCAGCTTCTTCAGGGCACAAATACAAGGCACCCTGCAGAGACTCTGCTTCTGGGGGCATGGCCCCTGAACTCTCTGGGATGAGTCTTTCTGAAGGTTCTGGCGAATTCTCCCTCCATCTTGGACTCGAGTGCTGCTGGGAGACTTCCCAGAGCGAAGGACATGGAGAAGGGAACCCCAGAGCGGACCGTGAGAGGGGATCCTCTTGAAGGCCTACTTCCTGGACACACCTGTTGGAAAGCACTTCCTTCTCTTTGGAATTCCGCCACTTCATTCTTCTGTTCTGAAACCAGATTTTCACCTATTGACAAAATAATTGGACAAAATGGTCACTTACTCCACATTACTTCACTTCAGCATTGTACACTGTAATGCCTTCTATGAAATACTTATGTGTGAGAGCCAGCCTAGCAAAGTCCTTACAGCTTTTCACTGGGCTCCTTCAAAAATATCTGAAAAATTACTTTAGTATAATATCCCCACACTGATGAAACAAAACAACTGCGATAAATGGGTTACATCCTGCACAGAGTCCGACATCTTTCAAAACTGATTTAACGCTCGACAGTTTAAAACATCATTTAGTTCATACTAAATTATTTATACAAAGGAAAGGCTATCGGCTAGTAATAGTGTTTACTTTGTGCCGGGTGTCAGGCCACACATGCTGTGTGGATTACATAATTCGTTCCTCACAATCACTGCAACAAGTCTTCATTTCACATGTATGAAAATTGAGGTTCAGAGTGCTAAACCGGTTCAAGGTCACTCAGCGAGTAAAATGGAAGCACTTAGAATAGAATCCATGACTGTCCCACTCCAGTGCCCAGGCTCTTATAACATTCAGATTTCATTAGGAACTTCTGGGAAACTAAATTAGGGATACATTTTAAAATGTTTTGATAAATTTCAGGCTTCTTTCGGTTTCCAAGTTTGATTACTCCTAGGATTTATCAAACTTGATGAATTGGGCTCAATAAATAACAATCAGTCGTAATTAATCCAAAAGCACTTATGATGGTGGTTTCTATTTGAGTCATACTTCCACCCCACCCCACCGGAGTCTGTCTTTACTACTAACTCCCCCTTTATCGACTGAGTATTACACTGCATCTTTATGTGAACAATTTAGTGGATTTCTATTTTTAAAACAAAAGATTAGAAAGTTCTTACTCTAAAAAATAATTATTAAAGTGTTACTAACCAAATGTTTCTCCCAATGAAGGAAAAATTTCTATCTGAGATAATCTTTCCAGATTGGCAAAACAATTTCTTCATTCTTTCAACTTGACTGGCAATTTCAAAATGGCTGCAGAGACCCTGACCCCAGGCAAGTGAGACTACAAGACTGCCATCTCAGTTACAATCCTGTGGTTAAGGCTTTTCATAAGAAAATAGTACTAATGTGTACATACCAGAGCATTTGGTTCTATTCACAAACTCATTTATTATTTGCAGTGGGCATTTACTCCTAGAAAGCCTGCCAAGTATTTCTAGTGGGTTTTCACTAAGACATTTTATTTGTGCCCATTGGTGGTTCTTGCCCTTCTCATCACATTCATTATTTTCTTCTTTCCTTAGCTTTTCTGTAGATCTAGAATTTTTTCTGAGTGGTATCTCAATGAAAAAAAAATCATGAAGAAAGTTTCTTCACAATCAACAGTATTGAGACAAATGTACCTATTTGAGGAAAACCATAAATTGAAAGTTCTACCTCTCAACAAATATAAAAACAAATTCCAAATGGATTAGACAGCTAAACACAAAAACAAAACTATAAAAGTTCTAGAAAAAAATATAAGACATTGTCATTAGTCTTGGAGAGATGAATGTTTTTTTTAAGCATTGACATAAAACACTAAGACCACAAAAGAAAAAATAGAGCTGACAACATAAAAATGAGAAATTTCTGTATAAATAAAGACACCACAAACATATGAAAAAGCCACAAACCACCTAAGAGAATTAAAAGCAGAGACTTGAAGAGGTATTTGTATATCCATGTTCATAGCATTATTCACAATAGTCAAGAGATAGAAGCAACCAAAGCATCCACTGAATGGCTGAATGCATAAACAAAATATGGTACCTGCACACAATGGAATAGTATTCAGGGTTAAAAAGGAAGGAAATTCTGACACATGCTACAACGTGGATGAACCTTGAAGATATTATGCTAAGTGAAATAAACCAATCACAAAAGGACAAATACAAATGATTCCACTCATTTGAGGTACCTAGAACAGTCAAATTATAGAGACAGAAGGTAGTGGTTGCCAGAGACTGGGGGGAGGGAAGAATGGTGAGTCACCATTTAATGGATACAAAGTTTCAGTTTTACAAGATGAAAAGAGTTCTGGAGATGGATGGTAGCCGTGGTTGCTCAACAATGTGAATGTACTTACTGCCACTAAATTGTACCCTTAAAAAAGGTTTAAGTGGTAAATTTTATGTTACGTCTCTCTTACCACAATAAAAAAAAAAAACTCAAAGTTGAAGACTTTGCAATGGTTGGAACAGGAAAATGTTACTAGCTACAATATTCCAAATATTTTGATAACAGCTAAAATAACTGCTACAAATAATACGAATGGAACACTACACAGCAAAGAGCACAGAAGAGCGACTGCTACATGCAACCTCACGAATGAATCTCAAACATAATGTTAAGGAGAAGAAGTCATATATACCAAAGAATTTGTACTGAATGATCCTGTTTATATAAACTACAAACATAGGCAAACCTAATCTATGCTGTTAGAAGTCAGGAAAGTGGGTGTTCTTGAAAGTAGGAGGTGGTAACCGGGAGGGAGTAAGCAGGGGGTTACTGGCCTGGTGATAAGGTCCTACTGCTTGATCTGTGTGTTGGTTATACAAGTGATTTGTAGTCTCCTTCAGAAAGTCAAGATATATGTGGAATATGATCCTGTTTTTATTTTAAAACATATATATATGCAATTCTGGGTCTCAATTCTAGGTCCCTATTATAAAATAGGAATAATCGAAGCGCCTACCTCATAGGGTCATTGTGAGGATAAATGACATCAAATGTTAAGGACATATGGTAGGCATGGTGCAAGTGCTTGTGTTACTGTATCTTTGTGCATATACAACACACATATACATTTACTTTAAAGATAATACATGGTACATCAAATAAATTTAAACAAGAGCCATTTATAAATGACAGTAATAACTAAGGAGCTGGGTTGGAAGAGGAGGAGATGAATTTAATTTTACCAATTTCCCCTTTGTTTGAATTTACCGTAATAAATACCATGTGTTAATTATGTAATTGGATGCATATGCAAATAAGAAAATGTGAAATTACTTTTGAGATGTTTACCAAATTTAATAACATAAAAAGTATTCATTCCTCAAGGCACTTGAATTTTAAAAACAATACAATCAACTATGTAAAACTAGGCACCTGTGAATACAGACAGGAAGATAACATACAAAACTGGAAAATTGTTTTCTTAGAATGGATAGATTATGGTCATCCCCTCATACATGTTTTCTAATATGCTTGTCGCATTCTCCTTCCAATAATCTATTTTTAAGAAGATGATATGTACTATCAAAGACGTTCACACTGTGTCAGCACTGTCAGATCAAACCTAGCCACCTTTTCTCTTTTAACACCTATTTCAGGTTCTGACTCAACCAGAGGCCCCTTACAACCTCCCAAACCTACACATTTTCTCCCCTCCAACTCTGGAGGGGTTTTTTGTTCGTTGTTTGTTTGTTTGTTTGTTTGTTTTTATCCACACCAGTGAGATGCAGACCAGTCCTACTGAGCTCCTGGGCATCCTTAGTCAGGCCCAACAATTCCTTTAAGGATGAACCACTTCCCTCACTAGACTCCCCAGGGGTATAAGGACAGTCATGGAGATTAACATAAATCTCCAGAGAGGTACATAACTTTGAGGACCACTGATCTAGCTCCTTTATTTGGCAGTATATCTAATCTACCAGGTGATGTCACCTACGTTATTGTGTTATATTATTATCTAACCATTCATGAGCTTCTGCTTTGTTCTCCCAGTTGCTCATATAAATTCCTGGGTGCAGAGTGTATCTTTATCAGTACTTAATCAACACTCCCTCCTACCGCCTACTTATTAGCACAGTCTTGCACACAACAGACCGTCAAGATATAGCTGATTTACCTATCATATATGCAAAATTGTTTTGCCACATAGATAGAATTCCTATATTTGTCCCTGTTTTTTACATGAGGAACTGAGGCACAGAGTGATCAATTAAGGTTAGGGACTCCTTAGTACCACACAATGAGGAAAGCACAGACTGGCTGATGTAGGCCAATTACCCTCTACCACACTATGTACTGCTTCCTACAACTAGAAAAAGATGGGGGTGGGGGGGCGGATCACTTCCCTAGGGAAAGGAAGCAAGGTTAAGGAGAGCTTCATCCAAAAATAACTGGTTTAATAAAATCCAAAGTTAGAAACCAGGTCATTGTATTGAGCGAAGAACAGTAGAGCATGGTAGTTACACAGAGCCTCTGTAGCCCTTCAATGCCTTTATGCTAACTCAAAAAATCCAGGTCGATGTAGCCTTGCACCAGGAAAGCCAGTTTGGCAGGCAGAGCACCTGCTATATGTCAGTTGCTGCCGTCCCTCTTAGCCCTTGTGCAGTGCATATCCTGCACAACGATACATGACAGCTCCAGGTTAAGTAGAACACAAACTCCAGAGTCAGGTTGCCTGGGGTGAGAGCCCAGTTCCAAAGCAGCTTCACCACATGACAGCAGACCCATGTTTACTTCTCTACACTTTCTCATCTAGAAAATGAGGATGATTATAGCACTTATTTTATATGGTGATTATAAAACGATTAGTCGTAAAATACAAGTCCCTTAATGTATAAGAAGGTTTGTAGGTGTTGCAAATGTGAAACTACTTTACCGTACTTGACATAAGCCCAGAGTACAGAGTAATGAAATCTATTTAAAGGTATTTATGAGTCACACATTTATGACTGGATTTTGGATTGGAAATGAAGAACAAGACAGGAAAATTGGTTCCTGCTTTTGTAGATTATGTAGTCTACTTCTCTGAAACCACAGCAAACAATTAATGATGTAAATGTCACATCCTCGGTGGTTCTCTTCATTTGGGAAGAATTAATCATGCAAAAACCTAGACCTCTCCGCAAAAGGACTTATTTTCAAATAGGAATTGTGACATATATTTCCACCCTCTCAACAATTGTAAAAATCACTTCAATAACATTTTAGGGTCTAGCACCATACCTAGTACAACAGACATTTGCCAAATGCATGGATTTCATTGCAGTCCTTCAGAAATCAGGAGTAGTGGACACCCTCCTACTCATTAGTACCTGTGATTCCTTTAGTCCCAAGCTGAGGGCAAGTTTCTTTCGGTCTGTTTTGCTGATATATTTCTGCTTCTGAAACATTTTCTCCAGAGCCTTTCTCTGATCCTCAGAAAAAACAGCTCTTCTTAAAATACCCCTCCGAGCTTTAGAGTTGGAGTCCTGGGTCAGGAGAGGCAGCACGCTCTCTTCTCCTAGAGGGGGAAGACAGGTACAAAAGCCCAGTTAGCCTTAGCGAGGAGAAGTCAGTCTGCCTTTCCCAGAACAGTATCCTCCTTCTCTGTACCGTGGCCAAATCATCTCATCTCTGAACTCTGCACACTTAGAGCAATGCTTCTTCCATGGTTTTCATCATGGGCTCCATTGAGAACATGATAAATACTCTTTGTTTCCCAATGAGAAAAAGTACATATGCTCACCCTCCCAATTGGGGTGCCATGTTAGAAAGTCCATGGTCACAGGTTACAAAGCTCAAATGCAGAACAAACAGTAGGTGGTTTACACACTCCATTTTTCTCTAATTCTTCATTTATTTATTCATTTGTTTTTTTCTCTCAACGAAGTTTTGAACACTTACCATATGCCAGGCACTTTGCTCAATGTTACACATGGAGATACAAGAAAAATGTGTTTTATTGTACGCATGACCCATAAGATTTAGTGGAAGGCATTTACTGAAGTAGCATCACAAGTGTGAGGATGTATTCCAAAGAAGGCTGCTCTGGGCACACAAAACAAGGATCTGACCTTAATCTGGGATTCCAGGGAAAGCCTATAGGAGTCAGAGATGTTCAATCTGAGAAGGGAAGTTTGGAAGATCCCCAACCACTACCACTCCCCAGTCCGGCGGATCATCAGCTCCTTCAGGTCAGAGATATTTACTTCTTTTACTGCCTTCTGTGGCTAGCACAACTGGTTCCCACCCTCTAAGAATTTCATTCATCATTCATTCGTTCATTCATTCATTCACCTTCCCAATTGTGGTAGGAAGAATAATGGCCTTCCCAAAGATGCCTATGTGAATATGTTCCCCAGAACCTAGAAATACATTACATGACATGACAAAGGGGAATTAAGGTTGCAAATGGCATTACAGCTGCTAACCAGCTGACACTGAGATTAGAAGAGTATCCTGGGGTACCCAGGTGGGTCCAATGTAATCACAAGGGTCTTTATGAGTGGAAAAGGGAGGGAAAAAAGGAAGTCATAAAGAGAGAGATTTACTTTCTGTAATGCTACACTTCTTGTTTTGAGGATGAAGGAAGGGGCTACAAACCAAGAAATGCAGGCGGCCACTAGATACTGGGAAAGGCAAGAAACAAATTCTTCCCTAGAGCCTCCAGAAGGAACCCGGCCTTGCTGACACCTTGATTTTAGTACAGTGAGACCCATTTCAGGCTCTGACCCCCATAACTGTAAGATAATAAGCTTGTATTAAGACAGTAGGTTTGTGGAAATTTGTTACAGCAGCAAGAGGACACTCATACCTGGTATCAGGCTAACTGAGCTTATTTGAGGAAACCAGACCAACAGCACATGGTCCCTGCCCTCAATGAGCTCACATTCTCATGGGAGGACTGACATGAAGATCACAGTGGAACATAGGCACCAGGGGAACAGGGACACCAGTTTATGGCTGTAGCTGGTATGCATTTTGGTGCTTAATAATTATTTCTAAATAAAAAAGCCAATTAATGTCTCAAGCACTATAATAGAATGATCTATGAAATGCTCTGGCATCACAAAGGAGGAAGGAAGTAATTCAGAGAAAACAGGTTGAGCCAAGTCTAGAAGACAAATCCAGTTCAAGAGAGAAAGAACCAAGGCCAATCTAGGCAAAGTGACTAGCACGTCTAGAAGCACTAAGGCACACCTATAAATATGGAGAACAAACTGATGGTTGCCAAACGTGAGGGGGGGTGAAGGATGGGGCACAAAATGAGTGGAGGGGAGTGTGAGATACAGGCTTCCAGTTATGGAATGAATAAATTATGGGAATAAAAGACAGCATGAAGAATGTAGCCAACAATACTGTTAAGAGTGATGTATCAGGACAGAAGGTAGCTACACTTGTGGTGAGCACAGCATAACATACAGACTTGCTGAATCACTACATTACACACCTGAAATTAATGTAACCTTGTGTGTCAACAATACTCAACACTTTTTTTAAAAAGCACTAAGGCATGAAGGAATAAAATTTATTGCAGGAAAATTAAGCAGTCTGCAAGGCTGGGAAGGGCATGAAGCGGAGGGGGCAAGCTGGCAACCATATCCGAAGCAGATGGGCTTTGTTTGGTCTTAGAATTCTGATGTAGTTGTTCACATTTAATAATCAGAGGAGATTTCATGTGAAGTCCAGGTTTCTGACACTTCTTCAAAGGTAACCGCACTAGGCTCATCTTCCTAGAAAGCAAAGAGCTACCAGAGTGAGTAGCAGGTGCCTTCTTTTGATGGAATGTGTGACCCCCAGTTTGCCACAGCCTCACCTAGTTTGCTTTTTACCTGCCAGGCTCTTGAAGACATTTGGACTTTGACAGATTATAGAGTGGAACAGAGCCAGATCATAGAGTACTACCAGAGTTTGGGACTTTATCCAATAGTAGTGAAGATCAGTAGCGATGTATAATCAGGGTGTGACATGATAATAAACACACACGGAGTGCTGTGTACCATTATACTTACTCTGTGTTAAGCCACTTACATGCATTAATTCATTTCCTCCTGCCCAGCCTATGCCCCAAATGTTATACTATTATTCTCCCCACTTTACAGATGAATAAAATGAAGATTAGGTAGCTTAAGAAACTTTGTACAAGGGTGCATGACTACGGTGCCAAACCCAGGACAACTAATTTCAAAACAAATGCTCCTCACACTATACAATATATTCCAACCCAATCTGACTTGTATTTTAGGGAAAAAATGTCAACAAATGAATAAATCTTGTCAAATCTACTTCTGTAATATGACGGCTTCCTTTCCTACTTGTCTAAAAGACTGCAGATTATCTCCCGGCGAGTCTCTCAGCCCTGGCTTACATCTCACTTTTTCATCCTCGCATTGCAAGAACCGGCCCCTCCCTCTTTCCTTCCAGCTCGGTAACATTTGTGTCTCCTCAAAAATGCCACAGCTCCTGGGATGTAATCAAGCCTAATTCTTTACAAAGGTCTAGTTTATTGTGCTCTTTCTGTTCATCATAGGAGATTCTGGTTAATTCTCTATCTACACCATCTTTTTGTGTGTGTGCCTGTCACATGCCAAGGCCATACCCTGAAGTCACATTTTGGCAACTGGATTCACTACTTCTTTATCGAAGATTTAAGTAGTTTTATAAAATATTGGTCAATAATAAAAAATATTCTAAGTATCTCAATATGTTCTTTATCTAAATGCTCTTCTTCTCTGGACTTTCCTTGGTGTAGAGGCTGTGGAACTGTGCCTTCTGCGTTAGTTCCGAGATTCATCTCTTGGGGTGCTACCTCTCCAGGACGGCTAGGACAAAGGAGTTTGGAATGTGTAATACGAGGACAGGGTTTGGATCCTGGCACTTACCTGTATGACTTCAAGCAAGTTACTCAGCCTTTTTCAGCTTATCTTACAGGGTTGCTCTAAGGATTTGATGACCTAACACAAGAAAATTTCAGTGGCTAGCCCACAGTAAGGACCCCATGAATCTATCTAGTTCTGCTTGTTGGATTTCATTTGATTCTTTAAAGAACCATACGCCACAGATACCTCCGTACAGACAAAGAAGTATGCAGGGCTGTTAAGGTCCAAAGCCACACCAAGAACACAGAGCTCAGCTGGTAGCAGGACCTTCTGAATCCAAATCTTTGGCTCCTTCCTCTGTGCCACGCTGTTTCTTTACTCAGATGTCACACATCAGAATGAAAGGGAAGAAACACTTATAAACACAGGGAGAGCTCCTGTCTGTGACCACAGGCTTCTGCAGCCTGTCCTAGACCAGTGTGTAAGCCTGGTCTACAGGGTGTCTCCTGTACGGCCTGGTAACTGTGTCTTCAAATTCCAGCATGCCCTATTACTTCATATTTTGATTCCAGCATTTTTCATTCATAACTGTATATAGTCTATCATTAGTATAGCCATATGTATTAAAAATTAAAAATTAAAAAGAAACCTAAATACCCAAAGGTAAAGAAATGTGTAAGGACATGATGCTATATCCCCTTGGTGAAATTTTAAAGGACCATTAAAGACGAGAACTATGAAGACCCGGCAGCAGCAGAGAAAATACGCTGAACTGAGTATGATAAATAAGACACATACTATGTTTACAACTAAGTAAAAATGCAGAGAAAAGAGAATAGGCAAAAATAAACATAAAATAGCCTACTATAAAGTTGTGGACAAATAATTCATCTCTATTCTGTATTTTAAAGTCTGGTCCTACTTTCTAAGAAACGCAAGCAAACATGGTAGCAACCTTTTTGGGAATAATCTGGTGGAGTGACTGAGGTGTAGCTGAGTAACTGAAGATGGTGCCAATCCACCTTTCAGGTGCTCACAGTTGATAAGGAGAGGTTCGAGAAGTATACAGCCAGCCACATCACAGTGAGATAAATAACTGCAGACCACGGCAGAGAAAGTATTTCAGAACCAGATAAGAAGCCACTTAGTCTTGGAGGCCAGCAGAGTAAGTCCTGAGAGAGAAGAAAAGCTAGAATAGCAATTTCTCTTACGGGCAATCTAGACAAAGGCAGGCAGAGCAGAGGGGTTAACATGTGCAGGCCTATGAGTGGAGTGAGGACGTGGGCAGAACACGGTGGGCCTGGAATCACACAGCTTGGTATTTCCAGATTGCTGGGTATGAGTGGCAAGAACTGAAAAGGTACATTAAGGCCAGGGGGTGACTGAAACCAGTTCAGGTCATAACTTGCCCTAGAGGAAAGCCTTTTGAGGAGGACCTGACCAACACAGCATGGCCGAAAGGCCAGTGTTTTCCGTTAATAAAACTTTTTATATCGATGTAGAAATGCACAGCAAATTTATGAATCTACAAACCTCATTTAAAAAAATCTACACATGTTTTTTCTAAGTAGAGACTTTATAAGTAGGGAGCATGATTCTACTCATCTTAGCCCCTTCTTCACCAAGACCTACAAGTTCAAGTAAAACAATGGGGTAACACTTTTAAAGATCCCTAAAACTTTTAATAGACACTCACAGGTTTTCCTATGGAGCTACTTTTAAGTAAGGAGAAAGAAGGTTCCCATCAAGGGAAGCTACAAACAAATTAGTCTCACCAACGTGGTAAATACTAACATATTGAAAGTCGTGGACCCAAAGCAGACCTCAATCTCTGAAAGAGAGACCTGGAATGGTTATGATGGTCAAAGGGTTAACTCCTGGGTCTGGCCCTCATATTTCAGTGCCTGAAAATGAACACGGATATGACTAATGACAAGCAAAAGAATATGGCAAAGATAAAGACTATGATATTATTCTTTTCTTTGCTAGTTACCCAGTTCCTCTTAGCACTGCTCTTAATACACAGATCATGCTAGTTTTTCTAAGGTTCCTAAGAGAAGGATATTACAAGATGCTACTTGTACTTTAATGCTCCTTTCCATCTCTCCCCACAGTCTTTTATCTCTGGATCTAACCATAAGCCACACTGAAGGGGCACCTGGGTGGCTCAGTCCATTAAGCGTCTTCTGACCTGATTTTTGGCTCAGGTTGTGATCTCAGGGTCCTGGGATTGAGACACACGTCGGGCTCTAGGGCTCGAGAGGGAGTCTGCTTGAGAATTCTCTCGCTCTCCCTCTGCCACTTTCTCTGCTCATGTGCTCTCTCTCCCTCTCTCTCCCTCTCTCTCTCTCAAATAAATATATATTTTTTAAAAAGCACGCTGAGGAACCTACACCACTTCCATACCTTCTAAATCTAATATGTGTTCACATTTACACCTGCAAAACAAAGATATGGACTTCAAGAACTTGTTGGTGACTCAAAATTCTCTCAGAAACTACTACGAAGTTATAAGCAACAAACACCTCTGACTATGCTTAAACTCATGACAAACGTCTGACTTGCACAGAAACTTCTAGGTGACAAAAAATAAATGAGTAATGTAAAAAATAAAAACAAACAGATACAGAATTTAAGACATGTAGAAAAGAGGCTTTAAAAGCCAGGGCCACCCATTCAAGGTGCTACAGGCTCTACCAACTTGGGAGTATTATGATGACGATGATGATGATGATGATGATGACAACGACGACTTTGTACCATGGCTTCCATATATATGGGGCTCAACACGTGTTACCGTATGTGGCCACTACATGCAGCATGTCATGTCATCTTTACAACAATCCCCAAAGGGAGGAACTATCACCTCCATTTTCCATAGGAAAAAACTAAGCCTCCAAAAAGTGAAGTTGTGCCCTTGAGGTCACATTATCAAAGAAGAGTGAGGCCAATCAATGCTCTTTATAATTATACCAAAGACTGTCAAAGTTCTAAGTGGGCAGACAAAGAGGTCAGGAGGTGGGAAGAGTCATATTAAAGTGGCAGAGTGACCGAGGATAAAAAAAGTTTCAAAGGCATGATTCCCTGGGTCCTGAGATGGCCCCATGCACCATCCTCCAGGAAACCCCTGTGTGTAATGGGGCTGGTGAAGGGCAGTCCAACTGGAGGTGTGCGTGTACAAATGACACTGTTGGGGAGGAGAAGTGGGGAGCAACAGAGAAACAGAACATAAGATAAACTAATGGAATCCTTCATATTTTCACGTGTGAGGACATAGCATGTGTTTGTGTATGTGTTTATTTTATATAATTCCTGTGGATCTGAGGTGTGGAGAGAGAAGATATTGAACTTCCCTGGCTTGCCCCATTTAAACTAGAAGTCTACTTTCCATTCTCTATATAATCTAGTATTTGAGAATGTTATAATACTTCATTATCATATATTATAACCATACTGTTTGCTAAAAATCTTTCCCTAATATTAAGCCCAAATTCAATTTCCATTAAACTCCACTTGTTGGCTCCAATTATATCTTTTACACCTATACTGAATGCAGTAGATCTAATCTGAAGATAACGCTCAGGTTCTCCATATTATTTCTCTTCTCCAGGCCAAACATACTTAATCACTTTAAAAAATTCAAGACCAGGCATAGAGATCCTTCACCGTTTTAGTTCCTGACTACTTCCTGACCTGGTTTTTATATGCAAATGTGCTCACTGTGCCTTTTAAAGTGGGGCTCCAGAACTGAACAGGTGTAGACTGTCTGACCATTACAGAGGCTAGGAGGACTATTATCTCCCTTTTTCTGGGTACTGTATTTCTAAAAGCGTAACCCAACATCCCATATCATTCTGTAGAAACATACTGAGCTAAATAAGAGCACAACCCTTTTCTTCTTTGCTCTGTTCAGCCAATTCTCTCCCTCCTCTATTCTGTATTTGTGCACTTGTTATGGGGAATCTCAAATCAGGACTTTATCAGCTGCCCCATTAGATGCACATTATGTTCAGGCGAGGGATGTAGACAAGATCAGGAACAAGCACCCTATATCACTAAGTAGCTCTGCTTCCCATCCCCCAGCCTCCACTACTTATGAACACATTTGTAGAGAAAGGGAGCTCCTTTCCTGGAAAGTTACTGAAATATGTTCACTGCCTCTGCAGAACTGTTGAATAGAGCCATCAACTTGGAAAATCTATTGTCTTTGAATCTCTGATTCCTTTACACATTCTTCCTGGTTGACTGAGTGTCATTTATCTCTGGAACACCCCTCCCTTCACTATTGAGAAGTCAAAACCTATATTCAACCTACTGCACAAACCTGATTATGTTTTCAACAAAATAATCATGCTTCTTTCTCTATTAGCACAAAATGCTCCAGCCCTCTGAAGATCTTAGAGTGCTAACGATAAATCCTTACAGAAGGACTGCCGTAGGTCTTGTCGGTTTTCTTAGGGCACGCAGCACTCCAGCTGAGAACAGCGAAAGGGAACACAGCCAGGTCAGGTGGCAAGAATACTAATCAGAGCGTTGCCCATCTTTGATAGCGATACTCACCGGACCAACTTACATTCTCAACGATAAAAGTAATAGCCCTTCCCTGCTGCCTTCAATAAAATCCTCAATCCAAATTTGGAGAGTACATTATGTTCTTCCAAGTTTTAGCCAGAGTAACATGATCGTAAGATGTAGAATATAAGTTCATCTCCCAAGGAAAATGCAGAGCAGTTTGTCCCAGAAGAATATTTCCGTGCTCATATTTTCACAACGTTGCTCCAAATTTAAACTTTATCTTTCAATGCATAAAAGTTTTGAAAGATCACATTCAAGTTGGGTACTCAAAGACAAAATGAAATAATTATCTGATTAATTCAATTAGCCATTCTACATAATTAAGACTTCTGTACCTCTTCAGGTTGTTGTTGTGTTTGTTTTTTTTTTAAGGTCATTCTACAGATGATTTCCACAACTTTCCATTTCATCTTAGCTGAGAAATGTGTGATTTTAAAAAGAACTTTATGGATGTAATATCAAAGATTTTCCTTCCACTGCTTTGGGGGAGGGGAGAACTTTTACCACTGCCTTTTAATTTTCCCCCCACTGTCAAGGTTGTGCTTAAAGAGCCTATTAAACCATTTATTATATGTGAGAAGGGCACTGGAAGAATGATTGTTTCCACATTGCAACAAGTTAATCATAAATCTAAAAGGTTAACAAGAAAAATGAAATAAATTTTATACAAGTGAATCATGTTAAAAGAGTCAAAATGATATTTTACTTGCTAGTTATGAACTTGTTGATCTGATCCTATGCTTTGAAAAGAGGGAACTCAATATTGTGAAACAATGATGAGGACCACAGATTTCATTGCTTATTAAAATGTTTAGTATAAACCTTGGTTTTGGCTTCCACACATGTCAGCACATTTTGGCTGAAATTTAATACAAGATTACTTGGACAGTTCATTTTCCTTCTTCTGTGCGATGGAAAAAAATTTTAATGCTTGGGCATAAAAACTGTTCTTATTATTAAAGAAAGAAGAAAAAAAAGAAAACCTAGTAAATACCTTAAATAAAAAAGAGTACTGTGCAGATGCAGGCCTTATTAACGTTCCTTGGTATCATGGTTATTTATGTAAAATTCCTTATTGACAGCATAAATCCACCATTTCATTATTATTTGCTGCTAATACGATGACCATTACAAACAAAAAAATTAAAAATTCATTTCAGATTTATAACTAATGAGACACCAAAGTTTATTAAAAACACTTGCGGCATCTCTAAAGTGTTTTAAAATGCCAGAAATGGAGACAAACCAAGCACAGTGTTCTCTATGCTTGACTGGAGCTGCTCTGATTTACCCCTTGTATGTTTCATTAAATAAAAAAAACATAAACATGGGACTTTATAAGCCTCTAGGGAGAGACATCACAATTTACAGTGGTTATGCCAAAGGCATAAAGTGGGAAGAACTGAGAGGCAAATGGAGGAAAATGAGTCTTGCTTAAATTTTTAAAGCAACTGAAAAGATGAAGTTCTCTAGGAAATGTCTTTAGAATTCCCTTTTTTTTTAAAAAAAAGATTTTATTTATTTATTCGACAGAGAGACAGCCAGCGAGAGAGGGAACACAAGCAGGGGGAGTGGGAGAGGAAGAAGCAGGCTCATAGTGGAGGAGCCTGATGTGGGGCTCGATCCCATAACGCTGGGATCATGCCCTGAGCCAAAGACAGACGCTTAACCGCTGTGCCACCCAGGCACCCTAGAATTCCTTTTATGTGCTCTATTGATCAAACTGTCCCAGGTATTAGTGTACTTTTAGGGCTTAGAGACTCTTACAAAAGCACTGCTATAAAATGAGTAAACATACAGACGCACATATACATGAATGTCCGCCTGTTGCATGGGATTTTCTGTCCGTTTCCACTTACCTGACCTCCACTGCCAGAGGTTCTCTAAAATGGAAGTCCAGTATTCTTTCAAGGTTGAGGAACAGAAACTAGGTGTGGGATCTCTTTCAATCTCTATCCTGGGGATGCAACCCCAAAGATTTAATTCCAGAGACGCCACTCTGCCGTAGTATCAGCTATCTGGGACTTAAGTCTCCCCTCCAGCAGCCTTTTCCTGATACTCTCATCTATGGTGACAAATGTGTCCTTAATTTGCACAACACTTTTCAATTGCCCTCATAGGAGACCACCTTGAAGGAGCGAGTAAAGGGTTTAGTCATGGTTTCTATTTTTCTGTTTGAATCAATACATTCTAGTTAAATGGACAATTAATAGGTCACTTCCAAAATAGTGGTGTATCGGTCCTGGTTAATAAACAATCCCCAGAGTTGATAATGGGCCTATGTATTCAGCGAGTCCTGTATACACTCAGCTCATCCACTAAATCCCTTTTCAGGTGGACAGGGTTATATGGGAAGATGAGCTGGAATGAGTCTATAAAAGTCAGTTTCATTCACTGCTTTATTTTTCAGTCAAGTGCTTTAAATGGTGTCCAGAAATTCACTCGGAATGTGAGACAGGAGAAAAGATGGACACACAGAGCCTTGCTTTATGACCATACAAAAGGGCAACTGACCCTTGCCCGAGGCTTTTCCATGTGAAATGGCTCCGAAAGTTCATCTGCACAGTGAAAAATCGTGGTGAGGTCGCGTGTGGATGAGTCAAGTGAAAGTGACAATTGGTCACGGGTCTGTCACCCATTGTGGCTGGGTCCAGGCCATGTAAAGTGCTCTGTGGGAAAGTATCGGCCCCCTAAAGAGACACTCAGAGGCCCGCAGCTCATTAAACGGCCAGCATTTGCTGCCTCACTTGTCAGGAGTCAGTCTGTTGAGCAACTGCTCTCCTGTAACGTTCATAAAACACATGAACAGAGAGGCAGCAGGGACCTGAGTTCAACCCTGATAGAGCTCTGTCCTCCAGCCTGACTCAACGCCGATTTCACTTTTCACCTGACAGAGGGGTTAACCTGAATAAATGCTTTCTCTTGGGCAGCGGAAATAAATGCGCCCCCTTTCTGGACTTCTTTTTCATAAACTCAGATTCTCTGCCTACAAATCCTTATTTGACCTAGAAATCTCGAGATCAAGATGAACTTAATTTCTTCTTAGTTCGACATGTTTTCTTTGGGTACGTGTGTGTGTGTGTGCACGCACGCTTGAAAGTTTTCCAAAGTTGTCGTTCTCACTTCACCCCTGGACACGGTTTACATTTTGTAATGTTCAAGGAAAAGTTCTCTTGAAAATATTTCCTACAACTCTGGTTGGTTTTCTTCAAGATCATAAAGAGGAGGTATTTGTCTCCTTTTACAACCTGGACAATTTTAATTATTTTCCATGGAAACCCAGTGACTTTCGTGTCACATCTTAAGCTGAAAGGAAATTTTACACAGCACAATTTCTTAGCCTTCCTTCCTTTCTTTTTTCTTCTCTAAATGAGTATTGCTACACGTTTCAGAAAGAGCCAAACTGGTCCCTCTGAGATCTTTTATATCAAATGGAAAACAAGTCGCTTTCCTTGGTGTGTCAGCCCTGGGTTTCAATGCCATTAGAAACTGCTCACAATTGCTCAGTGTGCTGAGGTCTGATAAATCTCTGGAAACCTCCTGAATAGGATCGCTGTGATTTTTTAGTGAGGATTTAGCTCCTTCCCATTGCATTGCCAATTAGTTTTCCAGAGCACATTAAATCCTGCTGCTTTGGTTTACAGAATAACTGAGGCATTGCTGATGAAGCATAAAAACTTACTTGCAAAAGCAGTGGGGGATGCAGGGCGCCGACAGGACCCACCACAGCATGCCGAGTAGAATGGCGGGGCGCTCAGGAAAAAAGGTTTGGAAGACGCTGCGGAGAAAGCATTGATCTCATTGATGAGCCATTTCTTTTAGACAATATTCAAAATTCCAGTTTCCCGAAAGTCACTGAGAAAAACACTTCATTTTCTGAGACTTTACTTAGCTAGTCAAAACCTTTACTGAAATCGAAGTCATTCTAAAGTAGCCTTTATCTGTCAAGGAGATTGCCAGATAGTTTAATCAAGATTTGGAAGATATGTTGAACTCAGTGGATCAAAACCAAACTTAATTTTCTGTGTGGTCATAAACATACATCGCATGTATTCCTTTATTTAAAATATCCCAGAGCAACACTGTCCAAGAGAATGATCTGTGGTGATGAAATGTCCTTTATCTCCACTGTCCACTTGAAAATAAATATTTTTATTACTCTCTCTACATATTCAATGGCAACGTTTTTCTTATCTAAATCATATCTAGTATTATTTTGATATGTATACATACATTTTTCAAGAACACAGTAATTTCAGACTGTTATTTTAACCAATTGATAAGCATGTGTTTATTTTTGCCAATATTTTTGAAGGATATATCAAAAATAAGTGTATTGCCCAATAAGAATTTAGGTTCTCAATGCCTTCAAATTGCAAATTAACCATAAATCATAATATAATGGAAAGTTGCCAATATTAATGTTCTCAGTTTTTTAGTATCCAAATCTTCAAATAATAAAATATTTGTCTTAATGATATTTTGAGGCATATACAGATGGCTCAGTCAGTGGAGCGTACAACTCCTGATCTTGGGCTTGTAAGTTTAAGCCCCACATTGGGTATAGAGATTACTTAAAAATAAAATCTTTTAAAAAGTGATATTTTGAAAATATAGCCACTAAGCAAAGTATGAAAAGGAAATCCATTTTGGCATTCAAAAGTACTATAAAACTTCAAAAAAAATTTTTTTTAAGTAGGCTCCACGTCCAATGTGGGGCTTGAACTCCTTACCCTGAGATCGAGCATTGCACGCTCCACCGAATGAGCCACCCACGCAGCCTATAAAACTTTTATAAAATTTCATTGCTATCCTGTTGTTCTAATATGGACTATAAAACCATAATGATAAATCATTCATTTTAATTTAACATCTTATATTACAAGAAAATGGCATTATTTAGGCAGAGTTACGTTTTCCATTATTCTCGTACTAGATGAAGTACTTTGAAACATAAATATCTACTTTTATGTATAAAAGTTGTCACATTATGTTTACTCTCAAGCATTTCTGTTAACTTATTTCACCTCCAAAATAAACTCTCTAGAGGTAATTAAGTTATGGCTATTGTGCTGTTTGGCACAAAATACAATGCTGCGTTTACATACATACAATGAAACGTTTATCACGATAGCTGGAAAAACACACATAAAAGAAATATTTTTACTTTATAATATAAAGTGTAGAAAATAAGTATACTAGTGATTGTATTACAATAACAATGCAAAATATGTACAAATAACAAATTTTACTCTTCTAGCCAAAATGTTTCTCAGTCTAACCCTATGGCCCTAAAAACAGAAAGATAAAAGATGAAAAAAAAAATGAGTGGTTCATTTGAGACAAGTGATCAATTAAATTCATTTGTGAAAAATGAAGTTTTGAGATATATGATCTTAGTGTTAAGTTTAACCATAGAAAGTTTTCACTGAATAGTTTGTTATATTACCATATATTATCTTCATAGAGTAAAGTTGAAATCAAAATGACATATTACCTACAGTAATAAACTCTTGTAAAACATGTTACATGACCAGGCTTCGGGTTCTATTGTGCAGAATTTCTTCGCCATTTTAAATCATCTCTTTGACATACATATATTTACACAGATTAGTTGATTCCTGATTTCCATACATAAATACACCTTGTTTAAGCTGGCTTATGTGAAAATTGCTGTGAAATTCCAATTAAGTGCTCCATTTTTTTTTTTAACATGTGCCTACTTTGACATAAGTCAAATGCTAACCCAGCTGAGCATGTGATTGCAGGGGTGTCGAACAGTACGAGGAAATAACCATTTAAAACAATGAAATACAAAACAAAGAAAAATAAAATAAACAATGAAACGCATTTAAAAATATATATTACACTTTTAAATTTTTGTAAACCACATGCTTTTTAAAGTAATGAGCAAAAAAGGAACCTCAGTTGTGATAAAAACAAAGTAACAAGTTGTCAGACCTGATAAACCTTTCGCAAGCCATTAAGAACGACTCTGAAGATGCTCTGAAAAAGGCAGAAAACAAGAAAACTTCATCCCAGATGATAACGTATTTCAAAGTCCATCAATGCAATCGAGATGCAGTCACTTTATCCCTGATCATATTGGGAATAATTCGTCATGGGCTCACTGAACAATATTGATGACAATAATATTTAAGGAGTGCTTACTATACACCGGGCACTGCACTGGCTATGAATTCAACACATGCTATCTCATTCATTCATTAGCATTCAGCCTCGAATGGGTATGCATCTGGAATGTGATGAGGACTCTTTTCAGCAAATTTTTTAAAAAAGGACAAGAGAAACATAAATATTTTAGCATAATATTTAGTAATTAGCCAGGAGGGATAAGGATTTCACGCACCGAGACTGCTAATTATTCATATGAGCTGGAACCCAGAAAACGGACACATCTCCCAAATTTTCTTTGAGAAAAACAAATGGCCTTTCCTACGCGGGGAGTAAATGCACTGTCACATGCTACAGCACGATGTTAGGTTCTGTTAGCACATTTCAGGATACTCCAAGTTTTGTATCCCACCAACAAATCTAGCCTCCAGTTTCTGTGGGAATCTGTTACAAGTCACAAACAAATCACTTAAAATTCTTGGAACCGAACTGTGAATCCAAATGACTAAAATCACTTATTCACAGAAAACCTCATGAACTTTTCACTTCTTAATCAGATGTTCTGACTTAACTGAAGCCACAGAATCAAACTATTAGCTCTTTTGAATATTTAATTAAGGTGGGAACTTAGAGCCAACATAATGGTGAACTGGCCCGATTTCTTTTTAAACTTAGCGAGATGGTTCTGTGAAACAAGCATCTCATAGCCAAGGATGGTTACAAGCCTGACTACAGAGAAATTATTTCCAAAATTCTGTTGTTTAGAAAGCAAGCAATAATTTTTAAATGGGTTTTCTGTTGTTATTTTCACCCTTCTTCTGCTGATGGAGCAGAACAATGGGTGTTTAGAAGGGGTGAAACCACATTCTTTTTATTGTCAGTGCAAAACTGTGGTACTAAGTGACTTGAGTTGACATTTCAAAGAAAGAATACTAAAGACCACTAATAAAACCTTCAAATAAATTTCAAGAGTCCACTGCAATGCAATGCCAATTGGCAGCACTTTTTAAGGATGAGGAGAAATGAGAGAAGGTTCCAAGATGCCCTACTAAGGGCAACCAAAGGGTCAAAATATACCTCCAGGAAATAACAAGGAATTAAATAATTTTTTAAAAATGGTTTTAAATGGCCTTCTTCAAGTGCCTGGCACGTGGGCACCAGGAATAAAGAAATCTAAACTTCTGACCTGAAAATAATACACAATTGGAATAGAGCGTACCCAAAAATGAGACTCCAAAGAAGGGCAACCAGACGCCCTGCGTAATAAGACCTAAGACATCACACTTACCTAATGATGTGTGATTTGTTTTATCACACAACCTGGAAGGAATTCATTTATGTGATTCACATGCAAATTTGCCTTCAGTCACAAGGGAAAGCAAGTTAAGTAAATTCATCCTTTATCTTCCTGCTCATCAGAAAACAACAGAAGTCCACGTTTTTTTCCTCAATGAGTATTTCAGACACAGGAAAACAAAGGTCTTAATGTTCTGGTACAGCTCATGAGAAGATAAATCAAGTGTAGTGTCTACTTGTTTGATTCTATCCTTTTAATTCTGTGCAAATAATATTTATTGCATCTCTATCAAGTGCCACACAGTGTACTGTGTACTGGGATCACAAAGATGAAAAAGGACAGCTTCCTTCCCTAGAAGAATTTCTTCTTAGTGTTTCTTCACTTACAGATTGATATCTTCTGGTCAAACAAATGAAATGCAAATTCTTCTGTTCTCCAAAGCTAATTTTGTTCTGTAAAATCTGAGGCATTCCCCAAGAAAGAGATGAGATTTGAAAAAATTCATATGGTGCATTTTCCTAACCATTGGTTCTCAACCTTGAATACACGCTAGAATTATCTGGAGTGCTTTTCAAAGATAAAGATGCCCAGGCCATACACCAATGGGGTTAAATCACACTGGCTAGGGGTGGGCTCCTCAGCACAGCATTGTTTCAAAAGCTGCACAGGTCATTACAATGCATCGCCAGGATGGAAACACTGAAAAGAACACAAAACAATGTCTGACACAGCAGGCACTCAATAAATGTTAGCTTTTACTCGGCCATTATTATGTAATTTGAGATCAACTGTGAGACAGCGTATTAAAAAAAGCAGCATGGTCAAGACTTCCACTGAAATAGAGAAGTAAGTAAAAAGAAAAGATTATTGTTAAGAAGGCTTTGTCAAAGAAGGCTTTCATCACGAACAACATCTTAATCCACACCTTAATTTGGAAGGTATTTGGAATGGCGAAGGATGAGGAAGAAGACATTCCAACAAGAAAAGATGGCATGAACAAAAGGAAGGAAGGCGAGGAGGGACATGGAGGGCAGGTTAAGAAGACCAGCCCTACTGCCGGCACAAGGCCCAAAGACTGAACGCTAAGGAATGTGGTTGGAGGAGCTAAATGTTGCTGATGGAATGAAGGTATTGAAGAACAGAGTATTTTTATTTGATTTGATTGTCAAAAGGGGACAAATAAGGTTTCCCCAAGTAGCTTGGTAATATGACGAAGCTCTAATTTAGAAAAATTCACCTGGCAGTGCTGGGTGCGATGTGGCGGAGCAAAGTGGGGCTACGTGGAAAGATCGCACAGCAGTAAGAACATAAGAAGACGTGACGATAACCCTTTGTTTGAACACTGCCACTAGCATCTTCTCTAGCCTCACCTCACCAGCAAGTGGGTAGGGTCTGGCTTCTTCTCAAGCTGTGGGGCCCCAGTTCATGGCAATCATTAAATATAATCACTACATCTGCTGCCTCTCCCTTCAAGGTATCTCCATAGCAGCTCGGAAAAAATGAGCTAAATTTGAGGAAACCCATTGCTCTTTTAATTATAAAGTCAATGTCACAGGAGAGAATAGTGTAACAGAACAGCATTTGTAGCTGTCAAATTCTAAAAGCCTTAATGAAGGCTCCTTGAGCTTGGAGCTATACAACTCTGTGTGACTAATTCTTGCACTGGTCTACTCCAGCAGGAGACAGCCCTGGCAAGAATTGTATCTGATAATGGTTACCCTGATTTCTCCCTGTGGCAGATTTTAAATGGCTGCAAATTATTCAGCGCTCCTTCCATTGAGAGGTAGGGTCTTGATTTCCCCTTGCCTTGTATTTGGGATGGTCTTGCTGCGTAGTTTGACCAAAGGATATGGAAGAAAGGACATTCTGGAACTTCCACACCTAGGCCCCAAGAAGTCTTGCAGCCACTGTCTGGGGTTCTTGGAGTGTTTGCTCTTAGAACCCTCCCTTTCATAACCCAAGCATCATGCTATTAGAAGCTCAAGACACTTGGAAAGTGCAAGTGTCGACTGCTGGACTAGCTCTAGTTGAGTACCCAATCAAGAGTCAGCCATGTGTGCAGCCATTTTGGACATCCAACCCAGACGGGCCTTCAGAAGACCACAGCCCTGGCTGCCATCTAACTGTAATGAGATTCCAAGTGAGAACCACCCAGTGGAGCCCAGTCAATCCATGGGGCTGTGAGAGAAAATAATAAATTATTCCTTTAAGCTTCTAAGCTTTGAGATGGCTTTTTATACAGCAATACCCTTTTCTTCAATATTTTGCTTGTAGTGGAATGGTGGGAAGGAGTCTTTCACATCTTTCCCTGTATGTTATCAGTGGGCTTTGGCAGTATGTGTTTAAAAGTCAAATGCTGACTCTAATCTCTGTTCTTATTTTGAAATGAGGAAGTGGAGACTCAAGGAGTTTCTATGAATTGATTATGATTATATAATCAATCATATGAAGACCTTAGACTTGAATGTAAGTTTTAAAATTATAGAAATGTGGCTAAAACCAGCTCAGAAAACTGCATTTTTACATTTACCCAATTTGCCATTTTTGCTCTGGAGGAATAGATGGCAAACTTTTACTATAAAAAATACTTTAGGCTTTGCAGGCCATAGATCTCTGCTGCAACTATTCAATATGTAATGCAAAAGCACCCATAGGAAATATGTAAACAAACAGAAGTGACTCTTTTCCTGCTTTAAATAGGACTATCTTTTGGTTTCAGATCCAAAACCTAAACTCAATCCAGCCCTAGGACAGTCTCTTTAAGAAATATGCCAGCAGTCATGGTTTTTATTCTCTTTTACTGCACAAAAATCTTCCCAAAGAATAACCTACCTCCTTTACATAGTCTAATTTTTTTTTTTTTTTTTGAGAGTAGAGAGAGCACACGTGTGCATTTGAGAACAAGGTGGGACTCGCAGAGGAAGAGAGAGAGAGAGAGAATCCTAGGCAGGCTCCACACTCAGCATGAAGCCTGATGCAAGGCTCTATCTCACATCCCTGAGCTCATGATCTGAACCAAAATCAAGAGTCAGACACTTAACCAACTGAGCCACCCAGCTGGGGCACCCATAAAATATGCCCCCACATATTTTAATTTTAAAGGTTGTCAGAGATTTAACATTTTAAAGACAAGAAATTTTAAGTCCTCTCAAGAGGACTGGTAAAAATGTATATATATTCTATTTCTGACAGCCACTTTGAATGAATAAAATTAAGGCTGTTATGCAAAGTGCCCAAAAGTGAAAAACTTAGTTCCTCTTTGGAATATTGATAAACAATAAGGCAATTAAGTGTTCAGTAATATAGAAAAAGATGTGAATTTTTTTTCTTTCCTTTTCCCAGATGCTTTGGTTCTGAAACAAAAGTCTAAAAACTTTAGAGGCTTTTTTTGATCTCTGACTTCAGAGAGAATTTTAGTGCCTTCAGTTTACTATTCATATAACTCACAAAAATGTGCCCCTGAAATATTCCCAAATAATAGCTGGTTGACAAAATGAATAATGCTATTAAAAATGGGATCAGTTATGGTAACTTTATATAAAGTGATAAATTATTCAGCATTGCCAAATCAAGTACTGACTGGAGGCTAAAAAGAATAAAAGGGAGAGATTTCATTAAAAGTGGAAACATTACTGAAAGTAAAATAAAATATTTTGGAATAAAATATACAAGGGTCTGGTAAGCATATTATACATTAAGGCAAAAATCCAATTTCTTACTAAGAGAGTATAAAATAGAAAAGCATGATCTAATGAAGTCTTAAATAAGGATCCTAACAAGCATTCCTAGATAAAAATCATATTGTTTCTTTTTCCAATTTGCCTTTTTATTCCTGACAGACTCCAGGTGTATTTGAATGAAAACTCATACTTATTTAACTGGCTTAAAAACTGTGTACCTTTTCACTATTAAAAAAAAAAAAATCACTGTAATTAGGAAAAAACTTTATTTAGAGCCTCTGTTAATCCAAGATTAAGTAGACAAACCCTGTATTAAGAGCTACACATCGGGGGCGCCTGGGTGGCTCAGTCGCTAAGCGTCTGCCTTCGGCTCAGGGCGTGATCCTGGCGTTCTGGGATCCAGCCCCACATCAGGCTCCTCAGCTGGGAGCCTGCTTCTTCCTCTCCCACTCCCCCTGCTTGTGTTCCCTCTCTCCCTGGCTGTCTCTCTCTGTCAAATAAATAAATAAAATCTTAAAAAAAAAAAAAAAGCTACAAATCAAGTCCCCTTGAAAGATATAATAAGGGGTGCCTGAGTGGCTCAGTCAGTTGAGCACCTGCCTTTGGCTGGGGTCATGATCTCCTGAGATCCAGTCCTGCATTGGGCTCCTTGTTCAGCAGGGAGCCTGCTTTTCCCTCTCCCACTCCCCCTGCTTGTGCACGTGCTCTCTCTCTCTCTCTTTCTCTCTGTCAAATAAGTAAAATCTTAAAAATATATATATATAATAAGATGTATTTTAAATTATAAACAATATCAACAACAGAAATAGGACGGTGAAAAACAGGTTAAGTAAGATGTAAATGAAATATTTCACCACCACCCCCTACACACCTAAGGACACATTTGTTTAAATATGTTAAAGATAAGAACATTCCACTTCTGTAAAAACTTTCATAGCAAAGCATCTCGAAGTATTTTATGAACACATCTATTACCTGTGTTGCTTCCTTTCCTTTCATGTTGCTCCCATTTCTATCATTACTCAGCAGCAAACCTAAGCATAAAGTGATTTCTTACAGCAAAGGAAATTTTTTTTCTGGTGGGCACAAGAACAGGAGGAAGGAGGCACATTCGAAGAGGGATACAATGGAGTCTAATTCACAGCTTTGGTTCCAATATCTGAAGCCCATCTATGGCAAATAAATGTGGATAAAATCACTGCAGACAATCTTTTTAAATTGCCCACAACATAGGCCATCCTTTGGCTTCCTGCACGTAACCCTGAACTTTCTGAATCTTATGTTTACTTATGCATAAATGTGTACGAAATTTTCTGGGCATTCAAACCATTGTGCCTCTTAAAATAACCCTCAAATCTCTTAAGTCAATTGGAGTTCAGGGGAAAGTTCTAAAATGTTCCTACTTGCCTGCTGGATTTACTCCGGCTTTATTATGAGACCTCAATAGCTTCAATACATGTTAACAGATTGCGATTCCTTGTTGTTAAAGTGGAGTAGAGAAGCACATGTAGGGGTTGGGAGTGGGATAGGTGCTAAAGTCAGAGACAATTGCACATAAATTGCTACCCCACTGTAGCTCCAGCTCATGTGTTATTCTGTAAAAAGGATGGCTTACTGAATCACTTCTAGAAGGGAAGGGACTGTGTATTAGACAGATTCTCCATGAATCTAAAGGAGTTCATTAACTTGGGCAACATAGAACTGTTTGTTCAGAGCTGTGTAAAGTTGTTAAGATGTCAATATAAATTCAAAGACATGTTAAGAACATACAAAAAAAAAATGCACATGTAGTAAGAATATGGTTCAGTATTATCTACAAATTCCACCAAAGGATGGTTGAGGTGATAGCCTGAGCAAGGAAGCACTGGAAAGGGGTCCATCCCTATCCTTCTCTGAATTCTCCATTCTCCTTCCTGGTTCTGGGTCAGTATCACCAACATTCAAGATGCCACGATTTTAATTTGCCAGAATAAATCTAAAGCACAGTGGTAGCAAAAATAAGTGACAAACTCTGGCTTAATAAATTAGATCACAAAGTCTTCGAGTTGGACTAGACAAAAGTAAGTGCAATTAATTTAGGCCAGAATCATGGATTAACAGGTAAAGAGTAACTGGACTGGGAGGTGGACAAGAAAACTAGAATGCACATTAAGTATTAATGGTAAGAAGCAATCCTAACAAGGGGCCAGAAAAATGCCATGGATCTGGTTCATTTTCCTTTCCTGTAGTATACAGTACAACTTACTTGACAAAATTATTTAAAAAAAAAAAGGACTCACCTATCCAGAAGAAACATTTGCTTTCTAATACCTTTTAAGGAATAGATTTAATAATAAATTACATTCTGGAAATTATCTTTATGTCAAACGTTTTTTAAAGTGTTTAAAATAATGAATGTCATTAAAAAACAAGGCTATTTCCACTTGTTTTTGAATAAAACTGGTGACATAACCAAGAGAAATTTATATTTTTCAGCTTTTTACATTTCAGGGCTCTCTTTAATATACAAAAACATGAATATTTTAATCTAGCACAATATTCACCAAATAATAACATTAATGAACTTTTGGGGAAGGATCTCTGATGACTCTAATTTACTTGCAAAACCTCCTGGTTTCCCCTAATAAACTATAACAGATCCAAAGAATCAGCCCTGGAGGTGAACTATTTACGACCTTCTATTGCACTAAATGTGCCCTTCTCGAGCCTTCAGGAATGCCCTTTGATTTTTAAAGTTTTTAAACTACTCTATATAAACCCCTTGAGACATATAGCTACGTTGTGGTTTTTTTTTCCTAATCGAAATACTCAAAGAATTGCCACCTTTCAGGGATGAAGCACTGAGAGCTATCCTCTCATTTATTACCTGTAAATCCATGTTACTGCTTAACTGTCCCCACCTTGAAGACCCACAGCTAGTGAACGGGAAGGCCAATTTCTTTCCTTCTGGGCTCAGACACAAAATCATGACTTCTTATTATGATACGTGTTAATTGGTTATCACTAGTTGCTGATATTCAATGAAAGACTAATATAAGGAATACGAAGATGGGGGTGATTTTTTCTCTTTCACAAGTCCACAGACATTCTCACTGTTAACATTCTGACAAAACCAAAATGAGCAAGTGAAGTAAATCACTGTAGGAAAAAAACTGGCCTACTAGGAAGATTGAAGCAGCTAACAATTATGAAAATGCTTGGTAAGCCATAGCGCAGTATGAACAAGGAATGTAAGTTCCACAGGAGCAGAGACAGTCATCCGTTTTGCGCACTGACCATCCCAATGGCCTAGGATAGAGCCTGACACATGGGAGAGAGCCAGCAAGCATTTGCTGAACGAATGAAATATGTGATATAATTAAAAATGGGTAACAATGAAGCAGAAATTGCATGCAATGGCATAAGTCCCCTAGTTAAATAGTTCTGTATTTCAGCAATGCACCAATAAAAAGAACTCTGGGGTTTTTTCTTCGACATTTGGATTAGTACACTCAATGAGTTAAGGTTAGGAAAAAAAGCGGGTAGTCAATATGCTGAAATGATTAAAAATCACATTTTGTGATCCACTCCAAAGTAAGTGTCTAAAGGATCGGAAGCGGTTGTTTGCTGACATTTCAGAAAGAAATATAAAGAAATACTGTTATCTTTCCAAAAACAGTAGCTCTTCTATCTCCTCTATATTCTCTACAGAACATCAATCACTATGTCTTCAGTCAGCTAATTTTCAGGTGATAGTAACCTTGTCAGTACTCATTATAACTTCATAATTCTACACAGTAGAAAAGAATTCCCCCAACATTTGGTAGGACAAGAATTTGTCACTTAAATAAAACTAGGGCAATGTTCAGAAAACTACATTCTGTGTCAAATTACAAAGATAAATGAACGTAAATGCTGGTTTTAAGCAGCATATTTTTAGGAACAAATATAGAGAGTTTTAATTTTCTTAAGATACTTCTCTAGATTCAAAAATTAAATGCACTCCTTTATTTTTTAAATAAAAGGTTATTTGTTCAAATGAAAATTAATCTAGGAGAATATCATATCTTCAGTGAGGACTGAGTAAAACATTGGGAAAATATATACTTAAAATATAATAGAATACTTAAAAGGGAAATATAAAGTCTTGTACTCTTATTCCAAAAAATCATTTTTGCATTTTGACACTTTAATAAGTGTACAAGAATGAATATATCCTTGAAAAATTTTTTAAATGTAGTTAGGAGAGCCTTTACCCAATAATTGCAATATTTTTAATGAAACAGATACACAAAATTCTTTTTCAGTTATTGAAATAGCTGCATTTGATTTGCATTTGGTTTATTTAAATCTAATCTATAAAATCTACAAAGGTGAAAATTAAGTAACTTTCAATGGTTGAGTAACCAGTCATGATCATTAAGGATTTAAAAATACTTAAAAATAACTTCTATGGACACAATGCCAAACCACTAACAGTTATGCAAACCACAAATCTTTTCAAAAATGTTATTTTTCATGACACAACATTATTTACTAACTCTTCCTAGGTGAACCTGCTTTATAGGTTTCTAATTTTCCAAATACTTCAGAAATAACGGGGTGGCCCAAATTTCCAAGGAGCATAAACCCTGCCTTTAGCTGTATTTGTTCCTTTCCCAAGGTACAAAAAGGCTTTCTAGAGTTTAGGTTTTACACCATGTGAATGAGACCGGTGCTCATATAATTATATTTGTTCCATTCTGTTAGTAACCTTTTCAAACTGAAAGACCAGGACAGGTTCTAAACATGTTAAATTCTTTAAAGCCATTAGCAATAAATTTGATCCGGCAGTTTGCTGTGACAATGGAATCTGCTGAAAAAGCGTCTATTAGTCATTCTGGACAAACCCATCGGGATTAAAAGAATGAGTTAAGATCGTCTAAGGACGCAGCGAAAAAAAAATTAATCCGACTGGATCTCAGCTTCTGAGTTTGTAAGAGACTTTTTCCTTTTTTCCACTGACCATTTCGGCTGCCTCTCCATACGCTTTAGCTAATAGCTGACTAAACCGTCCGCATCCTCTTCCCAATCACACACTTAGGTTTTCTCCGAAAATGAAAACAAACCAAAACTGTCTTTCTTTGGGTAAGTAAAATCCCATTTATGGGTGAATTTCCTATTCCAGGTGCCAATTCAGCTATTTCGGCTCAGCACAAAGAAAAAGTCGGCCTTGATTTCCTTGGCCTTAGTGATCCAAAATGTTAAGAATGGAGAAAGCCAAAAGTTTGCGCAACTCTCCTTCCAAAGATCTTTGCGAACGTTCTTGAACCGCCCCGGCCATCGAAACGTTTTGAGAAGGAAACCCCCCCAAAGAAGGCCTCGCGAACTTCTCCTTGCCAAGAACTTCCCAGGGAGCTGGTGTCGCGCAGCCTCCAGGACAGGCGCCGGCGGGCAGAAAACGCTCAACTTGGGAAACCCCGTGAAACTGGTCCAGCGAGCCCGGGGATCTTGGGACTGGGGCTGCCCTTTCCCGCTAACCCAATGAGGTGCATTCAGGGTTTCTCCGGAAAGGCCTGAAAATCAAGGTAGCCCTACCACTTGTTGAAAAGAGACCGAGAGGAAGCTAATGGTGTGGGATAGGGGAGGAGAGGTGTCAGAGTTAGTGGTGGTACCCTCTTTACTCCCGAAGTGGCATCTCCACTAAAGCTCGAGACGCTCTAGGAAGGTCCCAGGCCAGAGCGGATTCCTGCGCGCTGGGGCCGGGGCTTCCTTGGCGCAGGGCGCACCTCCGAGCGCCTGGATCCCGGACCCGCCGGGCAGGAGGCGCCGGGCGCGGGTGGGGAGGGAAAAGCTAACTCACCTGGGGCTGAAAGCTGGAAGCTACAGTCTCGGTCCGCCGAAGTCCGGCCCGGCAGCCTGGCGCCGTCCGCCGAGGGGCTGAGCACTTGAAAAGCCCACCGCGTGCCGTACGGCGCGCCGCCGGGGCTGACTTGCTCCGTCGCAGGGCACAGCTTGAGGGGAACGGGGCTGGCGGGCAGGGGCCGGACCTGCGCGCCGGCGGCCGTGGCGGCGGCGGCAACTAGAGCGGACGCCGGGCCGTGGTGCGCGGGTGGCTGCAGCCCGTGCGGCGGGGCGCCCCCAGCCCGCAGCAAGTTCTCGATCAGGAAACTCTTGCCCAGGTTGCCAAAGCCCGGCGCTGTGGGGAAGTTGAGGAGCGCGGAGGACGCTACCACGTCCCAGTACGCGCCGGCGTGGGCCGCCACGGCGCTGGGGAGCATAGTGCGGCTTCCGCACGCCGCCTGCGCGCCCGCCTCTCGCTCCGCGTCCCGCACCAGGTCCGCGCCGCGGCCTCCGGTCGCAGCCTCCCTCAGAACTGGAGCGCGCTGAGCCCGGGAAGGAGGAGAGGGCACCGAGGACGCCGGCAGGCTTGGAACGATATTATTTATTTGGGTTGGGCGTTTTTTTAAAGGATGGGAGGAGTGAGTGTGGGAGGGGGAAGCTGTGCGTGTCTCTGGCCCGCGGCGTAGGCTCTGGGGGCGCCGGAGGAGTCCCTCCCGCTCCCTATGCAGATCCGGACTTTTTTTTTTTTTCTAGAAGGCTGGAAGGTGTGTCTAGCCCATCCATTCATGTCACCCGGCCTATAAAGTGACAGACGCGGCCAACAATAAGGGCGGCCCCGAGAGTCTGAGCTTTGGCCAAGGGAGGGGACGCATAGCGGGAGGAGGTGGGCGTGGAGGCGACAAGAACCGGGCGCGCTCGCCCCTCCCCACGGCCGGACCCCTGGCTCTGCAGCCCACGCAGCCCCCGGGACGCGAGAGCGCGCGACCGCGACCGCGGATGAGGAGGGCGGGCGACACTCGCTTGCAGAGAGCTTTCGGCGTACCACCTGTTGGTCGACCCCTGGCTCTCCCTTGTTGATGTCACTTCTTCAGGAACGAAGGGGCATCCAGGGTAAGCGAAGAGTAGTCACTAGTGTCTTGAAAGGCTGTAGTCATCAGAAAAAGTCGCAAGTGTTACTGAGACATCGTGGTCCTACAGATGAAAAGTTTTAAAGAGTGGGTTGCATATGAGATGTGCCCCTCCCGCCTTGTTAAGGCAAAGGAAAGAGTTTTTCTTGAAGACCTTTTAAGAAATTTCGTAGGTTCTAGTAATTCGTTTCTAGTCACTTTTTAATAAGATTTGATTTAGGAATCACTCCAGAAGAGATGTTCTAATAAACTTTGATATAGAGAAAGTGATCTTAGTTGGAGTTGGTTAAATGGTTGGGTCCAAAACCCAGGAAGAAAAGCCACCACCAAGTTTTCCTATAAAAACGGTCTTCTTCCACAGAGACCAGAATGAGAACACTGAATTACTTAGGATTACAGTTGCTCTTTTTTCCCCAGTAGAAATTTGGGCAATTTCCAGTTTATTAACAGGGACTGGACAGGCAAAGAAAAAAAAAAAAAAAACTGTGTGTGTGTGTGTGTGTGTGTGTGTGTGTGTGTGTAGTTAAAAGTTCCTTTAACCACAAGGCAATTTAAAGCTCCTCGTTTTAGAAACTGTATCAATGGAGTTTTAAAACTGTGACTGCTCTGTCAAGTAACAATTCCCATTGCTACTCTCCTGTGCAAATTTAGATGCATTTATTTAAAATAAAAATTTTAAAGGATGTCTGAAAGGTCTGGGGTTGCATGTATAGTTTTCTTCTTTATCCTAATAATAACATGATTCCTAGCTTCAATTTACTTAAAAGCTGGTGGGGGTTGTCAGGGTGGTGAGATAACTTTTCTTTAAAAATTCACCTGGTTGATTTGTGTTTCATTTACACTAGGTATGTCAAAAGCTTTCTAGAAATCCACTCAGTCTACCTGCTGCTAAATGGAAGGGAAGTTTTTGCAAGGCTGGTGTATGTTACTAATATTCATTCACTTATGGATTTAGTCAACAAATCTTTACTGAGCATTTCATATTTATTGAGCATTTGTGATGGTCCTGGGAATATATAGAAAGAAAAAGAAAGGTCTGGCCCTTGCTTTGTAGAAATTCAAAGATTAGTGAGGGAGAAAAACAGTAATATCTGAGAAAGGGACTATAATTTGGAAGGAAAAGTGTGAGGAAACCTCCAGAGTAAGATTCCCCTTAAAAGGTGAACAGTGGTCAGGGATGGGATGTGAAGTAGTAACCTTTGAGATTAGCAAGGAAAAGAGAGATTACATCACCCCTGCCAGTCCTAGGTCATAGCCACCATTTATTCAGTGTTTACATTTGTCCAAGTATAGGACTAAACAATTTGTACATATTAACTTGTTTAACTTCATAATAATATTATAAGGTTGGTACTGTTATTGGCCCAGTGTTAGTGAGTAGACACAGAAAATTTAAGTAACTTTCCTGAAGCTGCACAACTACCAGAGTGATGAGGTTGAGATACAACCTAAGCTGGATGATTCCAAAGCCTTAGAACCTTTAAGTTCAGCTGTCACTCTCCTCACAAATCGACCTGCCATGCTAAATGGTGTCATCTGGCCTTGCAAGGGAGGCTAAGAAACAAGTATTCTGTTGTTCCGTGGTGGAAGGTGGCAATGAAGACTTGAGTCAAGAATAACCGTTGAGTCAGTCAGCTTACCACAGGCAGATAGGAGGCAACTGGAGAAATCCAGACACAAAGTGATGTGGAATTTAACAAAATTCGTGGCAAGAAAATGGAATGGAGGGGATAGATATTACAGTGAGATTACAGTGAGTTGAATCTATAGGACAGGATGATGCAGTTCTCAACTGGAGGTGAGCCCCTCCCTACTCAAGAGACGTTTGGCAATGTCTGGAGATATTGTTGGTTGCCACAACTTGACAAGAGGATGGGGCAGGTAGCCACTGGCACCTAGTAGCTAGAAGCCAGGGATGCTGCTCAACATCCTATAATGAACAGGACAGCTCCCTCAACAAAGGCATATCCAGCCTGAAATGTCAACAGTGTGGTGGTTGAGAAACCTCGGTTATAGAGGATAAGAGAGAATGTAGAATCACTTCCAGTTTTCTGGTCTCACGACTGAGTAGATGCCCACTTAATCAGGATGGGGACTTATAAGATGAGAAGCAGGATTTACATGGAGGTATGACCAGAAAGATGGAGACAGATGTTCTGGTTGTTTGCAAAAACTTCCAGGGAGAATAGTGTAGTGAGAAGAGAAATGAACCAAGAGACAAATGCTGGGGAATATTGGTATTAAGAGGATGGATAGAAGAAAGAGGAGCCTTGAAGGAGACTGAAAACAAGCAGTCAAGATTTGGTGACTGAAACCAGAAGAGAGAATGGAGCCATGGAAGTCAAAGGAGAGGAAGTTTCAAAAAGGAGGAATGGCAGACCTTGGTAAAGAACTGTTGTATGCTCAGCAATTTCCTTTTCCAACTGGACAAACAGCTACAGTGCATTTCCCAGCCTGCCCTTCAGGCTGGGTATGGCCACTGCAATAAGACAAGTGATCTGTTTCTCCTCCAGTTCTGTCCCCTAACAATCCACACAGTCCTTTGCTCGTCAGCTGCCAGATGCAGAGGTCCAGGGGATGAAGAAGTCCTCAGGGCATGATGGAACCACAAGATGAAAGCAGCCTATGTTCCCGAAATCACCACATGGAAGGCACACAAAAATGAATATTTACATAAGTAGATTATGACATAAGCAAAAAATAAACATTTATTGGGTAATGCCATTAAGATTTAGGAGTTGGTTTTCAAGAGCATATCCTCACCTACCTTAATTAATATACTGATTCTGCAAATGCCTCAGATTAAAAAAAAATTTAATTTGATCCTTAGTGACTTGGGCAAGATCCTTTTTGTCGGGAGCAAAGGAAGTAGACACCAGTTTGTGTATGATTGAAGATGCATAGAAGGTAAGAAAGTAGGGAGGTAGAAGTTGAAGAAACATAGGAGGAAGGTAAAGGGAGTTATAGGGTCAAAAAAAAAAAAAAAGAAATGGAAATATTTATAAAGTGAGAGAAAAGGGGTTGGAGGTAAAAGCGTGTTTGATAGAGCAAAGAGCGGTGATACACCCAGCACAGGCTGTGAGGCTCTTTACCTTTTGGTAAGGAAGTGTTCTGGGTCTGAGGCCTATTCTTATGCAGCCAAGTGAGCATGAAAGACCACATTCAGGAGACTGCCTTTCCCAACAGTTATCTTTATCTTCAGGTAATATTAGAGGGTGTTTTACATAGCACAATAGACATTATAAGTTATTTTTCATCTGATAAATAAGGTATTTAAGATTCAGAGGGAAGCATTCGCACCTTTACTTGAAAGGCTTTACCCTCCAGAATCGAGTCCAAGGCTTAATTCTGACCCAGCCCTGTGTTCTGTCGCTGACTTCAGGAACTAATTGCCTAAATCCAGCTATAATCTTAGCAGTGTCCTGGGACTGGAACACTGTCGCATTTCCTCAAATGAATCTTTCATACAGAATGTGAACTTGGAAGCCCTGAGAGATGGACATCATTGAGCTTACAGACATATTACAGGACTGTTTCTGTATATGCTTGCACACAAATGTTGAAACGTGTCATAGAATTCAGTCTGACATTTGCATTCACACCTGGCCGTGGGGCTATGGAGATGGCTCCAAATCTCTTAATTTGCCTAATTAGCTATTTGAAGCTTCTTGTATTTATGAAAAAGAACCTAATCATTGAGAAAGCCCAATAGACTCAGGCCATTTTCATCCCTTAAAGAACCACTTTGGTCTATGCTGAGATCTGGTCCAAAAAAAAAGAGCATCATTGCAAAATCAAATGCCTTCAGGGTCAGATGGCTGACACCTATGGGTTAGCCGTGTATAAAATAATAGAGAGTGACTTAGCTATTAAAGAGTGGGGGTGGGGGCTCAGAGGCTGCCAAACAAAGCATATGCTTAGGACTATTTGTCCTTAGTCTGGAGAAGTAGGCTTGGGCCAGATTATGCCTCGTATACAGTACTCAGGATTTTGGACTTTGTCCTTAAAGCAATGAGATGTACACCAGAAAAAAAGAAATTGTAACTATATGTGGTGATGGATGTTACCTTAAACTTATTGTGGTACTCATTTTGCTATACCTATCAAATCATTATGTTGTACACCTAAAACTACAGTGTTATATATCAGTTATATCTCAATTTTAAAAAAGAAAGATGTGATTTCATATCTGCATTTTGAAGGATCACTCCTGTGGTATGGAGACTGTACTAGGATCTGGAGAAGGTGCTGACTAGACACCATTCAATTAATCCAGAGAAGAGATGCTGGGACTTTGGGCTGGGTTCGCAGCCATGGGGAGAAGCAGGAGAGTATGATAGCTCTCTAGAAGGTAGCTGTGAATTTAGAGTCTGAGGGAGTCTTTTCTAAGGAGCCGGTGTGCTTGGTTTTATCAGCCTGTGGGAACTATATAGCCCATTGTGTTTCCGATATGTTTTGAATGCCAAGAAGTTGAGCTCAATTTAGAGTTCAATTGAAGTAACTTCTCTCGTCTCCAGCCTCAGTTCACTTTAGATCTTTCATGTTTATTGCTGACTTTGTTATATGTGTAACCATTTAGTGCACCTCCTCCAACCCTATAAGTAATAAGCAAATACAGCAAACAAGTAAATCTTTTTTTTTTTTTTTTAATTTTAAACACACATGCTTATAGTAGTTCCACTAAGAATTCTAGGGAATCTAGGGGCGCCTGGGGGGGCACAGTCGTTAAGCGTCTGCCTTCCGCTCAGGGCGTGATCCCGGCGTTCTGGGATTGAGCCCCACATCAGGCTCCTCCGCTATGAGCCTGCTTCTTCCTCTCCCACTCCCCCTGCTTGTGTTCCCTCTCTCACTGGCTGTCTCTCTCTCCATCAAATAAATAAATAAATAAAATCTTAAAAAAAAAAAAAAAAAGAATTCTAGGGAATCTAAAGAAGCTTCCCTAATACCTCCACAATCAGCCGAAATCTCCCTTTGGGCAAGAGTCTGTGCTTGGGGAAAAGATAAGCTTCTCATAGCCCAGGTACTATGCACTCTGGATTGTTGACCTCGCTGGCAGCCTCGGAGCACCTACTCCAACAATCAGACATCTTTGAAAAGAAGATGTGATTGTGAGGAATTAGTTCTGTTCTTGACTGAAAGGAGAAAATTCAAGAGTCCCATTGTAGCCTTTTTAGTAACCACTGAAAATCTGGCTGGTGCAGGTTACTCAGGGAGAAACAAGTATTTTCCAAAACTGCTAACTGTGTAGATTCTCTCCACTGCCCAACACCCACTCACAACTCAGAACCTTAGGCAGATTACATCCTAATCCTTAAATTAGAGAAAAAAATATTTTTTAAAAAGTCCAGGAATATGTTAAGAGGTACATTCATCTACTTCAACAGTCATTACTCAGTTAAATTCTGTACAATAATATACTTTCTTAAATATTCTCCCATTCCCTCCACCCTACTCCATCCGCAAATACTCTTGGGTCTTCAAAATAAATTCTAAAAATCTGGCTCACCTCTGAAAGACATTTATAAATATGTTTTCAGTTTTGATCTGGCAGGACTCATGCTCATATTGTCTTCCTTTTCCTGCACATGTCCTTTCTGGCTGGCTCTGTCGGCTTTTTGTGCATTATTTTGCCATGCCTCGGGCATTGTTCATCTCCGTGCCCTGCATTCTACCTTCAAGCTCTATTTTACAGACTTTCTTCTGTAACTGGGAGACTTCCCAGTTTCTTTCCAGGCTATTCAGTTTCTTTGGCATTCCTCGCTCATTGATCATTTCTAACCACTTTTCCACTTGTCCTGCTTGGCCCGCAGTGGAATGTGAGACTACTGAATGATTTTGAGGAAATTACTCTGGATGCTGCCGAGCAGCAGGTCTTTTCAACTGTTCCTCATTGTCTCAGTGTCCTCACAGCCACAGGTGCCTCTCATTCATATTGAAATCCCACAGAGTTTTCGGGTTTGCCCTGAATTACTGCTTTGGACAAAAGGGAGGATCCACATCACATTGTGAGTTTTGTCCCATTCCCCAGTGTTTACACCAGAATCGTCCCTTCAGATGAACATTAACTGTTTTTTGCATTTACTGCCAAAAGTATGGTACACACTGAGAAGTTAATCCCTTGTGAAACTGCTCTAAGGCTATGAACTCAGGCTCTCTGAACCAAATTTAGATGTGTCAATCCCCTTGCTTTAAAGTGTCATTTCTCTGGCCAGAATTCGTCTCATGTAAAATGTAATAAGCATTTTAGGTGAATAAACAAAAATTAAGCCCTAGAGTATTTGTTTCTTTCCTAGTCCCCCAGTTCTCTATTGAGTTTCACTGCTTTGATTTATTTGGAAACTAGAGTAATATCACAAAGCTTCTGAAGTAAGCATTGCTTGACAGCCAACCATTTAAATTGTGTGGTGTAATTCTCAAATGACCCTCCTTATACCACTTAAACATATGCTCTCTTTTTTCAGGGTCATGCATACATTTCACACTCCCCATCACTCCATCTACACATCTCCCCCAGCCCCAATCCAACACCTCTGGTCCAGCTATCCTTTCTTCTTTTAGCCTAAGTACCAGTTGGTTCACAACCCTAGGAGCTTACCAAGGTGAAAGTGAAATCTGAACTGGCCCCCAGTACCCAGAGGGCAAGGAGAGACCAAAGAAAGAGGCAGGCCACTCCAGATTGGACAGTGGTAGGTTGGCTAAACAAGGGAACTTACATACGAGACTTCTCTTGGGTGGCCACAAGACCAGTAGATCTCCACACCACCCACCAGATCTTAAAAGTTCATATCAAGGCCTTAACTGAGTTCTGTCATGTTATACCATCCAGGTGGTCTCAACAACACATTGCTCTCTGAAGGCTTTGTCTTTGAAAACACCTTCCACTCTGGGAACAGTGGGGAGAGTGTACATTCCAAGCACAGGGGCGGGGGTGAGGATCCTCTGATTGCCCACATCCAGTGTCTAGTTCTTGGGTCAACTGGCAGTCATGATCTCTCAGTTACCTCCCCCAAAACTTCACCAACTCATGACTGGCTCTTATAATCTTACCCCCCTCTTCCGTGATGTGCCCTGAGCAATCAGCAGGTTTCACCAACATGGAGATGACTTGTTTGGTGGCTATCTGGCTGCGCTGGAGGCAGATACCACAACATTAATAGAGGCACATACAAGAGAAAATGCAGATCATGATAAAGATTCCAAAATAAAGTAATAGTTTTGTTTTGTTTTGTTTTTCTACTAAGAGTCCCATGATCCAAACAGTTGATTGCTAAATCCCCTAGGCTATGGGTTGGATCACTCAGGGAGTTCACTTGTGTCCTCATATGATTTAATAAAGATGACACATCAACAGACTCCTCAGGTATGAACACACAACTCTTTGTTTGGACAATGGCACAAATGCCTAATTGCAAGGCATTAATCATGTCCAAGGCCATTCTATTTTGGAAGACAGCTCTTCTCATTAAAGACGTTTCGGTATTCAGTTAAGGACAGGCTTTGTTGACTATCATTTAAGGTTTGCTTGGTGAATTTGCTAAATGTGCTATAATGTTCTCCAGGCCAATGGAGGAAACAAAGATGGTGTCCAAATGATTGTATTGGTGGGCAACAGGAGTTCATGGATTGGTGGACTTTTGAAGTAATAAATGGGTTCACATCGTCTGTAGTTGTGGTAGCATCATTACTGAGGTAAGACAGTGGTTGATTTCTTGACATTCAGGTATGTAATACTTTTGGAGTGAATCTGTCCCTGACTAGCTGACTTTCAGATGCAGTTTGCTGATAATATTTGATTGACATGCAAAAGTGCCTTCACTAAGGGGACTTACTGTTTATCTATTGAACAGGATTAAAACTGATTCAGGTGGCTACTTGTTACCATGGTTACAGAACAATCACTTTAGAAAAAGCTTATGGAAAGTTTTTAAATTCTCAGTTCTCCCTTTTCAATCCTCATTCATCCAGGGCTCTAGAAGAGATAATGAAGATTTTCCAGATCTTATCACAGGTGTTGATTCTCTTTATAAATATGGTTTGTAGAGATCTGATTTTTAGATGGAGTGTTAGTTGGTGTGATATTATCCTGTGTTTATCTGGAATCATTTAGGTCATCTGTCAAGATAGTGACTATGCAGAGGTATTTAAGACTCTGGACAACAGACATCAGACACCTGTGCACAAGTAAATATAAATAGAAGTATTCAAGAAATTATCAGAAGATTCTCTAGAACGAGGTCTGATTAAATAAATAATTCCAAACAATTTTTATATGACCATCTTAAATAGCCAGGCTGCCTTGATTTTTTTTAGATTTTTATTTCAGTACAGTTGACATACAGTGTTATATTAGTTTCAGGTATACACTATAGTGATTCAACAATTCTATACATTACTCAGTGCTCATTATGATAAATATACTCTTAATCCCCTTCACCTGTTTCCACCATTCCCCCACCTACCTCCCCTCTGGTAACCACCAGCTTATTCTCTATAGTTGAGAGTCTGTTTTATGGATTGTCTCTTTTTTTCCCTTTGTTTGTTTTGTTTCTTAAATTCCACATATGAGTGAAATCATAAGGTATTTTTCTTTCTCTAACTGATTTATTTCACTTAGCATTATATTTTCTAGATCCATCCATGTTGTTGCAAATGGCAAGATTTCTTTCTTTTTTATGGCTGAATAATATTCTGTTGTGTCGGGGGGAGGGCACATCTTCTTTATACACTCATCTACGGATGGACACTTGAGCTGCTTCCATAATTTGGCTATTGTAAATAATGTTGCAATAAACCAAGGGGTTCATGTATCCCTTTGAATTAATGTTTTTGTATTCTTTGGATAAATACTCAGTGGTGTGATTCATGAATCATAAAGTAGTTCTACTTTTAACTTTTTGAAGAACCTTCATACTGTTTTCCATAATGACCACACCAGTTTGCATTCCTACCAAAAGTGCACAAGTGTGCCTTTCCTCCACATCCCCACCAAAACCTGTTGTTTCTTATAGTGTTGTTTTTAGCCATTCTGACAGGTGTGAGGTCATATATCATTGTAGTTCTGATTTTGTATTTCCCTCATGATGAGTGATGTTCAGCATCTTTTCATGTGACTATTGGCCATCTGTATGTCTTCTTTGGAAAAATGTCTGATCGCGTCTTCTGCTCATTTTTAAATTGATTTTTTTTTGTTATTAAGTTCTTCCTTTGTTTTAGATACTAACCCTCTTTATTGAATATATCATTTGCAAATACCTTCTCCCATTCAGTAGGTTGTCTTTTAGTGTTGTTGGCTGTTTCCTTTGCTATGCAGAACCTTTGTATTTTGATGTGGTCCCAACACTTTATTTTTGCTTTTGTTTCCCTTGTCTCAGGAGACATATCTAGAAAAAAGTTGTGATGGCTGATGTTGAAGAAGTTATTTCCTGTGTTCTCATTGAGGGCTTTTATGGATTTAGGTCTCATATTTGGATCTTTAATACATTTCGAATTTATTTTTGTGTATGAGGTAAGAAAGTGATACAGTTTCTTTTCCATTTTGCAGTCCAGTTTTCCCAACACCATTTGTTAAACAGACAGTTCTTTTCCCATTAGATATTCTTTCCACTTTATCAAAGATTGACTGACATATAGTTTGGGTTTATTTCTAGGTTTTCTGTTCTGTTCCGTAGATCTATGTGTCTGTTTTTATACCAGTACCATACTGTTTTGATTACTACAGTTTTGTATTATAAATTTTGATGCCTCCAGCTTTGTTTTTCTTTTTCAGGATTGCTTTAGCTATTCAGGGTCTTTTGTGGTTCCACACAAATTTTAGGATAGTCTGTTCTAGTTCTGTGAAAAATGCTCTTGGTATTTTGATAGGGATTGCATTAAATGCATAGATGAATTTGGGTAGTATAGACATTTTGACAATATTTGTTCTTCCAATCCATGAGCATGGAATGTCTATTGTTTCTTTATATGATCTTTAATTTCTTTTGACAGTGTTTTATAGTTTTCAGAGTAGAGGTCTTTCACCTCTTTGGTTAGGTTTATTCCTAGGTATCTTATTTTTGGTGCCATTGTACATGGGATTGTTTTCTTAATTTCTTCTTCTGCTTCATTATTGGTGTATATACATGCAACAGATTTCTGTACTTTGATTTTGTATCCTGCGACTTTACTGAATTCATATATGAGGTCTAGCAATTTTTTGGTGGAGTCTTTGGGGTTTTCTATATAGAGTAACATGTCATCTGCAAATAGTGAAAGTTTTACTTTTTCTTTACTGATTTGGATGTCTTTCTTTCTTTTTGTTGTCTGATTGTGGTGGCTAGGACTTCCAGTACTATGTTGAATAAAAGTGATAAGAGTGGACATCCTTGTCCTGTTCCTGACCTTAAGGGAAAAGCTCTCAGTTTTTTCCCATTAAGGATGATGTTAGCTGTGGGTTTTTCACATATGCCCTTTATTATGTTAAGGTATGCTCCCTCTAAACCTATTTTGTTGGGGGTTTTTATTTTGAATAGATGTTGTACTTTGTCAAATGCTTTTTCTGCATCTATTGAAGTGATCGTATGGTTCTTATCCTTTCTACTATTTATGTGATGTATCATGTTGATTGATTTGTGAATATTGAACCACCCTTGCATCCTAGGAATAGATCTCACTTGATCATGTTGAATAATCTTTTTAATATATTGTTGTGTATAGTTTGCTAACATTTTCTTGAATGTTTCTGCACCTATGTTCAGCAGAGATATTGGCCTATAGTTCTCTCGTTTTGTGTCTTTACCTGGTTTTGGTATCAGGGTAATGCTGGCCTCATAGAATGAATTTGGAAGTTTTCTTTCCTCTTCTGTTTTTTGGAATAGTTTGAGAAGAATAGGTATTAACTCTTCTTTAAATGTTTGGTAGAATTCACCTGTTAAGCCATCTGGTCCTGAACTTTTATTTGTTGGGAGTTTTTTTTATTAGTATTATTACTGATTTGATTTCCTTGCCAGTAATTGGTCTGTTCAAATTTTCTATTTCCTCCTGCTTCAGTTCTGGGAGGTTATGTGTTCCTAGGAATTTACCCATTTCTTCTAGATGAACTATTTGCTGGCATATAATTTTTCATAATATTCTCTCATTATCCTTTGTATTTCTGTGGTGTTGGTTGTTATTTCTCTTTTTATTGGTGACTTTGTTTATTTGAGTTCTCTCTCTTTATTTATTTATTTATTTATTTATTTATTTATTTTGAGGAGTCTGGCTAAAGTTTTATCAGTTTTGTTGATCTTTTCAAAGAACCAGCTCCTGGTTTCATTGACCCGTTCTGTTTTTTTGTTTTTTGTTTGTTGTTGTTGTTTAGTTTCTATATCATTTATTTCTACTCTAATCCTTATTATTTCCTTCCATCTACTGGCTTTGTATTTTGTTTGTTGGTCTTTTCCTAGCTCCTTTAGGTGTAAGGTTAGGTTGTTTGAGATTTTTCTTACTTGAGGTAGGCCTGTATTACTATAAATGTCCCTCTTAGAACCACTTTTGCTGTATCCTAAAGATCTCGGACTGGTGTGTTTTCATTTTCATTTTTCTCCATGTATTTTTTGCTTTCCTCTTTGATTTCTTGGTAGACGCATACATTATTTAGTAGCATGTTATTTTGCCTCCATGTATTTGTGCTCTTTCCAGATTTTTTCTTACGGTTGATTTCTAGTTTCACAGCATTATGTTCAGAAAAGATGCATGGTGTGGCTTCAATCTTCTTAAAGACCTATTGTTGAGACCTGTTTTATGATTTAATACATGATCTGTTCTGGAGAATGTTCTGTGTGTACTAGAAAAGAATATATTCTGTTTTAGGATGGAATGAGCTGAATATATCTGTTAGATCCATCTGGTCCAATGTGTCATTCAAAGCCACTGTTTCCTTATTGATTTTCTGTTTGGATGATCTGTCCATTGATGTAAGTGAGGTGTGAAAGTCCCTTACCATTATTGTACAATCAATTTTTTCCTTTATGTTTGTTATTAATTGTTTTATACATTTGGATGTTCCTATGTTGGGTGGGTAAATATTTATAATTGTTATATCTCTATGTTGATTGTCCCCCATTGTGATTATATAGCATCTTTCTTTGTCTCTTCTTACAGTCTTTTTTATAAGGTCTATTTTGTCAGATACAAGTGTTGCCACCCCAGCTTTATTTTCACATCCATTTACAGGACAGATGTTTCTCCATCCCCTCACTTTCAGTCTGCAGGTGTCATAGGTCTGAAATGAGTCTCTTGTTGTTTTTATGGGTATTTTTTTTTATGTTTCAAATTTTTATTTAAATTCTAGTTAGTTAGCATATAGCGTAATATTGGTTTCAGGAGTAGAATTTAGTGATTCATCACTTACATACAACACCCAGTGCTCAACAAACAAGTGCCCTCTTTAATGCCCATCACTCATTTAGCCCATCCCGTGCTCACCTCCCCTCCATCAACCCTCAGTTTGTTCTCTGTAGTTAAGAGTTGCTTATGGTTTTCTTCCCTTTTCTTTCCCTTCCCTTACGTCTGTTTTGTTTCTTAAATTTCACATATGAGTGAAATCATGTGATTTATTTGTATTTCTCTGACTTATTTTGCTTAGCATAATACATTCTAGCTCCATCCACATCATTGCAAATGGCAAGATTTCATTCTTTTTGATGGCTGTGTAATATTCCACTTTAATCCATTCATCAGTTGATGGACATTTGTGCTCTTTCCATAATTTGCCTATTGTTGATCATGCTGCTATAAACATTGGGGTGTATGTGTCCCTTGAAATCAGTATTTTTGTATCCTTTGGGTAAATACCTAGTAGTGTAATTGCTGGGTCATGGGGTAGCTCTGTTTTTAACTTTCTGAGGAACCTCCATATTGTTTTCCAGAGTGGCTCCACGAGCTTGCATTCCCACAAACAGTGTAAGAGGGTTCTCCTTTCTCCACATCCCCACCAACATCCATTGTTTCCTGTGTTGTTAATGTTAACCATTCTGACAGGTTTGAGGTGGTATCTCATCATGGTTTTGATTTGTATTTCCCTGATGATGAGTGATGTTCAGCATCTTTTCATGTGTCTGTTGGCCATCTGGATGTCTTCTTTGGAAAAATGTCTATTCATTTCTTCTGCCCATTTCTTAACTGGATTATTTGTTTTTTGGGTGTTCAGTTTGATAAGTTCTTTATAGATTTTGGATACTAACCGTTTATCAGATATGTCATTTGCAAATATCTCTCCCATTCTGTAGGCTGCCTTTTAGTTTTCTTGTTTCCTTTGCTGTGCAGAAGCTTTTTATCTTGAAGTCCCAATAGTTCATTTTTTTCTTTTGTTTCCCTTGCCTTTGGTGATGTGTGTAGTAAGAAGTTGCTATGGCCAAGGTCAAAGAGGTTGCTGCCTGTTTTCTTCTCTATAATTTTGGTGGGTTCCTGTCTCACATTTAGGTCTTTCATCCATTTTGACTTTATTTTTGTGTATGGTGTAAGAAAGTGGTCCAGTTTCATTCTCTGTATGTTGCTGTCCCGTTTTCCCAGTACCAGTTGTTGAAGAGACTGTCGTTTTTTCCATTGGATATTCTTTCCTGCTTTGTCAAAGAATAGTTGTCCATAGAGTTGTGGGTCCATTGCTGGATTCTCTATTCTGTTCCATTCATCCATATGTCTGTTTTTGTGCCAGTACCATACTTTCTTCTTGATTACAGCTTTGTAATATAGCTTGAAGTCTGGAATTGTGATGCTTCCAGCTTTGTTTTTCTTCTTCAGGATTGCTTTGGCTATTCGGGGTCTTTTGTGGTTCCACACAAATTTTAGGATTGTTTGTTCTAGCTCTGTGAAAAATGCTGGTGATATTTTGATAAGGATTGCATTAAATGTGTAGATTGCTTTGGGTAGTATAAACATTTTAACAATATTTGTTCTTCCAATCCACGAGCATGGAATTTTTTCCATTTCTTTTTGTCCTCTTCAGTTCTTTCGTAAGTGTTCTCTAGTTTTTAGCAAACAGATCTTTTACTTCATTGATTAGATTTATTCTTAGGTATCTTCTGGGGTTTCCCCCTTATGTAACTGTTTTCTTTTCTCTTGCTGCTTTTAAAATTCAATCTTTATCAGTACATTTTGCCAGTTAATTACTATGTGTCTTGGTGTGGACCTCCTTGGGTTGATTTTGTTGGGGGCTCTCTCTGCCTCCTGGATATGAATTTCTGTTTCCTTCCCCAGATTTGGGGAGTTTTCAGCTATTACTTTTTCCAATAGATTTTCTGCCCCCCTTTCCCTCTCTTCTCCTTGTAGGAGAAGAGTGCAAATGTTATACTTAATGAAATTGCTGGGTTCCCTAAGTCTATTCTCATTTTGCAGATTTTTTTCCTCTCATCTGCTCAGCTTGATCGCTTTCCATTATTTTGTCCTCCAATTTGCTGATCCATTCTTCTGATGCTTCTAGTCTGTTATTTATTCCATCTGGTATGTTTTAAATTTCATTTATTATGTTCTTCATCTCTGACAGATTCTTTTTTATCTGTTTATTAAGGGTCTCACTGATGTCCTCCACTCTTTTCTCAAGTCCAGTGATTATATTTATGATCATTACTTTAAATTCTCTATCAGGCATATTACTTATCTTTGTTTCACTTAGGTTTCTTGCTGTGGTTTTGTCTTATTCTTTCATTTGGGACATAGTCCTCTGTCTCATTTTGTCTAACTCTCTGTGTCTCTTGGTCTGTGTTATGAAAATCAGCCACTTCTGCTCTTGAAAGTAGGACCTTGTGAAGAAGAGGTCTTGTAGTAGTCCTGCAGTGGAGTGTCCTGTTTACCAGAAGCTCTCTCCTATGTGTGTTGTTTGCACTCTGTTATTGTAGCTGATCCACTTTTTCTTTCAGTCCAGTCACCTGCAATGGCTCTCTTTGCCTGTTTTGGGCATTGTTTGGTCTGTGTGTGTTAGTAGACCAGTCTGGGGCCACCTTGGGCTTATGTTGAGTTAGACCAGGCATTTGCCAGAGATGCAGTAGCACCAAACTGCAGGGTGCTTTCCCTGTGTTGTCTCCTGAGAAGCTTTCATTGGTGGGCAGGGCCTATAATCAGACCAGCTGTCTGCCCCCAGTGCACCGCTGGGGCCACAGTCTGACTGGTGTGTGTGGTTGTCTTTCCCTCTCCCTAGGGCAGGAGTCACTTTGGAGTGACTGTCAGGGATGCTGGTATACTGCCAGGCTTATGGCCCTGTTTTGAATGGGCTCTGGCCAAGACTGTATTGGAAGGTGCAAATCTGCAAAGCGTGCAAGGGTGGGGTGCACAGTTTCAGTAAGGTTTGCGTATTGGTCCTCCATGAGAGGGGACCTGCCACTGCCAGGACCAAGGTTCCACTAAGCACGCTGGTTAGGAGACACTGCTGGCACAGTTTGTGCTGCTCTTCTGGGGGAAGGGGACCCAGGGCACCAAGACTGAGGCAGGCCTGGCTGGAGGAGACAGATCTGCCAAAGCCAGATGGAGCAGAGTGCAAGCAAGTTAAGTGGTGAAGGTATGTGCTGTGCTAATTCCTGAAGGTGGCCATGTGTTTATACTGAGGGATAGGGGATGGAAATGTCACCTACTAGCTCCTTTGTTTCAGGAAGAGTCTCCAGAGATCTCTGTTCCTCCAGGATATACTCTGAGATTAGTAAATAACTCTCCCTCCCTATGCCCCCAGGTCTTTTTCAAACTGCAGCTTCTGTGCTGTATCTCCAGGGTCTGTGATTTGTGCTGTCTTTTTAATGGTGGGGACTCAGTTTCCTCTTGCCCTCCTGGCTCTCTGAGAGCCAAGCATGCTGATCTTTAAAATTACAGGCCTTAAGTCCCATGGTTGTAAGAACTCATGCAATTTGGCCCCTCTTGTTTTCAAAGCCAAATGTTACGGGGATTTGTTTTCCCTGTGTGGGCTTCCTGGTGTGATAGTCTGTTTTCTCCCTTCTCCACACCCAAAAGTCCCTCCCTCCCACTGACAGTCCCATGGTCCATTTAGCCCCCACCAGGTTTCTGCTATTCCTGCCATCTTTGATGTGGCCTTCTCTCTATTTGTGAAGTTTATTCTGCCAGTCTTCAGGTCATTTTCTGTGTTATCTACATTGACCTGAATGTTATCTAGTTGTATCCTTAAGACAAGGTGAGCTTAGGGTCTTCCTATTCCACCATCTTCCCAGCAATCTACCAGGCTGCCTTTTATTTTAGCTAAGATATACATTGTTTTACCTTACCGAAAAGGTTAATTCAGTGCAGTATGAGTGTTAGCCATGGGCATATTCCTCCCTGGCTGGCCAAAAGAAAGTGTGTATGTCTGTGTGTGTGCGTGTGATCTCTATTTTTATTTGCAGGGTTCTATATGTGTTCATTACATTAAGCTGTTAATATAACTCTCATAGCCTTGGAAATTGTTTATCTGTTTGGATTTTCAATTATTGAGATTTATTAAAATCTCCCACTATGTATTTACTTATTTCTCTTTGTATTTCATAAATTCACATGTAATTTGTATCTTTCTTCTAATAATGTTTCATCTTTAAAGTCTGTTTTGTCTGATATTAATATAGTTATGCCATCATTGTTTTTATTATTACTTTCCTGCTGTATTTTTACATTCTTTCAGTTTTAAATGTTTTATGTTCTTATGTTTCTGATGTCTTTTAGGTATGGCTGGATTTTAAAAGTCTACTCTGAAAACCTCTGTCTTTTAATTAATGAATTTAACTCATTTATATTCAGTGTGATTGCTGATATTTTCAGTTTCTGCTGTTTTGTTTTGTGCTGTCTACTTACCTTTTCATTACTATGCTTTCTCTTTCTTACTTTCTTGATTGTTATTGAATCGATAATGTTTTGTTTATTCCCTTTTCTTTGTCTACTGGGCCAAAAGACCAAATGTGCTCTGTTTCTATTCCACTAATGGTGAATCTAAACATTTTAACATTAGTCTAAATTTAATGACTATCTCTACTGTTGTCCTGAACAACTTAATTCTAAATACCACTCTACTAATTTACATTTTTTTGGTCAGGTAATTTAGTTTAATCTTGTTTTATACTCTTAATATGACAATTGATTATTTGTATATACTCACCCAATTATAAATTTCTTACTATTCCTTCTTGAGTATCATTGATATTTTTTCTATGTATATAGTCCATTTTTACGAAGTACCTCCGTTTTTCAGTGAGTTGGAATTCTTACTGAAAATGTCTTCAGTTTTCTGTCATTCTTTTTTTTTTTTTTTAAGATTTTATTTATTTATTTGACAGATAGAGACAGCCAGAGAGAGAGGGAACGCAAGCATGGGGAGTGGGAGAGGAAGAAGCAGCAGAGCAGGGAGCCACGATGTGGGGCTTGATCCCAGGACTCTGGAATCATGCCCTGGGCCAAAGGCAGACACTTAATGACTGAGCCACCCCGGCGCCCCAGTTTTCTGTCATTCTTGAATGATGGTTTAGCTGTGTATAGATTTTAGATTTACAGTGGTTTTCTATAGACTTTTGGAGATGCTATTTCATTGTTATCTGGATTCTGTTGGTGGTAGTATAAAATCTGCTGTCAGTCTGCCATTCCTGTCTTTTCTTTCTTGGCTGCTTTTCAGGTCTTTCATTTCATTAAGGTAAATCTAGTGATTACTCTTTTTTTCCTTTAAAAAAAATCATCCTCTGAACTTACAGTGCTTTCTGAATATGGTAATTCCTATACTTGATCAATTCTAGAAAATTGTCAGCTATTATCTTTTTAAATATTACTTCTCTTTTTCAACCATTCTTAGGCTCTCCTAAGATCCTGTTAGACCAATTCTGCCAATTTTTTGCCCTATTTTCCATTTCTTTTATGTAATTTTTTTATCTTTTCATCACCTCAGTTCTCTAGGTAAATAATTTATCTCTATATTCCAGACACTATTTCTCCCTTCAACTATTTAATTTGCTGTTTAATATTAACTAATGAATTTTTAATTTAAATTATTATACTTTCAGTTTTAATTTTAGATGTTCCACTAGTTCTCTTTTCAAATTTTCTTGGCCAGTTTTAATAATACATTGATCTTTTCTCATATTTTAATTATTTAAGTCTTTAATTTTTTTAAACAATTTACACATTTTTGTTAGTTCTATCAATAATTTATTTGAAGATCCTAAAGGCTTATACTTATTGTTTTGTTTGTCATACGAAATTTGTTTCTGTTATATTGTTTTCTTATGTTTTGCAATGTTGGATTGTGAAGTCATTTTTTTTTTTAAGAGACAGAGAGCACGTGCAAGCATGCAGGGGGATGCAGAGGGATAGGGAGAGAGAGAATCTTTACCAATGTGGGGCTCAATCTCATGACCCTGAGATTATAGCCTGAGCCCAAATGAAGAGTTGGACACCTAACCAACTCACCATTAAGTCATTTTTAATGGAGTTGTGTCTTCCAGAAATCCACTGTTATTTGACTTTCATGTGTATCACTCTAGAGATACTTTGTGGCTACTTCTGCCAATTTTTCCAGCCCTGCCAAGATGAAGTATTGGGAAGATGCATATTGAAGAATTGAAACTGAAACCCAAGCTATATATTTTAAAAGAATAATGCCGTACTTTATGCTGTAATTTTTAATTGTTTTATATCAGTAGGTTTTGTTTTTATTTTACAGGCATATCTCAAATCTATTGTGACTTCAGTTCCAGATCACACAAAATAGTGAATGTTATAATAAAGTCAGTCAAATGAATTTTTGGTTTCCCAGTGCATGTGAAAGTTGTGTTTACACTATACTGTGTCTGTTATGTGTTCGATAGCATTGTGTCTAAAAAATGTACATACCTTAATTTAAAAATACTTTATTGCTAAAAATGCTAACCATATCTGAGCTTTCAGTGAGTCATCCTTTGTTGAAGGGTCTTACCTCAATGTTGATGGTTGCTCACTAATCAAGGTGGTGGTTGCTGAAGGTTGGGGTGATTGTGGCAATTTCTTAAAATAAGGTGACCTGGAAGTTTGCTGCATCAATTGACTCTTTCTTTCATGAACAATATCTTGTAGGATGTGATGCTGTTTAATAACATTTAACCAACAGTGGAAATTCCCTCAAATTTGGAGTCTGTCCTCTCAAATCCTGCTGCTGCTTTATTAACCAAGTTTATGTGGTATTTTAAATTTTTTGTTGTAATCTCAACAATCATCAGGAGTAGATTGACCAGGAGTACTCGTTTCTCAAGAAACGACCTTTTTTTTTTTTTTTTAAGATTTTATTTATTTATTTGACAGAGAGAGAGAGAGCACAAGCAGGGGGAGGAGCAGAGGGAGAAGGAGAAGTAGGCCCCCCACTGAGCAGGGAGCCCAACGTGGGGCCCGATCCCAGGATCCTGGGATCATGACCTGAGCCAAAGGCAGACACTTAACCATCTAAGCCACCCAGGTGCCCCAAGAAACCACTTTCTTTGTTCATCCATAAGAAGCAATTGCTCATCCACTAAAGTTTTATCGTGATTGCAGAAATTTCAGTGACATCTTCAGGCTCCACTTCTAATTCCAATACCCTTGCAATTTCCACCACATCTGCAGTTACTTTTTGCACTAAAGTCTTGAACTTTCAATTTGTTAAAAAAAAAAAAAAGGAATATCTATTAAGTACAGTAAAATGAAGCACAACAAAGTAAGGTATGCCTGCATTTAGTTTTCCCATATTACCAAAAATGAAAATACTTTATTTTCTACCAAGAGTCAAATTAATCTTTTCATGAAATATAAATCTAGTCCTAGAACTTCCCAGCTTAAAACTCTTCAATGGTTTTCTTTTTTCTTTTCTAAGAATAGAATAGGATCTAAGATCATTAACATGTTCTTCAAGGCCCAGAATGATCTGATCCATGACAATTTTGCTAGTCTTATCTCAGTCAGTTTCCCCAAGGTTGCTGCTCTTCGTCAGTTCCTCAAGAGTATTATGTTCCTTCCCAACTCTGAGCCTTCGCACATGTTATTCCTTCTGCCAGGCCTCTTCTCTGTCTCAGCCTCACTTGGAAAATGCCCACTTGTCTTTTTGGTCTCAGCTTAAATGTCTCTTCCTCAGAAAACCTTCTCTGAATTCCCCAGTCTCATAGCCAGTCAAGGTTATACTCCCATATTACTTACTTTCAGAGTACTCTGAGGATTTTCTTTAAGTATAATTAAATCATTTCTTTTTAATTTAATGGCTGTCCTCTCCACCTGAATAAGCTTTGTGTATGTGAGATTAGGTCAGTCAGTTCTGTTCATTCCTAGCAGTTAGTACGTTGCCTAAGTTGCAGAAGAAAATAAACAAAGCTTAGCACTGTGTTCTATGTTTTGAAACAGATATCGACATTTTTTATTTAATTTAAGCTTTCTACAAAGAGCTGTATCAGGAAATCGAATTGGTGTCCCAAATGTATTGAATTGCAAAACTTTTAGAGTGTGGAAAATAAAGGGATTAGTTTTAGGCAGGAAAATAATTGCTTAAATTTTTTAAGTAATTTATGTTAAATTTGTTTGTGAAGTAATAAGTACTAAATGTAACAGTCTATTTCTATTACACTAGCTATTTTTATTATTTTTATTACTGTTCATTTTTCTCAAATCTTGATATCCATACAGAAATAAGAAACACATTTCATCAAAGACAAGCTGTTATAATGGTAATGCTATCTAATAAAGTAAGTCCCCTTTTCTTTATCTTCAGTGGCAGGAAACTTAAAGAAATATGTCACTTATAAGAAAGCACAGACCAAATTTCATTAGCTAATCAAATTTAGCCTCCTTAATACACAGACATTTTATAAAAAGGTATCTATTAAACAAGTACTGTTTGGTTCAAGTAATTATTTTCATCGTCTTTTTTTCTCATTGTCTTACTTTAATTAAAGTTGGTTTTGTCTTAAAGGAAGATGAATATTTCTGTTTTTGTATTTTTTCTTTCTCAAAGAAGGAACTTATGTCACTGTCTGCATGTGCCACATTATAGGTGGCAATAAATACGTGCCGAATAAAATGATCAGTTAACAACCTGAATGTCATTTAATAATGATTCATTATTTTTTAATGTAAACTATTGACTTAATTTTTTATATTATGTTCAGTTAGCCAACATATAGTACATCATTAGTTTTTGATGTAATGTTCAATGATTCATTAGTTGCGTGTAACACCCAGTGCTTGGATATGGATATAAGCAAGATGTCAGAGATAGACTTCAGGGTAGCAATTATGAAGTCAATAGCTAGGCTTGAGAAAAGCCTTAGCAACAATATGAAATCTCTAAGGGCAGAAATGAGAACTAATCAGGCTGAACTTAAAATGCTATGAATGAGATGCAGTCTAAACTGGATACTCTTAACAGCCAGGTAAATGTGGCAGAACAAATTAGTGATCTAGGAGATTTATTGAACTTTAAACTTTTTAAGAGTATATTTATACCTTATATTCACAAGAGAATATCAAAATGACTCTTCTTGGATTTTCCAGCATATATCTATATCTATATATCTATATATCTATATCTATATCTATATCTATATCTATCTATCTATCTATCTATCTATCTATCTATATATATATCTATATATATCTTTCTTATAAAAAGTATTCCCAAGGCATTTTTTAGCACTGATTTGTATCTCTGACCTGAATTATTGTGAGAGCATCCCAGCCACATTTTTTACTTCTTATCTCTGTTTTCTTCAACCACCCTGCCATGCCAATATATCATATACCTTTCCAACATTCTTTTATTCACAACTAATTAAATTAGTATTTACTGAGCATCTGTATGCCTGGTACTGCTCTAGGTTTTAAGGACTCGGGAGTAAACAAAAAAGGGCTCCCCTATTCTCATAGAACTTACTTTCACCAGGGTAAACAGAAAACAGATGAACAATAAATATAAATTGTGTTGGCAGTTAGATAAACTCCTATAAAGATAATAAAGGAGAGTGAGAGAACAGAGTGTAAAGTAATTTTATTTTGGCTGGGATTTTCAAAAAGACCTTTCTAAGGAGGTAGTGATGTTTGGGCAAAAATTTAAACGAAGAGAGCACATGAGGCATGTAAATACCTACAAAAGACGATTAGAAGCTGAGGATCAGCAAGTACAAGGCCAGAGGTGAGTGCACACTTGGTTTTTAAGAATAGTAAGGAGGCCAGTGTGGATGGAACATGAAGCACTGGGAGATATTGAAAATGATGCTGGGGAGATAGCCTAGAACCTGGTCATTTATAGTTTAATAGGTCATCAAAAGGACTTTCAGTTTTATCCTAAGTGTGATATGCAGCCAATAGAAGGTCAAAATAGGGAAATTATATGATTTGGTTTATATAATAGAATAGTCATTCCAGCCTCTAAGTAAGGGAGTTGGAAGAGAACTGAAGTGGTCTAAATGAGGGATAACATGGGCGTGGACTAGGGTTGAGATAATAGTGGTAATAAGAAATGGTCATATTTGGGGACTACTTTGAATTTAGCTTCTACATTTGCTGACGGACTAGGAGTCAAGGATTACCCCTTTTAATTTTATCTAAGTGCCGTGAGGTTCTCTGAGGTGCTATGAAATCACTTTGAGGTATTAGTTTGAGATGCCTATTAGACATTCAGGTAAGGTTATTGTTTAGGACATTCAATACAGGGGTTTGGAGTTCAGGGGAGAGTTGAAGCTCAATATATAAATTTGGAAATCATCAACTACATTTGTATCTTTGGGGTAAAAACCTAGGAGTGCAATTGCTGGGTCATAGGGGTAACTCTATTTTTAACTTCTTAAGGAACCTCCATAATGGTTTTCAGAGTGGCTGTACCAGCTTGCATTCCCATTAGCAGTGTAAAAAGGTTCCCCTTTCTCCACATCCTCACAAACATTTGTTTTTTCCTGACTTGTCAATTTTAGTCATTCTGACTGGTGTGAGTGGTATCTCATTGTGGTTTTGATTTTATTTCCATGATGCCAAGTGATGTTGAGCATTTTTCCATGAGTGTTGGCCATTTGCATGTCTTCTTTGGAAAAATGTCTGTTCATGTCTTCTGCACATTTCTTTTTTTTTTTTTAAGATTTTATTTATTTATTCGGCAGAGATAGAGACAGCCAGTGAGAGAGGGAACACAAGCAGGGGGAGTGGGAGAGGAAGAACCAGGCTCCCAGCAGATGAGCCTGATATGGGGCTCGATCCCAGAATGCCGGGATCATGCCCTGAGCTGAAGGCAGACGCTTAATGACTGAGCCACCCAGGCGCCCCTGAGTTTGATCAATTCTTTACAGATTTTGGATACTAGCCCTTTATCTGATATGCCATTTGCAAATATCTTCTCCAATTCTGTCTGTTGTCTTTTGGTTTTGTTGACTGTTCTTTGCTATGCAAAAACTTTATCTTGGTGAAGTCCCAATAATTCATTTTTGCCTTTGCTTCCCTTGCCTGTAGAGACGTCACTGCAGCCGAGATCAAAGAGGTTGCTGCCTGTGTTCGCTAGGATTTTGATGGATTCTTGTCTCACATTTAGGTCTTTCATCCATTTTGAGTCTATTTTGGGATATGGTGTAAGAAAATGGTCCAGTTTCATTCTTCTGCATGTGGCTGTCCAGTTTTCCCAACACCATTTGTTGAAGAGACTGTCTTTTTTTTTTTCATTGGCTACTCTTTCCTGCTTTGTCAAAGATTAGTTGACCATAGAGTTAAGGGTCCATTTCTGGGTTCTCTGTTCTATTCCTTTGATCTATGTGTCTGTTTTTGTGCCAGTACCATACTGCTCTTCCTGACCAAACTCTCATGCCTGATTTTTTTCTTTAATTTTTAAATAGGAAATACATTTTTTAAATAAAATAGATTATTAGATTGCGCAAAATTGAGATTTTTAGGGGATCTTAATAATTATTATTTTAGTCTAGTCATGAAAATGAAAGCCTTATTGGAATGGGTTCAAAAGAATATAGAAGATGAAGAGAGAGTGGCAGTGCATTTAAGGAAATCTCTTGAGGAGTTTTACTATAAAGGGGAGCAGAGTAATAGAACAGTATCTGAACAGGAATGTGTGAGGGTTTTTTGTTTTCTAATGAAGCTATTATAGCATGCTCATAGACTGAAAAAGAACCCAATGTAAAGGAAAATGTGATATTTCAGGAGAAAGAAGGGATAATTGTAGGAGCTAAGTCCCAGAGTAGGTAAGAAAATCTTCATCTGCACAATTGGGTTACTTGGGTCCATGTACAATCAGATTAGTTGGCTTTATATGGGGGAAATGGACAACTAATCTTTTTTAACAGGTAGAATGGCAGAGACTGTGAGTACAGACATAAATTGGTTAGTAGACTTGTCAGTGGGAAAATGTTAGGTGGATGAGAGACAGTAAAGTATCCTCCAGACTGAAAAGGCACTTTAAAACCAAAAAATGAAGAAAGCCACCCCATATCACTTATACTGAATTGTATTCAGGGTAACTCACTGATGGGGGATTGGGTGGATGGCAATCCATGCCAATCTGCAGCTGTTCTCCACAGTCTGGACCTTAAACCACAGCTTTCATAGAGGGAGGGACATTGTGGTGGGGTCAAAGGATAGTTATCTAAAGTGGTGCCTTCTGCAACGACACAACAAAAAAAGAGAACTACAGGCCAATATCTTTCATGAACATAGATGCAAAAATTCTCAAATACTAGCAAACCACATACAACAATATATTAAAAAGATCATTTACCACAATCAGGTGGGATTTATTCCAGGGATGCAAAGATGGTTCAGTATTCATAAATCAAAGTCATATACCACATCACTAAAACAAACAATAAAAATCATATGGTCATTGCAATAGATGCAGAAAAAGCATTTGACAACATTGAATATCCAGTCATGATAAAAACTCTCAACAAAGTGGGGTTAGAGGGAACATACTTTGACATAATAAAGGCCACATATGAAAAGTCCACAGCTAACATCAGACTCAATGGTGAAAAACTGAGAGCTTTTCCTCTAACAAGGCAATGATGTCCACTCTCACCACTTTTATTCAACAAAATACTGGAAGTCCTAGCCACAGCAGTTAGACAAGAAAAAGAAATAACATGTATCCATACTGATAAAAAGTTAAACTGCTACTATTTACAGATCATGTGATACTATAGATAGAAAAATCCTGAACTTCACCAAAAAAACTACTAGAAATAATAAACAAGTTAAGTGGCAGGATACAAAATTGATACCCAGAAATTAGTAGTGTTTCTATACGCTAAAAGCAAAGTAACAAAAAGAGAACTCCATTTACAATTGCACCAAAAAGGATAAAATACCTAGGAGTAAACTTAAAGAGGTGAAAGACCTGTACTCCAAAAACTATAAAACACTGATGAAAGAAATTGAAGATAATACAAACAAATGGAGATATATTTCATGCTCATGGATTATAAAAATTATTGTCAAAATGTCCTTATTACCCAAAGCAATCTACAGAGTCACTGCAATTCTTATCAAAACACAAACAGTATCTTTCTCAAAACTAGAACAAATAATACTAAAATTTATATCAAACCACAGAAGACCCTGAACAGCCAAAGCAATTTTGCAAAAGAAGAACAAAACTGGAGGTATCACAATACCAGATTTCAAGATATACTACAAAGCTTTAATAATCAAAACAGTATGGTATTGGCACAAAAATGGACACATAGATCAATAAAAGAGAATAGAGACCCCAGAAATAAACCCATGATTACGTGGTCAATTAATCTATGTCAAAAGAAGCAAAAATATACAATGGGGAAAAAACAGTCTTTTCAACAAATGATGCTGGGAAAACTGGACAGCTACATATAAAAGAATGAAACTGGACCACTTTCTTACACCACACCCAAAATAAACTCAAAATAGATTAAAGACCTAAATGTAAGACCTGAAACAATAAAAATTTTTATGACTTTGGCCATAGCAACATTTTTCTAGATGTGTTTTCTAAGGCAAGGCAAACAAAAGCAAAAATAAACTATCAAGATGACATCAAGATGAAAAGCTTTTACAAGAAGACAACTGACTGAATGCGGGAGATATTTGCAAATGACATATACAATAAGGGGTTAGAATCCAAAATCTATAAAGAACTTACACAATTTAACACAAAAAAAACCCAAATAATCTAATTTAAAAATGGGGAGAAGAACAGACATTTCTCCAAAGAAGATATACAGATGGCCAACAGACACATGAAAAGATGCTCAACATTACTTATCATCAGGGAAATGCAAATCAAAACCACAATAACATGTCACCTCAGCCTGTCAGACTGGCTAAAATCAAAAACAGAAGAAGCAACAAGTGTTGGCAAGGATGTGGAGAAAAAGGAACCTACATGCAGTGTTGGTAGGGATGCAAATTGGTGCAGCCACTGTGGAAAATAGTTTAGTTGGAGGTGCCTCAAAATATTAAAAATAAAATTACCATAAGATCCAATAATTTCACTACTGGCTATTTAAGAAAATGAAAACACTGTTTTGAAAAGATATATACACCCATATGTTTATTGCAGCATTATTTACAATAGCCAAGATATGGAAGCAACTCAAGTGTCCATTGATAGATGAGTGGATACATACACATATACATATACATATACATATACAACGGAATATTATTCTTTCATAAAAAGAGTGAAATACTGCCATTTGCAACAACATGGATGGATCTAAAGGGTATAATGGTAAGTGAAATAAGTCAGAGAAAGGCAAATAACCATATGATTACACTCTTACATGAATTTAAGAAACAAAACAAATGAACAAAGAAAAAAAGAGACCAAAAATTAAAAAAAAATTTTTTTTATTTATTCAACAGAAATAGAGACAGCCAGCGAGAGAGGGAACACAAGCAGGGGGAGTGGGAGAGGAAGAAGCAGGCTCCCAGCAGAGGAGTCTGATGTGGGGCTCGATCCCAGAATGCTGGGATCATGCCCTGAGCCGAAGGCAGACGCTTAACCGCTGTGCCACCCAGGCGCCCCCAAAAATACACTCTTGTAGAGAACAAACTGGTGGTTGCCAGGGGAAGGTGGGTGGAGGAATGTTTGAAATAGTTGAAGGGGAATTGTGATGAGCACTGAGTAATGTATAGAGTATTTGATCAATATCATACACGTGAAATTAATATTAACACCATAAATTATACTGGAATTAAGATAAATCAATAAATTAAAAGAATAAAAAACCTTTCACACAGCAGAGGAAACCATCAACAAAACAAAAAGACAACTTACTGAATGGGAGAAGATATTTGCAAATGATATATCCGATAAGGGGTTAATATCCAAAATATGTGAAGAACTTATATAATTAAATACTAAAAAAAACAGAGAACCTAATTAAAAAATGAGCAAACCTAAATAGACATTTTTCCAAAGAAGACATACAGATGCCAATAGACACATGTAAAAATGCTCAACATTGCTAACCATCAGGAAAATGCAAATCAAAACCATAATGATATCATCATATACCAGTTAGACTGGCTGCAGTCAAATTGACAAGAAACTAATGTTGGCAATGATGTGGAGAAAAAGGACCCCATGTGCACTGTTGGTGGGAATGTAAATTAGAACAACCACTATGGAAAACAGTATGGAGTGTCCTCAGAAAAATTAAAAATAGAAATACCCATATGATCCAATAATTCCACCACCGGGTATTTACCACAAAAAAAAAAAAAAAAGAAGAAAGAAAACACTAATTTGAAAGATACATGTGCCACTGTTTATTGCTGCATTTTTTACAATAGCCAAGATATGGAAGCAACCTAAGTGTCCATCAGTACATGAACAGATAAGGAAAATGTGGTACATATATGTATGTATACACAATGGAATAGTACACAGCCATAAGAAAGGCTGAGATTGTGCCATTAGAGAAAATATGGATGGACCCAGAGGGTATTACGCTAAGGGAGATAGGTCAAACTGAGAAAGACAAATACCATATGATTCCACTCATAAATAGAATCTAAAAAAATGAATAAACAAAACTAAAAATCAGAACTGTAAGTACAGAGAATAAACTGATAGTTGCCAGAGGGAGGGCATGGGAGGTTGGGCAAAATGGATGAAGGGGAGAGGGAAATACAGGCCTCCAGTTATGGATCCCCATGGGATCAAGGAATTGTTAAATTCAGAGTGTTTGAGGAACTGAGTTAAAATATAGAAGGTGGTACTCTACAGAGAGTTGCATGCTTGCTATTTGAGGTGTTATGGACTGAATGTGTCCCCTGAAAATTCATCTGGGGTCGTATCAGGTGATGGGGCCTTTGGGAGGTAAATAGGTCTTAAGAGTGCAGCGCTCATGAATGGCATAAGTGTACTGAGAAGAGACTCAAGAGAGATGGTTTTCTCTCAGCCATGTACAATGAGAGAATGGCTGCAAACCAGGAGGAGTGTCCTCACCAAACATCTGATCTACCATTGCCTTGATCTTGGATTTCCCAACTTTCTGACCTGTGGTAAACAAATGTTTCCTGTCTAAGCCACCCAGTCTATTGTATTATGTTATAGAAGGCCGAACTGACTAAGATAGGGTGGGTCATTGGGTTTTGGGGGGATTGGGTGTTGTGTTTTTTGTTTTGTTCTTTTGGTAACGACAAGCTCTATGGACGTAGGTTGCTGGGTGTAGTGAAGAACAAGGTCGTAGTAGAGGACAAGGTCATATAGGAACTGAGATTTTAGGGTGTGGGATGAAACAGCTGTGCGGAAACAGAAAAGACCAGCAATGATGACAAGTCATTGGGTCACATGCAGTCATCTGAAAGGCAATAGGGATGTGCTAAAACTTTCAGTGAATACAGACAAGTGACTAGAAGGATTGTGGATACCTGCCATATGGTGGAGTGAAGGGTGATAACCCAATATAATTCTTCAAAAGACAAGGAATTTTTTTAAAGCAAGGAGGTAAGAACAGCTGTTGGGAAACAACAAAAGGGAGTAAAAGGGCAAGTACCCCACTTCCAGGCCCAGTGCTTTTTGAGATGGGGGTGGGAGCAGCCATCACCTGAGAAGGCCCTGGGGATGCACTGTTCTTCAGGGCGGTGAGGTTTTCATTACAGTGCATAGGTGTGGGGAGCATTCTCAGAAGGAATCTGAGGAGAGAAGGGACTTGCTATTGACAGTTACAAGTTCCAGGAGACATATGGATGGATTTGTGGATCAGTGACAGCTGGAATTTGGGTTAGATTTTTGGAAGTACAACAATGAAAGTCCAGGCAATGCAGGGAGGGCTAAGGGGCTTAGATTTCTTGTAAAGACTTCAGTGGGAGAGTATAGCATTAGGGGGATTTGGTTAGGAATTTCACCCCTACCTTTCCAATCTCAGCCATGCTTCCCTGAAATTCTCTACCCATTCACAAAATCTCAACCAGTTGCCCCAAGCTGATCTTTCTGCTTAATATGGCTTTATCACTCCTCCTGCTTCCTCTGAGAAACTTCCCCATAGTCTTAGAGTTTTTGTCTTTTTAAGATTTTGTCTATTTATTTGAGAGAGAGAGAGAGCACAAGCAAGGGGAGTGGTAGAGGGAGAGGGAGAAGCAGGCTCCCGGCTGAGCAGGGAGCCTGATGAAGGCCTCGATGTGGGGCTCTATGCAAGGCTCAATCCCAGGACCCTGGGATCATGACCTGAGCTGAAGGCAGATGCTTAACCAATGGAGCCACCCAGGCGTCCTAAAACTTCCCCATATTCTTACCCAGTCAGGATTCATCTCTCCACATACTTCTATAATTGCCTAACATAATCTGCCAGTTATTTATTCATTTATGTATAATTATTTTTCCCCAGTAGATTATGAGCTCCTGAACTGCAAATATGGGGTGGCTCTATTTTCCAGAATACCTAGAACTGTTGTCAAAGGGCAATAGAAATGTAATTGATTGAATTCTCCCCTTTCTTCACTCTGAGGTCTCCAGACTCCAGCACTGTACCCATTAAAGTGTTAGATTACCCATAGAAGATCCAAATACAGGTGGTCCTGCTGCCTTGACCTCAATTTCCCTCATCCCAGGCAAGCCTGGCCAGTGTCTTTTGGGGATAGACAGCATAGGACTGTGAATAGTCATTTTTGACTTACAAACCATAAATGTACCCACATAAGAAGTGAAAATAAAATATTGCCTAAGTTGGGCTGGAAACTGGGAAAAACTAGCATTACATGCATATATATATGTGTATATATATATATATATATATATATATATATATATATATATATATATATAAATACAACTGTGGAGCATGGAAGTCAAAAGACTCTGGTCTCACAGTAATGATTAGAGCCAAGGGTAAGTTAATTTCGCAAAGTTACTTTGTTTACCAATTCTAAACACACACACATACACACACACACACACACACATATACATACGTGCTTATAAAAACTAATTTTTGTTTATATAATTAAAACTACTTAAAGACATTTTAAATCAATTCTATTTCCTTTTATTACAATAGGTGATAAATAGGTATAATTATTCTGTTATAATGTAATAGTATGCATATAATATTAAATGTACTGTGAAGTGAAAATATGATGATTTCACAGTTTCACAACTTTTTCCCTTCATAAGCATATTTTACTGTTTTAACTTTGCTGAAAAGATTTATTTTAAGATGTACCCATTTTATTTTTAAATGTGCCCTTGTATTTCGTGTTTCTTTTTCTGCTTAGTGATACTTATTCTTCTTATTATAAACCTTTTATGTGATTTGTATGCATATTACTGCTTTTCAAAGTTGATGAGCTGTTCTCACATTCTTTCAAACACACATAATAGATTGATTTTTAAATTCCCAAATGTTAAAAATAATTATTTCTAAAAGAATTCTATGTGAAATTAAATCTTTTCTCTGGAAAACAGATGAATTTTAGCTTATTTAAGGTTCTCAATGCTTGTCAATTAATTACTGTGAATACTGTGTAACAAAGACTTTGAGGGTGGCACTAAGAGTCAATGTACCCAGGTTATTTTATAGGTTTTAGGGGGGAGAATTAAGTTATAGCTAAAATTCATTGCTTTTACAGTCATACGCAAGGTCAAGAATGCAAGGGCATTCAGAGTGTGTCTCTGGAGTCAGGCTGCCCGGGTTCAAATCCCGACTTTACCACTTACAAGAAATGTGACCTTGAGTGAGTTACTTAAGCTGTCTATGGCAGACCCTATTGTTTCTTATACAAAAATGTTCTCTACCTATTCTCCTCTGCCTTTTTCTTATTGACAGAGCCTTCACACCCCTACAAAGCCTAGAATACCAACTATTCTCCTGGCTTCCCTTGAAGTTAGGTATTGGCCTGTGATCCAATCCTGTCCAATGGGATGTGAAGAAAGTCTGCCAGAGATATTCTAGGACAGGTTTTCCTTCCTTTTAAATAGAGAATGGGAGGCAATGCAATTCTCTTTTGGCCAATATTGTTCTGTCTCTCTGATGCCTGAAGCTATGGCAGCCAACTTGAGAACTATGGAAAGACAAGCCAAAGGGCCAACCTGAGGGGGACAAAGCAGAAAGAGCTTGGGTCCTTGATGACATCCCTAAGCCACTGGTCAAATCCAGACTTTTTATCAGAGTTTCTGTTATGTGAGATAGGAAAATTTCATTATTTAATCCATATCTAATTGGATAGTCCATTACTTGCTCATAAAATATCTTAATATACTCTCCAATTCAATGTAGGATAGATACAATGAGAGCAGATAACCTGGTCTTGTTTTTTATTTCAAGAGAAAGTTTTCAACATTGAACCACTATGTATGATGATGTCTGTAAGGTTTTTTAGAAACCCTTTACCAGTTTACCACAAGTGTTGTTTAAATTATCGGTGGAGGTTGAGTTTGTCTGCCTTTATTGAAATGATCATATGATTTTTTTCTCTTCTATTTTGTTAATGTGACATTATTTATTTGCAAATTGTATCTAACCTAGAATTCCTGGGACCCCAACTTGTTTCTGATGTAATTAATCTGTTACCATTTTTGATATTATTGAATTTGGTTTGCTATGTTCCCAATGAGATTGACCTTTAATTTTCTTTTCTCAGATGCCCTTGTCAGATTTTGGAGTGACGATATGCTGGATTGATAAAATGATTTCACAAACGTCTTTTTCAATTTTCTGGAAGAGGTTTGTAACAGTAGAAATATTTCTTCTTTAAGTATATTTTAGAACTTGATAGTTAAACCATGTGAGCCTGGAGCTTTCTTTGTATGAAAATACTTAATTATAAATTAATGTTTTAATAACTATAAGAATATTTAGATTTTCTATTTCTTTTTATGTCAATATTGAACCAAATATGTTTTTCCAAGAATGTATTTCACTTAATTTTTAAATATGTTGGTATAAAATTATCTATAACATTGTTTTACTATCTTTTTAATATCTCCATGGTTTGTAAAAATGTGATCTTTTTGATTCCTAGTATATTATTTATGTCTTGCGTATTTTTTCTCTTAATCAGTTTCTTTTCATTGCATTAATTTCTGCTTTATATTCATTATTTTCGCTATGTTCTTTTTTAAGGTTCATTTTGCTATTCTTCTTTGAACCTATTGAGCCACTTAGATATTTAATTTCAGATTTTTTCCCAAGTATTTGCATTTAAGGCTGCATATTTTCTAAGCACTGCTTTTACTGTAATTTTAAAATTTGTATTATTTTTATTATCAATTAGTTCAGAAGATTTTCTGATTTCCAGTATTTCTTTTTTGACCCATGGATTATCTACAAATATATTTTTAATTACCTAATGTGTGGGGATTTTCAAGTCATCTTTTAATCTTTTCTTTTAGCTTATTGGATTTTGGTCCAAAAACATCTTTTGAAATTTGTTGACACTTGCTTTATGACCAAGTACATAGTCAATCTTTGTAAATATTTTGTACATGATTGAAAATACTGCCTGTTTTGCAGTTCTGGGTAGAGTATTACATCTGTTTCCATTATGTAAGTTGTTACTTATGTTGTTTAAATCTTCTGTATCATTGCTTTGTTTAATGTTTGGTTTGCTTTTTCATAACAGTTAGCATAATGTGGCTTTGTATTTTTTTTCCTTGTAGTTCTGTCAATTTCTTTCTTTTTTAAGTAACATTATTAAGTTTATATACTTTTATAATTGTTTTTTCTATCTGCAAAAATGAACCTTTTCCATCCTTTTACCTTTAGCTTTTCTGAATATATAGCATACATGCTCTGGACATATCTCTTATGTAGATATAAAGTTAAATATTTTTTTTTTAAGATTTTATTTATTTATGTGACAGAGAGGCAGCCAGCGAGAGAGAGAACACAAGCAGGGGGAGTGGGAGAGGAAGAAGCAGGCTCATAGCGGAGGAGCCTGATGTGGGGCTCGATCCCACAACGCCGGGATCACGCCCTGAGCTGAAGGCAGCCGCCTAACAACTGTGCTACCCAGGCGCCCCATAAAGTTAGATATTTTAATCCAATCTGATACTCTGCTTTTTAATTGGAATATTTAATCTATTAATATTTAATGTAAATGTTGATTTACTTGAATTAAAATACATAATTTTTCTCAGTTTTTTATTTGTCCTGTGTCTTTTATGTTCCTTTTCCTCTCCTTTCTTCCCTTTTTTTAGATCAATTGTTTTTCTATTTTGTATTTTTTTCCTCAGTTTGGAAATTAGTTATATGCTCTTTTATTATTCTTTGTTTTTCTTTTACTATTCTTTAGTGATTATCCAGAGATTTCAATACGCATACTTGATTTATCAAAGTAATCGTAGTTGATGCTTTTACTCTCTTCTGAGGCAATGAAAGGACCTTGGAATACTTTAACACTACAAACTCTCCTCCCAACTTATATGCTATTATTGTCATATATTTCAAGTCTCCTATATTTTTTAAACTATGTAAGTCAGGGTGCCTGGATAGCTCAGTTGGTTGGACCTCTGACTCTTGATTTCCACTCAGGTCATGATCTCAGGGTGGTAGGATAGGGTCCCACATCAAGCTCTGCGCTCAGCAGGGAGTTGGGTTGGGATTCTTTCCCTCTCTCTCCCTCTGCCCCTCCCCCTGCTTATGTGCATACACACTCCCTCTCTCTAAAATTAATAAATCCTTTAAAAAAAACCTATGTAAATCATAATAATTATTGTTTTACACAATCAGTATTGATTTATATTTACCCAAATTTTTACCATTTCTATTATTCATCTTCCCATTCTTACTCTCTGAATTTCTATTTGGTATCATATTCCTTCTTCCTGAAAAATATGTTTCAGGTTTCAGTTACTACGGATCTTCTGAAAATAAATTCTCTCCACTTTTGTTTACTCTGGAAGGATATTTTAATTAGGTAAAGAATTCTAGATTGGTGCATCAGATATTTCATACTATTACCTTCTTGCTTTCATTGTTTCAATTAACAGAGCAGCTCTCAGCCCTATTTCTTTAATGTAATCTTTTTTCCTGGATGTTTTTCCTCTTTTTAGTTGTTCTTCTTCAGTTTTACTATGATGTATTCAGATGTGGATATCATATTTATCCTGAATCCATTTATATAGTTTCTTAAACCTATAATTTGTTTTTAGCAATTTTTGAAAAAAAAAAAGTCATCCTTTATCTCTTTGAATATTGATTCTTTCCATTTCTCTATTAGGTCTTTCTGGCATCCCAATTAAATGTAGGTTAAACTCTTACATTCTTTCCTCTGTGTTTTTCATCTTTCTCTTTCTCTTTGCATTTTGTCTTATATCTCCATCTAAAGTTTAGATATTTTCTTCCAAGCTCTCTCAATTTATTAATTCTTTCTTCATTTGTATCTAATTTACTGTTAATCCATCCACTAATTTCTTAATTTTTTTTAAGATTGTAAAATTTATATTCTGATAAGCGTTTTTTTTTTGTTTTTTGTTTTTTTTTTTTTTTGAGGAGTCAGATGTCCCATGTCATTTTTTATAGTTTCTAGCTCTCAACTGAATTTATTTTATTTTTTATCTCCTCCTGAACTTGGCATCAAAGCTGGTTTAAAACCAGCATTTTATTAATTTAATATCTAATCGTCCTAGGGTTCTGTGTTTATTGTCTATTGTTTCTACTGATTGTCTTTATGCTAACTAGTCTTCTTACATGCCATGTTATTATTGACTGACCACATATTGTATATAGAAATTTGTGAAATCATTTAAGACCTAGGATACTGTTGTCTTTCTCTAGAGAGGATTTTTCATGTTTTTTCAGTCACCTGGAGATATTAGCAATTCAGGACACCTTCATTTAATTTCAAGAATTGAGATTTTCTGGGGCGCCTGGGTGGCACAGCAGTTAAGCGCCTGCCTTCAGCTCAGGGCATGATCCTGGCGTTATGGGATCGAGCCCCACATCAGGCTCTTCCGCTATGAGCCTGCTTCTTCCTCTCCCACTCCCCCTGCTTGTGTTCCCTCTCTCACTGGCTGTCTCTATCTCTGTCGAATAAATAAATAAAATCTTTAAAAAAAAAAAAAAAGAATTGAGATTTTCTAGGGTATGTTGATAGGTGGGCTAAATTATATGTAGTTCACCTTTATTAGTAAAATTTAGCCCTTCAGGGTCCCAAGCCAAAGTGTTTACCTGAGCCCCCAGCTCCAAAAGGTCCTGGACTCCAACTTTTGTTGCCCTCACTCTAGAAACCTAAAATGCTCTGCTCAGTGATGTTTTGCAAACCTTCAAGTTCCAACAGAGAAAACATTACCCTCTTCCTGTGTCCCCTGTCCTCAAAGACTAAGCTCACATTGCTGTATTTTTGTAATCTTCTGGTTTGAGGGCTACAGTTATTCACTACCTCATCAGCAGTCAGGTGCCTTCAAGCAAATTTTTTGGGGGTTCCCCTCTGACTTTTCTAGTTGCCTATGATAAGTCTGAATTGCCTTATCTTCCGTTTTCTAAAGCCACTGATATACTCTCTAGGCTTTGATCTCGTCAACTGGAAAGTGAGGATAATAATTACATGTCTACCTTACAGGTGAAAGAATGAAATAAAACTAATATAAGTATTTAGAAAGCGCTTACATGTCATGAGTGCTCAGTAAGTGTTGGCAACAATAATAAATGATAATAATTATACCATTCTGATTATTATGATATTTGAGAAATATTTTTCTTCTTAGGTGTGAATAGTTCATAACCAAACTATTAAGGCAAACAGAACTTTAAAGAAAATGCTTTGTACTAACCAAACCAGATATAAACACCAATCCCTAACATGTTTTCCTAACATCTGGCAGCATTTGGTTTAAAGTTTTAATGCCAATAATCCCATATATTTTTCCAATCAGTGATTTTAACATAGGCCATAGGGGGAATTTACCCAAATCATAAACACTTATAGATTAAAATAGATACTTAGCTATCAGAAACACATATCTAAAAAGAAAATTGCTGAGTATAAAAATTCCAGCTGGGTTAAGCTGTCTCTTTTTTTCTTGTAATTTTTTAAATAGTTTAAGTTTTTGCTAATCATATCAAACTATCCTTTTTTTCCCCCCTTAACTTTTCCCTATAATTGAGTCAGGGTGTATCCATTACAAATATTTCAATTGTGTAAACAGAGAAATCTAATATGGCTCAGGACTAGAATAACAGCTCCATAAAGTTACTGAAGACTCAGGATCCTTCCAGTTCATAGCTCTGCTATCTATAGGGTGTGATTCCAATCCTCAAAGTCCGTATGGCTGCTAAAGCTCCAGCATCACATCTGTATTCCAGGCAGATGATCCGCACAATACTTTTGTTTACATTTTATTGGCTAGACCACAGTGACATCAGCACACCTAGCCACAGGAAGGCTGAGAAATGTCCATTACCTGTGCAAAATGCATGTTCATTCATGAAAGAGGAAGGGGTGAATCAATATTAGGAGTTCACACATAGCTTGTGCCTCAAAGGACTGTGGACTAAGAAATAAAGAGAATTGTAGTGAATTTACAAGAAAGACTAAATTAAGTTGTGAAAGTGTAATATTTTCTAGGTTTATCCCTAATGCAACCAATTGCAAGAAAGGCATCATGAGGAAAGAAATCAAGGCTTGAGGAAAAAAATACATATTTGGGAAAAAAAGGGATAAAAATCTATACACAAAATTAGGTGAAGAGTGACTTTCTGGGCAGCTTGATACAGTTTAGAAAAGTTGTAAATTAAATGCCAAGCTCATATTTTTCAGATGGAATATTTTTCTCCTGTACTGTTGGAATTGCAGGAATGAAAACCAGAACACCTTTAAAGGTATGCCTGTTGCTTTCATGATGAATGCTTTCAGAAAAGATCCTCAAATACCTGTGTCTACCTCCTAATTAAACACATGACATTGGATTTTTCACTCATGAGATATTTTCTCCAGGCCACGTGCAAAAATAGCACTTTGGCCAGAGAGGTTTGTGAGCAGTTATGCATGTCGCCCACCTCTGCTGAGTTCCAGGGGACTCCGGAGGATTTTATACAGTGATGTCAAAGGGTAACACAAGATATTTTGCAAAGCAGGTGAACAGAAATGTTTCCAAATAATTACTTGGTTTGGAGACTATCTACTCACTCGAAATATTTTCCAATGATTGTTGTATTTAGTAACCTCTCCTCCTGAGCCTCAAATCGGCATACATATTTATGCTGTTAATTTTCCAGTGACTGTTCTAAAATACGTCACTGTTGATCGATGGATCTAAATTCTAAGTGCTACCATGTTTTAAAATGCAAATCTCTATTCAATGTCCCTTGCCTTCTTTTTCTTTCAGGGCATTCTTACCTCTGGACTGTGCTTTAAAATATTACAGCTTATAATAATCTGACTTTGGTGCTAGAAACTAAAGTTAAGAAAATCCATTTAATTCAACAACAACAACAAATTTCTTGGAGGAAAAAGAATGTACTTTTTCCCTTGGTTTATTTAAAAGCAAATGAAGTTTAGCTGAAGGAGGGAAGAGAGATAGGTCAGACTGTCTTTTGACCGCTTGCCAGATGATGCTAACAGGCCATTGTCTTTCCTCACTCAGGCATGAATGCCTGAGAACCCCTTTTTCTTCTGCTTACCATTGCCTTAACCAGTAATACTCTTCGCAGACAGCAAGATACCTGAATGTCTAAACATTTATCTATCCTATTACAGGCTCATTCCATGTGAATGCCTGCCAGGCAGGAACTAGGCTGTCAGCTTCATCCCATCAAAAAGACTTTCAGTCCCAAGGACTGATGTCAGGTTCCAATTGTTAAGTCATTCTTGCTTGAACTGAATTTTAAAGTCAGGCTCCTACTGTTAAAGAATGGAGCTCAAAGAGGGTATTTAGCCAGAAATGTTGCAATTCTAAATATAATAGCTTCGGCTATGGATTTTGTTCTTGTTGTCATTATTTTTTAAATTTGGGTACTGAGTGAAACTCGAGGGCAGCAAATATTGTGTAAGGGCAACCAATACTGCATAATAGTTCTTGTTTTGGTACATTTGCTTTGTAGTGATTTATTAAGGGAGACTGAAAAAGCCTGATTAAAATGCATAAACAGTGCTGAACAGTAAACAACCATGTCTAAGGATGAAAAAATGGGACCCACATGCTGTGCATGGAAATTGCCCTTAACAACATGGCCTATTGTTGAACAGATAGGAAGCCAAAGGTTGCTTGTAATCAAATTTGAAGTTTCCCATCACTTATAAAAGCAACACTTCCTTGTGCAAACGTTTCAATTTGTTGTAGTTAAAAACTGCTTCCTGACTTAATCCTTACAGAAACTAGGAGTTCTTTTGACTGTCAGGTGGAAAGAAAAATTTAGACAGAGAGCCCACTAGACTCAAAAAGACAAAATGAAACCAAGTTTATATGTTGAGAGAGAAATTACGTCTGAAAAATTAGCAGCAGCAAATTAAAGCAGCCCTAGAGCTCAAGATAATTTTTTTTCTTTTTTAGTATTTCATGGAAATGGAAAAAAGGAGTTCGATGGGTTGGCTAGGTGCTCACATCACTTCTTTTTTCTCATTCAAGAATAAAACAAATTTTTAAGAAAAAACAAAACAAAACAAAACTGGCTCACTACAGTCTGAATCCAGTCTATGGGAAAAGACTCAAAGAGAAAAATCATTAACAATATGACAAGACTGATCTGATGGGCTGAATTATGTACTTATAAATTATTGTATGATAATTCCTTAAATGTATGGTTTGAAGAATATTGCTTGTTAATTAAAAAGACACAAAAATTAACTGTGAACTTTTAAGCCATGTTTATTCTTCCACTGTATGGATAGTAGAGTATAAAGAAAAATAAGGAAGGAAATTTAAATAATTTCTTTTAAAATACTGTTTGTATTATAATCTATAGTGTCCTAGTAACATGGAGAGCACTTTGAACTGCTTTAATACTTTCTCAAAGAAATTTAAAAAATGAACAAAAAGTCATCTTCCATCCTCCTAACCAAATATCCTTGTAGCAGCAATTAAAACACAATTTGCAAATCTCTTATTCTTAAGTATTTAGGTCTTTTTCATTTTCTAATAATAATATTGTAATGAACATCCTTATAATATAATCTTTTATACCTTTCTAATTATTTATCTGGCACAAATTTCCTCACATATAATTTCTAGATCATGGGCATGAAAATTTCACTTATTGAAAAATGGCCTTCCAGAAAAGTCTTACCAATTTTCATCCTAGTAGTACGTGAAACTATATTGAAACCAGCACTTGGAGTTATTTCTTCTTAATATGTACCAAATTAATAAGTAAAAATGGCATCTTTTAAAAATAATTTGCATGTCTTTGAGATAACTTTTAGAATTTTAATAATTCTCATGATTTTTTCATTGTTCTTCCTATATGAATTATCTCTTAATAACATCATGGATCCTTTCATAGGATAGTGGGAAGATTAAATGAGATAATTCATATAAATTAATATAGTGACTTGAAAATCTGAAGTATTTAATAATAGTTAATGACTTTTAGTTACCACTATGGGTATTGATTTGTTTTATTTCTTATTACAGATACAAATAGAGTGGTCAGTAAAGAAACTCAAACTAAGAGCATTAAGCATGTAAATGAAGATACATGCTTAATAGTAAAAATAAAATTATCCTTTCCATAAAGAACAAGAAATTACAAATCTGTGGAGGGAAGAAGTTCTTGGTAAGTAATTTATTCATGCTTCTCCCAATCCCTATAACCAGCATAAGCACTTCCCTTTACTTTAGGAACAGAGTGGTGAGTCCAAGTTTTCAGTCCAGAGAAGTTTAGGAATATTTGATATCCCAAGAACTGTCCTACGTACCACTTGGATACGCAGGGGGATACAGAACTGCCAGGTATGGAGAGGGAAGTGCAAGTCTGGGCCAAAGAGGACATCAGAGGCCAAGATTAACAGCAGAACGGGCACTGAAGGGACTCTTATTCCGCTTCAAAACCAGAAAGTAGGCTTTTCAGTACATTAAATAGAAAGTGATTAATTTTTCCTAAAATCATGGGTATAATTCCCTATTTACCCATAATTGCAATCATCCTGCTAAGCTAAAACTCCCTGCCTCTGAACTCTTGCCTCACCCATTACATTGCTACAGATGGATTTATGCTCTTCCCATCTCAGAACAATTTGGGCTCAAAAAAAACCAAACAACAACAACAACAAAAAAAAAAAAAACACAGAAAAACCAACCTCCCCGCCAAGAAAAACAAAACACTTTCAGGCTCTTCCTCTACCTCTGTACCTTTGCTCATGAAAGTAAATCTTAACAATTAGCATAACATCCAAGACCTCCATCCAGCCCTAACCTAGCATTTTCAGCATCAACTCCACCTCATTTCTCTGCACATTCTGTGCTCATGGTACTAGTCTACTCAACACTTCTCAAACATGGACCTTGAGTATTCCTCCCTGCAAGCTTTTGCTCTTGTTTACAGTTCCCTGAGCCTGGAACACCATTTCTCCCTTCTCTGTTGACAGAGATGCTGCATATTCTTCAAAGTTCTATGCAGATTCTTTCCATCAAACTTAATCACTCCTTCCTCTGTCATCTTAATACACAATCTATTTGGCACATTTCCTTTTGCCTTGTATTATTGATGGTTATTTACACTAATGCTTTCCCCTTTAGATTATAAGCATGGAAGAAACAGTGACGATATTTTAATCATGTTTGATTTCCCCACAGCCTAGCACAATAGTTCACAAAACAGAATGCCTGCCCAGTAATTGTTTCATGAGTTAAAATGAATATTTAATTACCAGTTTTAGTTGCTTTCTATATAAATATGACAAGTACATCTATGAAAAAGACACTCCCCATTAGTTCCAAAGTAGAGTTGCCAGATAAAATATAGAACACATAGTTAAATTTGAATTAGACTTTGAAATTCAAATTCAACCGGATGCCCCATATTTTTATTTGCTAAATCTGGCAAACTTAGTCCAAAGACATGCCAGTTTCACCACTATCAGAGTTAACTTCAGGGCAACAATGAATTAGTGTGGGTGTATATCTGTCCACATCCAATTCTGTTGTGGTGATTGTACATAACCACCATGGATCCTCTTCACGTGAGGGAAAGGTAATACTTTTTTTTTTTTTTTTGAAGGGCAGAAGAACAAAAGTAGTCATTTATAATTGATCCTTACTGTCTCACAAATATAGTGGATATTTGAGGAACTCAGGAGAATAGTTCTAGGTATTAATACAAATTCTTCAAATAGCTAGTTGTTCTGATCAACAGGATGATAAGGTAAACCTTTGAGGTTCCTGAGGCATTCTGTTTTTGTATCATCATCCAGGACATTTCTTCACACTGCCCTTGGTCTCTTTTATAATCTCTCTAGTATCCCAACCACAATGGGGTCATTGGGTCGGCTCTTCTTATGCCAACCTTCCAGTTCAGCTCTGAGAATCCATGTATACCCCAGGTTATTTGATAATATCCTCTAACTTTACCCTTCACCTGCACTTACTTCTCACCCCCACCACTTTCCTGGTTTCCTAGGGAACAGTTTGTTGGTCTAATAATAAACCAATGCTTGCCATTGTACAATGGGAGGAGATCAATAGAACCCCCAGGATTCTCCTTTGCTCCTAGATAACATCTGCAGTTTAACCTTCTGGGGACAATTCCTGGCTCTCCCTAAGTTGTCTGATCAAAGAAGGTTGGAATTTCCTGTAGGAGTGGGTGATGTACTCTGTGAGGGAATTATTTTTTGGAAAGAGAAACCTTGCAATATCCTTCAAATCAAATTATGTGAGCAGCTGTCTGCTGATGAGTTAAGCAGAGTCTCTTACTTTAGGAAACGTAACTAGTACGTTGAGACCTCACCATTTTGACTACAAAGTAATTTTCTATTTATTCAAATGACAAGTTGAGCTCCTATTTGCCCATAAGGAGCTTTATAGCTCCTCAGAAGGGTACTCTTACTGCCTCCTCTGAGGCTGAGGCTGTTAAAAAAGACACCCATTACAGTCTTCAAGCCTGGCCTCCTCATATTCCTCTGCTTCTGCAGACAAAAGCTCCCAGGAGTCCATGGCTTACACTGGAAAAATACTCCCACAGAACCACAGACACATTTAAAGTAACACAATTGATTAATTGCAGAGAATACATTTCTGGCCATGCAACATATTGAAAAAGTAACTGTCAGGAGGATCAAGCCAATGACCTTGGCCACTTTAGCAACTGCATTTGGTCAGTCACACAAACTATTAACAAATGTGACGGAACCTGTGGGGAAAATGCGCCTGCTGAATTAAGCAGAACAGAGCTGTGCTTGGGTATTCAGAATGCCTTCTGATAGGAGAGTGACAGCATATCGTTCCACACGCTTAAGTTGTGAAGGCCAACATGTGATGGGTGTGTTAGCACTCTGGTTCCTGCTATCTGAAACCAATTATAGATAGCTTTTAAAAAACAAAAAGAGAAATGTATCACAAGGACAGAATGATTCATGGGAATACAGAGCAATTCAAGAGAATTCTCAGACTTCAAGGAAGGACGCTAGTGGGTACTGAAAATAGGAATCTCCAGAAAATTCATAATCCTGCCTCTCCACTCACCTTCTCTGTTTTTCATTCCTTTTTCTCTTCTGCCATCAGTTTCCTCTACTCCCAAATCATCATGGAGACTTGACCCACCACATTGTGGTCAGTACCGTAAATATAATAAAAGTTGTCCTTGAAGGGTGGAGTTCTGTTTCTCAAAATGGCTGCCAGGGGCCCAGCCTCAGTAGGATGGGAGGGAAGAAAAGGGGTCATTGCAAGCTGGGCAAACACTACAAAAGCTGTCGACTGCAAGCAGTCACATCTACCATTTCCCTAGTTTTTGCCTGATTAAGGCACACTCGGAAGAGTAGAGAGTGGAGATGCTAGAAAACCTGGTTATATGCTAATGTTAAAATTATGACAAAGCAAATTTAGAGTTGTAGTAAAGCATACTAAAAAAAATGTAACTCAAAAAATGGAATGTACTATAGCATATATCAGAAACTCCTATCCCACAAACCCCAATGGTGCCTTTATCTGTCTGCCTCAATTGCTAAGCAGGACATCTCTTAGAAATAAAACTTAGTTTAACTGATTTAAAAGAACATCATTCCATTTGGGCTCATAAAGTTTTTTGTGTTGTTGTGTTTTGGGATTTTTTTTTTTTTTTTTTTTTTTTTTTACTCTAATATTACTGCTAGTTTACCATTGGCAGAGTTTGGACCTCCTGCCTGAGTACATTTCCTTAGTGCAATCAGATTTCATTCAAATACTCTCAAAAGAAGTGAAAACCCATTTTATAAAAAATAACTTTTGGATGCCATTCAGCTCTGTGATGGGGAGCTAATACATATGAATGAAACCTTACTCAGTGTTTCTCTTCATTTTTAGTCTTTTCTTTGATGCCCCTTTCACTAATGGTTATACTTCCTAGTTACCCCTTACAGTCATTCCCAAGGCATTTTTGTACATCCCTGTCATTAAAAAAAAAAATCAGTACATTCCTCCAATTTATGTTTATTTATTTACTAAAATATATACATTATAAAGTGGATAAATAATAAAAAACTTTACAAGGTGATCTACAATAAATATAAGCAGAAGTTCTAATATTTTCTTTCTCTGCACCAACAATCGTGTCGTGTGCTGGTCTATTGTCACAGGACAGTCAGTCCATTTGAGTTGAGTTGTTGTTAGTGCATTATTTTTCATGTCCTAACAGATAGTTGTGAACTTAAGGTGCAAGATGTTCTTGGTTCATGTTCACCTTAAAATGAATACTCCAAGGCTAAACTTTTCATTGTATAAGTGTCATGAATATTTGTTGACAGTACCCAAAACCACTGAATGGGTGTAAAAGTGACCATCATCTTACCAACAAAGTAAATTTTCTGGGAAAAAAAAAAAAAAGCAAAAAATTGGGAAAAGTTTGACCTGGGGGTAAGGCTGAACACACACTGAAAGAGGTGGAGCTGTCAGGCTGTGGCTGACCAAACAAACAGGACCCTACAACAGAAGAAGTGAAGCCAGCTCGATAATGATGTTCTCCAGGACCAAAGGCTCTTGCTTTTTCTTTCCATTTTCTTCTCTTGTCTACTCTCAGACACTGAGACCCTGAGGTGATGCTGACCCTGCCAGCATTTCAGACCAACAGGAAATCACGAGAGATAGTAACAAATAAACCAGCACTCTTGTCTTTTAATACAGCCCTCATCACAAAAGGAATGACTAAAATTTAACAGCAGACCAAAAATAATATAAAGGATGGCAGGCAAAGGATTTATATCTCTGGTTTAGAATTAATGGGAACAATAAGACTTGCCACTAACTAAATCAGCAGAGGCTAGTCACAAAAGAAATGATTGATTAGCAAATGTGTGGGAAAATGTTCAGTTCTTACTTTTTAAAAAAGTCATAAGTTGAAACAAGATATTCTCGTTCCTCTATCAAATTAGCAAAGATTTTAGGCTGTCGTAAAGGTACTGGCCAGAGCAGTGAAATGAGCAGTTGAATTTATCGCAGGTAGAAGCGTATGTTAACCTGATCCTTTGGAAATCAGTATTTCCATACAGATTGACAGCTGTAAGATGTATATTTCCTTCCATTTAGTAACTCTTCTTCTATTAATTTATCTTAGGAAAATCAAAAGCAAAGATTTTGAGACCAGTATGTTTACTGACACACTGTCTAAAGCATTAAAAAAATATTAACAGATTATTTTATGATATGAAAATAGGTAAATAAACTATGATATAGCTACACAATACATCATCATTCAGTTTTTACAATCTGTGTTTATTAGGAGAGCTTGGTAGCAGGATCGATGCTTCTGTTTTTAAAGTCATCACCGAAAAAAGTAGGATATGCAGTTGGCCTACAGTAAGAAGAACCAAGAAACGAAATACATAGAAGGTCTAAGTAGGAGTAGCCAAAAATTCTGAGTTATTTTTCTTGGTTGGTGGATCTATGAATGATTTTCGTTTCTTCTTTCTAGAGTGTAGTTTTTATTTTTATATGTCTTTTCAAATTTATATTCATGTAACATATTTATTGAGGATGTATCTACCATGTTCCAGACACTAAGTGCTTAGGATAAAGCAATGACAAAAACAAAATTTCTACTCTCAGTAGTGCTGCCAGATTTAGCATAAAAATATAAGCATCTAGTTAAATTGGAATTTCAGATAAACAATGAATAATTTTTTAGTATATATATATATATATAATGTTTTATTTGGCACCCTTGTCAAGGAATTTAATTTGGTGGGGGGATAAACTTTCTAAGGTTTCTTAAGGTTTTATTTATTCATTCGACAGAGAGAGAGATAGCCAGCGAGAGAGGGAACACAAGCAGGGGGAGTGGGAGAGGAAGAAGCAGGCTCCCAGTGGAGGAGCCCGATGTGGGGCTCGATCCCAGAATGCCGGGACCACGCCCTGAGCCAAAGGCAGACGCTCAATGACTGAGCCACCCAGGCACCCCTAAATTTTTTTAATTTATTTTTTTTATTGTAGCAAAATACACCTAACATAAATTTACCATATTAAAGTGTACCAGGCAGTGGTATTAAGTTCATTCACAGTGCTGTGCAACCATCACTACCATCTAGTTCTGGAATTTCTTCGTCACCTCAAAGGGAGAACTCTATACATATTAGGCAATCACTCCTTTTTCCCACTCTCCCCCAGTGCCTGACAATCACTAATCTGCTTTTTGTCTCCATAGATTTGCCCATTCTGGGTATTTCATGTAAATGGAATTGCACAAGATGTGGCCTTTTGTGTTTGGGATCTTTCAGTTGATGTTTTTAAGGTTCATCCATGTTGTAGCATTTATCAGAGTGCCGTTGGGTTTTGTGGCTGGATAATACTCTATTATGTGTTTATACTACATCTTGTTTATCCATTTATCTCTTGATGGACATTTGGGTTGTTTCCACCGTTTGCTATTGTGAAGTATGTATTGATATTATACTTTAAAAAAATAAGTGTGAGTTAAACTATTCAAAGCCCCAAGGGATAATGAAAATCTTTCTCAGAGCCTCCTCTCTCTGTGTCATATGTTTAAATAACTGAGTAAAGTAGAGGGCCAGGCAATATTCAATCAAGACAAAATAATGTTTTTAACAAAATAAAATAAAATAAAATGTGGCAGATATAAAGAAGTATAAAATATAGAGTTTACCATCAAGAAGCTTATGCTAAATTCTGGGAAATGAAAGTCAGAAGTCCAGCACGTAATCACAGCAGGGCTACTCTGCCACTGTTAGAAACAGTTGAGTTTAGATGACCAATTCAGGGCTGCCCCAGAACAATAAGTAGGGCACATCACACCTGCATGATTAAAAAGCTTACCATTGAGAAAACTGTGTTTCCAAGAAAAAAGCGAGACCCTTATCCAAAGATAAGTCATATTTTCCAACCCTTAAAGCTACAAAAGTTCAGAACTATTGGAGTCCCTCTCTAGCACCTCCTCACCGCCCATGTAAGAGAACTGAATCCTGCCTTCCCATTTTTAGAGAATGTTCTTTTGTTTTAGGTCCTCTGAAGTTTTCAGACTTACATCAGTAAATTCTTCTTCCAACAGCTGGGAGAAGCTGGCTTGCAAAACCTTGTGTTGGCATCATCTCAGAGCATTATGAAGCGTGAGAGATAGAAGCGACATGGGGGCACCTTCACACTTCTTCCTTTGGCAGGATCCCAAGCAACCAGTGCCTGACTCAAAGCCAAAGGAGACACAGAAGGGGTGTTGGGAAGTCAGATGGGGAGCTGAAGAGTTGAATCAGAGACTCCAGAGTCCTCAAATGTCTTCTATGGCTCAGTTGGTTCATTCCCTCTTCCGGAATTTGCCAGATTTTTCTTCCTTTGCCCTTGCTCAAGTTACCTGCCTTACCTTGCCTCCTACTATCCACTGATGAGAATTTTATGTGTTTTTTTCCTTTAGGGTTTCCTTAGGGTTCAGTGCAAACACTGCCTTCTTCAAAGAGGCTTTGCCAGTCTTGTGCTTCTTTGGAAAGTTTTGGAGAGCCTTCCAAAGAGGTTTTGCTGATTCTGATTCCTTCCTTCCAAAGAAGGGAGATGTGATTTCTTCCTTCTTTGGACTTTATCTCCCCATATGTATCATAACTGCTGAATATTCTACTTATTTATATTGTGTTGGCACCTGTTCCCCATTCCCTGCTGCCAACAGAGAGACATAATATAGTCCCAAAACTTTGTCTCCTTGTGGTAGCAACTACATTTCACTTGTTTCTAAGTCCTCCCCATCCTTTCATTTATTCTGCCAACACCCATGACAGGTTGAGCAGTGTCATACACAGGTGTGATGTTCAGAAGAAAGTATTTAATGGATGAATAGTTACTTTTTTTAGACTCCAATTTCAGAAGCAAAAAAGTCTCTTCAGGTACAAAATGCCTGAATAACAGGGTAGTGGTGATTACATGCTCCCTGCGGATTGGAAGTATTTGATTCTCTGCATTATCTGGGTAGATGGGTCATCTCTTCTCTCCTTTTGTTCTTAAAAGAATTTGTCTTTTAGGGTGTAAAAGGGAGAATTTAGCTCTATTCTCTCTGGATACGTCCCGAAGAGTACCCTTCCTTCACTTTCATTTTTTTTTCCTTTGACCATTATTTTTCTACACTTAATTTCTCAATTTAACTTCCTACACCAAGTCATATGAATTTTTATCCTGTTACTATTTTAAGAATTTTTTTTCTGTAGTATTACCCCAAATGATCAAACACTAGACTAATTGCCATATTTATGTGAAAAGTGGGGAAATAGCACTCTCTGATGGAGAAAATAACCAAAGCGTTCATGTCCTAACTCAAAGCACCTGGGAATATTGTTGTTATCGTTGTGATAATAATCACGCTGCTGGCCTTTCATATAGCTCCAATTGCAGTGTGGTTGTCAGCATTTGATTTTATTATTGATTTCATTAACTTATCCATCTCTTCAACAAATACTTTTGACTATGATGTCTGAGATACTGAACTAAGTACTACAGTACTACACACTGGCTCGTTTTCCTCCTCTGTTCTTCTCTTTTACCTGCACAAACTTTGCCGCCATCCCTGAAGGACTGGTGTTCTCCAGGGCTTTGTTCTTGAGTCCCTTCCTTCTCTTACTGGGAATGGCCAACATCTGGCATAGATGCAACCACTTCCGTCCCTGGAGCCAGTGGTGGATACTAATCACCGTTCATGGTGCTCTTTCCCACCGTGCCTGAAAGGGGCCTTAAATTCTTTCTCAACAGCTCATCTCGGAAAGCTCACTGTCACTTGGAGGTGATATGCAACAGGAAATCTTTCTGCTTCCCCTCTTTCTCTCTCCATGAATGGTTTCATCAACTCCTATGGCTTCTCCTCTCACTTCTGGTAAGATTATTCCCAAACTCTACCTGCCATGTTCCCGGAGTTCTGGATTCATATTTCCAATAACCTAAAGTGCTTCCCCAGTTAGTGTCGCAGACTCAGCTTGTCCAAAACCAAGCTTACCATGTTCTCCATGAACTGCTCTTAGGAATTACAATTTACAATCACCCAGTCTGGAGACTTTACCCTTATCTCTCTCTCTTATTACTGCTCATCTCCATATGCAGGTGGTCATTAAGTTATATTAATTCTACTTCATAAATGTCTCCTAAATATATCATTTCTTATCCTTTTGCACTTCCCTAGTTTAGGCCTTTACGGATTGCCTTCACGGATTCTTGTAATAGCCTCTATCATTCTCTGCGAACAAATTACTCCCTTTCCTGATTATCCTCCACCTTGCCATCAATTATTTTCCTAGAGCAATGATCTGACTATATTAGTGGTTTCTTCCACTTCCTTCAATGGATCCTTGAAATCCTTCAGTGTCACCAAGAGAAGTATCTAATTCCTTCTTAGCAGGATATCCAGGCCCCTTCACATGCTAGCACTTCTTGACCTTTCCAAACACATTCCTCATCACTTCCCCAACTCCCAGCTTCCTGCCTCAGGTGTGCAGTTAGAGTTGCTCCCTAAATACACCAGGAATTTTCACACCTGTGTGTCTTTCCTTATGCTGTGCAATCTGCATAGACTGCCTTTCCCCCACTAACTACCTAGGAAAATTCTCCTCTTTCAAAGTTTGTTTTTCCTCTCTTTTTCTGTCCCCTTACACTCCCCTCCTCTGTTCCAGTCTCCATTAATGGTACGTGTTGCTATGTTGAATGGTGGTTGGTTGAGTCTGCTCCACCAAGCTGTTTACTCCTAGCATTGTCTTACCCAATTTTGTGTCTATTATCTGAATAGCAGAGTTCCTAACGTAGTAAAAGATAAGTGAATGTTCTTGGCATTTGCCAAAGCAAAGCATGCCCTATATTCTAAATCACTTTTCTCTTTAAAGAGTAGCTGGTTAGTTAAAAAAAAAAAAAGTGGTACATTTGGCTTATATTTGAGTCTTATCACATGGTCTCAAATTAGAAATTATTGAGTTGCCAATATTTTCCCAAGTGGCCAATAATTTTTTTTTTTTTTGAAAATTATGCAGTGAGGTGATTCATCCAGACTTTGTAAAACAAAATTGTCCCTTCATTTTTTTGTTTTAGAAACAAACCATCAATGCTTGATCGACATAAGCGGAAAAACCCTTTTGTTTTGTGTAATCCACTGTTTTCATTAAGTAATTTGCAGAGTACGAAAAGGAAAAGAGTCTTTGTAGGGGGTTCCAGAGGCATTCTGCCCAAGAAAATCTGATTAATTTGAATAGTAGAGTTAGAATCTCCAACCGTACCTCAGAAAAGCCATCCCTAGGGAAAAGGACTTCACAGTAACAAACTGCTTCTACTTCTGGATAGAAATCCCATTATCCCATTTCATGCTGCCTACAAGCCCCTGGAAGAAAATGTTTCATGACACTCTCAGACTAAAATCTGCTTTACAAAGGGAAACCTGCTTGTGGTGGTGATTGGGCATGGTAATATGATATAATCAAATTTTGGTCTATGTAATGACATAACTCTTTACTATAAAATTTTAAATATGAGAAGGTATATCATAGAGTTAATGCACCCTAGACTTTAAAATAAAGATGAAGTGGGAGTGTTGGTGGGTGCCCCTAAGCCAATCTAATAATATTTACCTGCATTATAAAACTGTATTTAATAAGGCAAATAGGATTAGGGAATTATAGTGTAGTTTATGAAAGAATAAGGGCCTGCTGTCCAGATACTGCTGTCAGCACTTCCCATTGGAATTGTTTCATGAACTGTGGAAACTGATTTAAATTACACAACCCAGATTTTAGGTGGAAACATTAAGAAATGGGTCAAGACATAGAAAGAAAAAAAAATACCAGTAAGCCAGAATACCAGTAAGTGAATCTTTCCTACAAAGAAAAAGATGCCAGATTACAAATGAGCACCCTCTTTAGTTAGCCGGCTAAATCAGGGTGCAGGCCTGGATAAAGGGAACAATGGACACCTTCTGACACCAGGCTGTGTGTCTGGTGAGCATCCCTCAGTGCAAATGTTAGTACTGTGTGAGTATTTATTGTGTTTCTATAAAGTCCTAATGAGCTCCTTGGGTGAGAGTGAAACCCTTTGCTTTTTCACACTGGGCTCAAGACCCCTAAACTTCATGGGGTCAAATCTAAAGAAAGGGTAATGGACCATGAGGTCCAGCTTAATAGACCTGATATTAACACAGCAGCAAGAATGTCACCAAATGCAAAGTTTAGGGCAAGCAATGAATGAAGTATTTGTTACACTTAAATAATGTACAAAGGTTATAACAGAGTAGTGGCACTATATCAATGTCATCATTGCAGGACTTTGAAAATCTGCCATGTATGAAATAACCCTGTAACACACATCTTTAAGCTCCAATAGACAAATCTGCTTTTCAAATAATAGATTAGAATAGAAAGTTATGCCACAACAGTGACTACCTATAGTTATTTTTAGATATTAAAAATCTCTTGTCCATAGAAATAATCAGGATACTCTCAGCATCTACTATTCATGTAACAGAAATGCACAGCCCTCTATGTTGATGATATAGTTCATATACTTAAGTGTGCCTTTTTTCTAAATGTAATCGATTTTTCTCCTTGAGTGGCCTGGTTTCTTTAGGATAAGACAGATGTCCCTTGCTCTGAAATGCGTGAAACCTCACCACACCGAGTATGATGTCATGAAGCAGAACCACATGTATAAATACAGGACCCTTTCACCAGATTCCTTCGTCTGTGTACTTGTTGGCTCATCCCAATAAGCCTGGTCTGTTGTTACAGTGAATTCAGTTCAGATGATGCAATGTTAGCCATGGACTTGGGATCTGAGAGCACTGCCCTCTGTGGTTTTGTTTGATGATGAACACATCATCACTTTCTCACATGGGTGAGAATGGGAAGATCTGCAGGTTTCGTGTGCTTGTTCACCTTTGGGTTTTTATTTCCTGGAATCGACTCAAGTAGGTTGTAAATTATTTGAGGACAAGGACTGTATTTCTACCTCTGCTGTTTTATGTTTCTATTCCCAACACCAAAGACAAAGCCACAGTATTGTCCACACACTCCACACCTCATGCATATATATAAAAGAAACTTTGGTCGTTACTTACCATTGCTTCTTTGTTTCCATCACCTGATTATCACAAAAGTGGAAAATTGCATTTGTTCAGGAAATTCAGGCAGTACACTGTCAAATTAGTTAGCTAACATATGCTGTCATGAACTTTCAACAGCTTACTCTCTGCTAACCCTCCATTTCATTTTGCATTAATAACTTGATTTCCAGGAGTCTGCCCTATCCACCAATTGTCAGAGGTTACTAGAAAGTCACTTTCATATTTGTAAATGAGACCAGGTTCAAAGAGATGAAAAACCTCAAGGTTTCAGAAAAACTAGTTTCAGTGCTTCAGTACATAAAGCAAGGACATTTAGAAACAAACAAAAAAATGCTTCTGGATTCTTTAAATTCCATGCTTAACTTGTCATTTCTCTTTGTTTGCTTAGGACTAACAGGGATGGAAAGAATGACATGACCATTTTACTTTTACTTGTTACTCTTTTTAAAGAAAATACAGAGAAATTCAAAAGTGGAAACCGATTAATTTTTATTAATAAAAGAAAAGCCAAAAGCACTTACCTGTTGATGAGGTTGACCCTAAAAAAAGGGAGACTAGGAGGCCACCAGATGTGTGTGACAGAGGAACATCAAAACTCTGACCCACCCAAAAATATCACTTCCACCAACCTGACAGACACCTAGAATTTCTGTCATTGGAGTCTTTATTGTGTATTGGAACATTATTTACAGGTGGTTCATTAAAATGCAGACACAGTGCACTTACCCAGTAATATCCATTCTCTCTGTGGTTTGTATTAGCCAAGGGCAGGCTATAGTCCAGAGCAGATTGTCTGAACCAAAGGAGAGTAAAGACGAGTAAAATAGGATGTGGGGGGAATTCTGGAGACTTAGGTGGTCCCAAGGCATTGGACATGGGTATTAAGAAGGTCCCACCTGAGAGAGTGGGGTGATACTGATGACTGCCTTCTTCAAAAGTGGGCATGAAGCTTAGTTATGCCTCCTAGTGACCTGTTTCTAAAGGTTTCCCTAAGATTAGCAGTAATTAAAGGAATTTAAACATATAAAGTATAATTTTTACACAAAAAATTAGTGTAGAATTCATTTCTTCTGATGTAATTTTATCAGTGAGTCCAACACAAATGTTGGAAAAGAGGTACTTCCACTTCCAGGAAGAAGGAGTCAAGCAGACAAGAATCACCTTCCCACCATACATATACATCCACAAATTGGAAACAATTATTTTTAAGACCGTGAACATTAGGAAGTGAAGGACAGTGATACCTAAATGATGATTTTTTTTGAAATAGATTATTTTTTAAGAGTAACTTTAGATTCACAGCAAAATTGAGCAGAAAGTACAGAGAGCTCTCATATATCCTCTTCTTCCCCCGACACACAGCCTCTCCGAGTATCAATCTCCCACACCAGAGTCATACACTCATTACAACTGATGAACCTACATTGATACATCCTCATCTCCCAAAGTCCATAGTTTACATTAGGATTTACTTTTGGTGTACATTTTATGTGTTTTAACAAGTGTGTAATGACATGTATCCACTATTAGAGTATCATGCAAAATAGTTTCACTACCCTTAAAATCTATGTTCTGCGTATCCCTCCCTCCCTCCCTGTTAATCCCTGGAAACCACTGATCTTTTTACTGTCTCGACAGTTTGCATTTTCCAGAATGTCATATAGTTAGAATCATACACTCTGTAGGCTTTTCACATTGGCTTCTTTCACTTAGTAATGTACATTTGAGATTCCTCCATGTCTTTTCATAGCTTGATGTTCATTCCTTTTTAGCATTTAATGATATTCTATTGTCTGGCTCTACTACATTTTATTTATCCATTCACCTACTGAAGGACATCTTGGTTGCTTCCAAGTTTTGGCAATTATGAATAAAGCTGCTATAAACATCCATGTGCACATTTTTGTGTGGACATAAGCTTTCAGTTCCTTTGAGTAAATAACAAGGAACGCAATTTCTGGATCAGATGGTAAGAGTATTTTTAGTTTTGTAGGAAGCTGCCAAACTGTCTTCCAAAGTGGCTGTATTATTTTGCATTCCTGCCAGCAATGAATGAGAGCTCCTGTTGCTCCACATCCTCCCCAGCATTTATTGTCGTCAGTGTTTCAGACTTTAGCCATTCTAATAGATATGTAGCATTACCTCATTGTTATTTTAATTTGCATTTTCTCTAATGACATATGATGTTGAGCATCTTTTCATATGCTTATTTGCCATCTTTGTATCTTCTTTGGTGGTCTATTCATTCAGGTCTTTTGCCCATTTTTTAAATTGGGTTGTCTGTATTCTTATTGTTGAGTTTTAAGAGTTCTTTGTATATTTTGGATAACAATCCTTTATCTGATATGCCTTTTGCAAACATTTTCTCCCAGTTTGTGGATTGACTTCTCATTCTCTGGACAGTGTTTTTCACAGAGCAGAAGATTTTAATTATAATGAAGTCCAGCTTATTAAGTGTTTCTCTCATGGACTGTGCCTGTGGTGTTGTATCTAAAAAGCCATTAATTTGCCCAAGGTTATCTAGATTTTCTATGTTATCTTCTAGAAGTTTCATTGTGTTGTGCTTTGCATTTAATTCTATGATCAATTTTGATTTAATTTTTGTGAAGTGTGGAAGGTCTGTGTGTAGATTCATTTTGTGTGTGTGAGTGGATGTCCAATTATTTTAGCATTATTTCTTGAAAAGACTTTTTCTCCATTGTATTGTTTTTGTTAAATATCAGTTGACATCTGTATATGAGTCTATTTCTGAGTTTTTTATTCTGTTCCATTGAGCTATTTGTCCATTATTTTGTCAATACCACACATCTTGATTATTGTGGTTAATAGTAAGTCTTGAAGTCAGGTAACATCAGTCCTCCAACTTTGTTCTCCTTCAATATTGTATTGCTATTCTGGGTCTTTTGCCTCTGTATAAAGTTAAAATTAGTTTGTCAATATTCTCAAAATAACTTGCTGGGATTTTGATTGCTATTACATTGAATCTGTAGATCAAGTTGGGAAGAACTAACACCTTGACAATATTGAGTCTTCCTATCCATGAACATGGATACCTGAGGTGGTAGACTTTTAAAATATTTTGCATATATAGATAAATAGAGACGCTTTAATTGGGAAAATTACTGATATGTTATTTAAAAACAATGAAGTTGATGTTGATTTAAAAAGAACACTTTTGATGACTTTAATTATAAAAATTAAATATCCCCAAATTTTCTTACAAATGTTAAACAATTCATTTATTCAAGAATATTTATTGAATACTAATAGAAGCCAAACCCTACACAAAATGCTGAGAATACAAAAGCATACAAGACAAAGTTTTTCCCTTCTACAAGCTCACAGTTTGGAGGGGAATGAGAAATAGGGGATTGCATCATTGTATCATAAGGGTTACTGATAGATGTGAAAGCTACAGGATACCCTGGGACCAACGAGGGGCAAAACTTACCTTGAAGGGTCAGGGAAGGCTTCCTGCAAAGGGTGACATTTAAGCTGAGATGACTTCTTGTCTTCCCAACTTTTAAATATTGAAGGACTCCATCCTCTTCGCTATCTACATCCAGTTCCTAGATGATTACATCCATTTCAAAGCTAAACAACAACTTCAGCTCCTGGGTCCCAACACTTACTTCAGCATTCCTGATTTCTCTCTTGAACTCTAAACTCAGATATCTAACTGCCTACTAGACATCTACATTTGGATGTCCAAGAAGTGTTTCAAATTTGATATAAGACAATAGTCTCGATTTTCTTCTCCAAACTCAATTTCTCCCCAGTCATCCCACCTTAGCATCCCCGTTGCATTATCTGAAAACCTTGGAGTCACCCATGACTTCCCTTTCTCTCTCATTCCACAGTCAATTTATCAGCAAGTCCTGTTGACTAATTTCAAAATAAATCCCAACTTCAGTGACCTCCCCTGCGATCTCCCTAGCTCATGCCCATCATTCCCTATCTGAACTATTGTGATAGATTACTGGCTCTTCACCTAATTCCAGACTTGTTCCTCCACAGCAGGCTGAGAGATTTATTTTTTATTTTTTATTTTTTTTAGTATCTGTGGTGTCAGTTTCCTGCTTTCAGTTTTCAAAAGACTTCCTACAACCCTTAGACTAAAATCCAAATTTCATACAATGGCACACCTAGATTGTTTGTTCCCTTCTTACCTCTCATTTGTTTCCTACTTATTCACCCTTGGCTTACTTACCTTCCTCTTGCTACAACTGGCCTGTGTGCTGATCCTCACAAGTGCCATTCTCATTTTCATATTAAAGCCTTTGTATTTGCTCTTCCCTCAGCCCAGAATTTTCTTTCCTCAGATCTTGGCAGGGTTCTAGACCCGCCCCTCACATTGCAAGGGCCCAGGGCAAAAGTGAAAATAGAGATTCTGTATCTTGTGTTTACAATGATAACACAACAAACTGCCAAGTAAAATATATTATACTGCCTTGCCTTGACAAATAGACTTTTATGGTGACAATTTTTCTTTAGTGTAAAGCTGTGGTTATTCTATGATATAGTAGACAGAATATCAAAGATTACTAACTTTAATAATTTTCATAATGACTATCAAAATTTTAATTAAATTGGTTAAGTAAAGATGAACTTGTATTTCTTGTATTCTTTTTGGAAAAAGTACGTAGATTGTAGTAAATATTTTTATACATATAAAATGATCCACAATTCTAGTGTGCAGTGTCCTTCTAATTTCAATGTAAAAAGTCGAATTAATTTCTATCTCCAAAACTACAAATCAGACCGTGAGGAGAAGGAAGGAAGTGGACATTTAGCACTAATGGGAAATAATTTGTCATTATGCAAGAATCTGTTCTTTCCTGAGAAGAATCTGACATGTCAATTACCATGTCTTTCACCTTGCACCGCTGTTACTCCTGGGCGGTTGACATGAACAGAAGCACAGCTCAGCCACCCTTAACAGCATTTGGACACTGTGGCCTTTTGTTTTGAGGTCATGGCACAAGGGATTTTTGACAAGAGTTTCCCTGGGGTCTGAGCAGTTTTATTCACAAGAAGAGACATTTAGGGTCACTCGTTGTGCTGCGCACTGAGTGCCAGACCCTGAGTAACAAGCACTCATGTGTTCTTTGATAAATTTGTGTGTGTGTGTTTGTGATATGTGGGTCTCTCTAACAAGCAGAGCCTGGGGAAGCTGCCCTGTTGCTTGAGTCTGAGGGTTGTATTACAAAGCTCATGCCTGTGATTCTTTCAGGCTTTGATTCAAACGCCACCTCATTGGATACTCCCAACAGACATACACACGCACACACACATAAATGCCCACTATACACACACGTGCCCTTCTAGTTCGCTAGGCCCTCTTCAGGATTTCATTTTCTTCAGAGTACTTATTCCTACCTGACATCTGCTGTGTATTAATTTTTTATTGTGTATGTCCCCAACTCAAATGTGAGCCCTGTAAATAAATACTCCCTTCCTCTTTCCTCTCTAGGTCACTGCTGGCCAGTGTGTGTGCATGTTCAGGGGAGTGGAAACAGGACCAGCAGCTAGAAAGAAGGTAACACAAGGAATGCAGGACAATTACCCAATTCACTAGTGCTCAGGGATACTTCTGACAAATACCATAAAATACTACTGCTTTCCAGATCGGTGTGTTTACAATTAAAACTAAGGGAATCTTCTGATAGAATTTTAGTTTGGGAGTGGAGAAATGAAGGTGACTCGTGGACATTTTCCTTCCCCTTCAGTTTTCTGCAGTGAGAACTTGAGGGCGTCTTCTCAAGTCCTTTCTCACTCGCTGTGGCTCCTTTAGCTTGTGTGCTTGAATCATAAACACATTACCAAAATCAGACCTTCCCCCTTACAAATATATCTACATGATCCTATCATTTACCAAGTAATAAAATGTAAGGTGAGAAAGATAAGGATATTGTCCTAGCCCAATAAAACTCAATGGAAGAGCAATTAGCAAGACAACTGCAATCTAAATGCAAACAAAAAATAAATATTCTTTTTTTAAAAGATTTTATTTATTTGAGAGAGAGTAAGAGAGAGAGAGAAAGAGAGAGAGCACAAATGGCAGAGGGTAGAGGGAGAAGCAGGCTCCCCACTGGGCAGAGGGCCTGATGTGGGGCTCTCAATCCCAGGACCCTGGGATCATGACCTGAGCTGAAGGCAGAGGCTTAACCAACTGAGCCACCCAGGTGCTCCCCAAAATAAATATTCTCATAAATAGAAGGGTACTGTATTACCTGAGCTTTTTCTTTTCTTTTTTCTTTCTTTTTTTTGGTGGGGGGGAGGGGGTCTTTTTCTTTTCCATTCTCTTAGTCTCTCTCTCAAACCATCACTCATAGATTATACCAGTAAAAAGTACATAAAGGAAATCATTGTAAAAATAAAGTTAATATATCATGACTGAAGCCAAAAATATATACTTTCTTTATAATGGCAGTGAAGGAAAAAAATGTAGAACTCATCCCATTAAAAGGGTTATTAATAACACTTCACTAATAACATAGACTTCAGTAGGTCAGCAGTTTAGCTGAAGCAGTCCCTGACAGCAAGCAACCTCATCAGAGTTTGGTTCCTTTTTTCTTTTGAAATGTTTCTTCATGAAATTGTTTCTGGTGTGCCTGTGTCAATGGCTTCAAAGCATTCCTCTTTCCTTTTTTTTTTTTATTTTAAACTTTAAAATGTATGCTCTCCCCACAGAAGCTTCATACAGTCTTCTAAGCTGTTGGAAATTGAATCTTTTCATGGCAGTAATGATGATCAGTTAGCTGATGTAAACATTCAGGAGCTATCCAAAACGTCTGCACCAAACGCTAAGTGAAAATAGGAGATTTCATGTTTCATTCTAAAGACTTAGACTCTTTTATAAATAGACATCAAGAATGAATACTGATTTGCACTTTTCTTGGAAAATTCTGCCACCTAGAATTTATATATAGGAGTCTACAGTTTAAAAAATGAGGTAGACCTCATAGTTTTAGGGAGAAGACATGTTGTACAATTCTATATACAATTACACGGGGGGAAAGGGAGAAAGGAGGAAAGGAGATCTTTGTTATAGATTCACAGTGTTTCAGGACAAGAATTATGCCATGTTCTCAAATTGACTTGACTTCAGATGTGAGTAATTCTCCAGGTACAAATTGCATATGGTTAGTTATCATGGCTCTAGACCTTCCTTAGATAAAACCTCCAGTTATCTGTAGAAGAGTATGTATTATTAACAAGCCTTTATTAAATTACTATGTGCCAGGAAGTGTGCTATCCACCAAAAATGTGAAATTTAGTTCACATTCCAGTGAGAAAGAGCTACGTATTAACACGCACACACACATACACACACACACACACACACACACACCCCATTTAATACCCAAAAGAATTGAGAGCAGGGTCTTAAAGAGATAGTTGTACACCCATGTTCAATGCAGCATTACACACAATAGCTAAAACTTGGAAGCAACCCAAATGTCCCTGGAGAGATGGATGGATAAACAAAATGTGATATGTATGTACAATGGAATATCATTCAGCCTCAAAAAGGAAGGAAATCCTGGCACATGCTACATCATGGATGACCCTGGAGGACATTACATTAAGTGAAATGAGGCAATTACACACACACACACACACACACACACAGACACACACACACACACACTAACACTGTATGATTCCACTTATATGAGGTACCTATTATATTCAAAATCATAGGGACAGAAGTAAAACAGTCTTGCCAGGGTCTGGGGGGAAGGGGAAATGGAGAGTTATTGTTTAATGGGTACAGAGTTTCAGCTTTGCGGGATGAAATGAGTTCTGGAGGTGGATGGTGGTGATGGTTGCATAACAATGTGAATGTAATTAATTACAGATAAAAATGGTAAAGTTAGGCTGTGTGTATTTTATCACAATAAAAGATAAAAAACACGTTTAAAATTGATAAGAATGTAATAGGAACATAACATACTGTAGAGTCACTGAAGAGGAAGCAGTTACCTCTGTGTTGTGTGGAGACATGACCAGAGAAGGCTTGCAGTGGAGAGGAGAGCTGAGGCCTCCCAGGACACAGAATGCATTAGCACTTGCTTAATTACCTTCCCTTAACACCAGATTAACCAACACTCCGTCCCCTCTATACACCTACTGCCTGGAAACCATGGCTCCTGGTTCCTGACTAGAGTACCTGCCCTGCAGAGTGCCCCAGACTTTCCCTCTCACTGACGACTTGTGTGCTTATCAAGTCAGAGGTGTTGATTCCCCGGGGTTTATGCCAGTTGTATTAATTATTGTAATTACTCAAATTAAATGTTATGTAAACCAATTCTGTTTCGTCATGGAAAGAAAGAGAATTGTTGGTCTATAAAAACAAACGCTTTGGAAAGGCTCCATAAATTAATCACTATAACAAAAAATTGAAGTTATTGCATTGTGAAGGTCAGACACCTAAAAATAGCTACAAGACAACTGTAGACATCTAGATGGATTTTGCACTCATTACTTTGCAAGTGCATTTAAATTTCTCTCTTTAATGAAACTAAAACTAGAAATTACAGAACCATGCAAAAAGGACAAAAATAATGCAAGATCAACTTTAAGAAACTTCATCAGCAGACTCATTCTCAAAGAAAAAGCCTTGGCCCTACCCTGAAGTTTGGCCACTAAATGAGAAACTTGTATTTTAATTTAAAACAGTTAAATAAATATAGATATATAAATATAGATGCATAATCTTTTATCAGTTTCCTTTCTCTACCATAATATCAATTACAGGTGTGATTTCCTTGGTTAAGAAGACATAGTGGTTTAGAGCATAGACTCTGGGTTGGATTATGGCTCTACCACTTATGAGCTATCTGACTTGGAACAAATTAATCTCTTTACACTTTAATTTTATCATCTACTTAATGGGGCTAATTACAGTACCTATCTAAGACATTAAGTGTATACAAAGCCTTATAACAGTGCCTGTCACAATAAATGCTATGTAAGTGTTAGCTATTACCAGTACTAGTAATGGTACTGGTACTATTACTACTAACTGTATTTTGCCAGGGAGAGAGGAGACAGAAGGATGCAAAGAGGAGCGGGCATTTGGAAAAGCAAATGGTCTGCCAACCACAGAGTTGTAATCGTGCTAACTGGAGGTATAGTACCTGTGGGAAAGATGAATGATGAGATAGTCTCAGGACTAGATGGGGAAGGTGCTTTCCTGCTACCCCATTGCTAACCCACCCTGTATTTCTAATCCTCTCTGCTCTCTTGATCACTTATATGCCTGGTTTTGAGATCCTAATGAACATGGAGATTGAGTAGTCTCAAACCCTAACCAATTTACAATCTGGCAAAAGATTCTCACACATAAATAATACGAGAGAATACATGTTGCTAAGAATACATTATATATTCTGTATGTAAAACTGTGTTACTGGTGCAAAGAGGAAGGTGCAACAAATTGACCTGAGAGAAGATGATAGAAAGTGCTCATTCAGCTGGATGAATAAGCATTTATCCATAAATGGTTGCATAAAATAATAAGCATCCAACATGCATAATTGCCATGGCTAGAATTAATAGAAGAGGTCATCAGAGTGCCCTTTGCAAGTACAGCAGCAAAGAAACCTCCTGCCCTACACTAAAAGATTTGGAAAATATAACATCTGTATCACAAGGTCATGGGTATTTTCAATTTGACTTCTCCCTGATGAAACTCTGAAATATGTCACTGAGCCAAACCACCTATCTATGATTAAGTCATTTGACTTCTGAAATATTTCTTTCTTCCATCTTCCTATTTTTTAGCTCTCTAGCTTAGACAACTGGCAAGATAAAAATGAACATGAAATGTTGAGAACAACTAAGAAAAGGCTATAACCATTGTTCACTGTCTTTCCCTTCAATACAACACAATAAAAAGAGATTCCATAAAATCGTTCCACTTTGGTATCATACTTTATGGGCAATGTCATTCTGGCATCATTATTCTGTGCCTCATGTTAACATTCTAGAAATGGAGACAGTGGAGCTTTTTCCTGAATGCTCACTAAAGATTGGAAATGGACAATGAGGAGATCAAGCACTGAGCAGTGGGATTCAGCACAGAAAAGCAGGTACTGACTCCTACCCCAAAATTTCTTCACTATGTGACATTGGAAAAGCCACCGAACTTCTGTAAAATGGGAACACTAATTCTTATCCTCTGACATTTCTGGAAAATTAAGTAAAATAATTAAGATAGAATACCTGGCACATTATAGATACTTAGTAAATGTTTCTGGAGTGAATAAACTTACAAAATGCAGTTCTTATTCTTTACCTTTTTAAAAAATACCTTATTGGTTTTTAATGTCAACAGTGATTACATTCATTTGCTAGGGCTGCCAACACAAAGGACTGCAAATCAGGAGGCTTAAACCACAGAAATTTGTTGTCTCACAGTTCTGGAGGCTGGAAGTCTAAGAGCAAGGTGTTGACAGCAAGGTGGGCTCCTTCCAAGGGTTGTGGGGGAAGGCGGTGGCTGCTCCAGGCCTCTCTCCTCGTCATAGATGGCCATCTTCTTGTGTCTTCACCTCGTCTTCCCTCTATGCTTGTTTGATTCTCTGTCAAAATTTCCCCTTTATAGGGGCACCTGAGTGGTTCAGTCGGTTAAGCATCTGCCTTTGGCTTGGGTTATGATCTCCTGGTCCTGGGATCAAGTCCTGCAAGGGTCTCCCTGCTCAGCGGGGAGTCTGCTTTCTCCCTCTGCTCCTCCCTGCTGCTCCTTCCCACTCTCTCTCAAATAAATAAATAAAATCTTCATATATATATATATATATAAATTTCCCTTTTTTATAAGGACACCAGTCATAAGGACACCTACTCCAGTATGATCTCATTTTAGCTTAGCTAATTACATCTGCAACTAATTTCAAATAAGGTCACATTCTGAGGTACTGGGGGTTTAGGACTTCAACATATGAATTTGAGGGGGACATAATTCAACTCGTAAGAGTAATGAAGGCTTCCTGCAATAACTCAAGCAATAAACAAGTATAAAAAATTCATGCTCTCTTCCCCCAATCTAGTCCCATTCTTCTGCTTCCAACATTTTGGAATGTATCCTTCCATAAGTCTTTCTATGACCCCCTCACACACCCCAGATATTACATAGTCCTATATTTAGACACACACCCACATATATAGCTTTTTTATAAAAAATCAAATGTATTACACCTATTATTTAGCCCTTGCTTTTTTCACTTCACACTATATCATGGATATTTTTCTAAATCAATGAGTGTAGACCTATGCACATATTTGAATAATATTCTATAGTATATGTAAATAATAATCTGTCTTATTAGTGGATGTTCAGGGTACTTCCAGAGTTTGGGGGTGTTCATTTCTTAAATGCAGCAAAACACAGTTTCACTCAGCTTTTTCTTCAAAACTAGTACTTTTATTTATGCAAGTTAGATTCCTTGAAGTGGCATTTCTAGGTCAAAAATATGCACATTTAAATTTCATATTACCAGGTGACTTTCAAAAATGTGTTAGCAATTTACACATTCGCCAGCAGTGCCTGAGAGGTATGTTTTCTCTACACTTTTGCCAAAGTAGATTGGATCCACTTTTTAAAATTTCTGTATCTTTGATACATGAAAACGATCTCTTTATTTCTTTGGTATACATATCCCTGACCACCACTGTGCTACAGCACCTTTTTAAATGTTCAGTGGCTATTTGTGTCCCTCATTAGATAATTGCTAGATCACCTTGTGCACCCATTTTTCTGTTATATTTCTTGTCTTTTCTTCATTCACAAGAGTCACTGTCTATAAAGGAAATTAGTGCCTTGTCATATTTGTTGCAAATATTCTTTCCCAGTCTGTCCCTCAACTTTTTAATGGTGCCTTTGACTTTCAGAAATTTTAGGTTTTTATGTAGTCAAGTCAATCCATTTTTTAATGATTTGTAGATTTTTCTTTTTTAAAGATTTTATTTACGAGAGAGAGAGAGAGAGAGAGCACACCAGCAGGGGGAGAGAGAAACAGACACTCTGCCCAGCAGGGAGGCTGACATGGGTCTCGATCCCAGGACCCTAGGATCATACCTGAGCCAAACGCAGACATTTAACTGACTGAGCCACCAGGCACCCCTGATTTGTGGATTTTTCTGTCTTGCCTATGAATGCCCCTCCCCTATCCCCAAGATTCATAATCTTCATTTTATCCTAATATTCTCTCTGTATTTATTCAAGTTACAAATCTCTATCTTTCAGGTGAGTATTTCATTACTTTAATCTCTGTATAAGGTAAGTGTTCCTTTTCTCACTAAACTAAAAAGTAAGCATCACCATATACTAAGTTCATATTTTAAAGAAAACTTGAATCAGTTTCTGTGCTCTCTGTTCTGTTTCATTGATCAATTTGTTCATCCCTGAGCTAATATTCATATTATTTTGATTGTAGCAGCCATGCAGGAAAGTTTAATATCTGGTATGGCAAGTTCCCCTTTATTGTTTGTTTTCTTTCAAAACTTTCTTGACAGTACTGGTACACTTTTTCTGCCATGCGATCACGTCAGAACTATTTTGACCAGTTAAAACCAACAGTAATAAGAACAGTGGAACTCAGACCCAAATTGCTTTAAATGTACGTATTTGGGAATATTACTGATATTCCCTGGACAGGAATCGCACGCATCAACTACATGAGCTTAATAGGAAAGCTGGGGCTTAGAAAGGTTGTATACCTTGCCCCAGGCCACATAGCTGGCAAGAGACAGAAACTGCCTTGCCTTTCTCTCTGGCACAAATTCCACAACATGAATCACCTCCTTCATTCATATCAGAGAAGGAAAGTGATACACTGAATTTCCGAGAGTCTCCTAACTAAACAACATAGCAGCCTACCTGTTTACAAAGCTGTCCGAGGCGAGCAGAACTTGACCAAGCACGGCACCGTTTTATAAGCAAATTGCTAGGTTTTATCCCAATACATTGTTTCTCATTCTTCAAGAGACCTAGGTAGAATAAGAATGAGAATAAACTTCCACTCAGTAAGTACCTGGAAGATTCCTGGTTCAAACGCATCTTTACTGATACAAAATCGGTCATCATCACTTCTCTTTTTTGGTTGAAACACATATTCTTCTAGAATGCAAATATTCTTTTAGAGATTACTGCATATATTGGTATGATTTGGTTTAACTGCTACTCTTTTAACAACCAGCTAGCAAAATCTCTATTAATAAAAGTTTGCTCTAGGGTGGTAGGGAATGGATTTGGAAAATGAGACACCACCTCAGAGCAGCTGGGGTTAGAGAAAGTGCTGGAGGGTAGAAGAAGCTCGGATAAGTGGACAGACCGACCAGCAGACAGCGCTAAGGGGCCCAAGGCCTGGAGGTGAGGCCGAGCAAGAGGCAAGGGGCCACATCAGTTACTTGACACCTTCCTTGGAGTTAATCCGTTCTGCCCAGCCACCAGGCGACAAATGAAGCCAGTCGTCTCTAAGAAATGGACGGCTGGCCTTGGTCTGCTCTGCCCTCCTCCACTGACAGGACTGGTAGCTCGCGTGTTTCAGAGCAACCACATTTCTTCACGGGAAGTCTGGCCACAGTTTGCCATCTCTGCTGCTCAAAAATGAAGGCCTTTTCAAAACATTTCAGAAAATGAAACAACAGCAAGAAGGTCAGTTCCAAGGGAAGAGCCTAGTCCGAAGCTGGAAACTAGTTGTTAACCAATGGACCCATCAGGTAGCAAACAGGAAAACTGGCAAGGACTAAATGAGGCAAATTGAGAACTTAGCAAAGTCAGCTAACTGACCAATCAGTACTGTTGAGCACCAGCTATGTGCAAAGTGCTGGTTGAATTGAGTTTTAAAAAAATTCCTCAGGGTAACAGACTGAGGTGGGCTACACATCACTGAGTGCTCGGTAATTTTTCATGTCTCTGCCCCCTTTTTGTTCTTGGTGGAATAAAATTAGATTCAGCCCCTCACGCGAAATCAAAGTGGTGATGTTGAGCATAAATTTTCTACTCATTCTGCTTGTGCGTGATGCATATTTCTTTAAATTATTGGGTCAAAGTCATGTTTATAATATTTCCTCAGAAGAAATCAATGTGTACAGCGTAAATTGATGAGCAAATAATTTTCAGTACAGAGGGAAATAATATCAAATTATTACTCCAGAATGTAGGATGAAGTATCAGTCGAGTATTTGTTAACTTGGAAAAAGAGAGAGAGAAACCAAGAAACAGACTCTCCAGTACAACAAGCAGATGGTTAGCAGAGGGGAAATGGGGGGAGGATGGGTGAAATAGGGGATGGAGATCTGAGTCCACTTGTGATGAGCACCAGGTCATGTATGGAAGTGTGGAATCTCTATATTGTACTAAGATTACAGTGTATGTTAACTAACTGAAATTAAATAAGAACTTTAAAAAAAATTCATTAACTCATTAAGAAGATTGACGTCTATCCTAAATTTACCATATGTGAGCATAAAAGGTTGGCTTGAAACATTCTCAAATAGAAGGGAGGTTATTTAAAAAAAATTTTTTAAAGATTTTTTTTGTTTGTTTGTTTGTTTGTTTATTCATGAGAGACAGAGAAGAGGCAGAGGGAGAAGCAGGCTCCCCATGAAGCAGGGACCCCTGGGACTGTAACCTGAGCTGAAGGCAGATGCCCAACCGACTGAGCCACCCAGGTGCCCCCAAAGGGAGGTTATTTTTAAATGTAATACAAAATGTCCATCATTTAAGAGTTTAAAAAGGTGTATCTCAATACTGTCCACTGAACGCCAGTGGTATTTTAATACAGGCACTGTCCGAACAAGTATATGTTATCTCCAATAGACATAGACCTCCTCTAAAAACGAAAACAAAAACAAAAACAAAAAAAACCCACACAGCAAACCAACCAACCAAACAAACAAAACGCCTGTGTAGGAATGGAGTCAGTGGAAGTGGTGCTGGATTAGAGGTCACGGGCTGCCTACCAGGCTGTGCTGGCTCTGGGGTATCGCACACAGCTCGTGGAAGATGCAAATCAGAGGAGACACAGTAATGGGCTCTGTGAACCGTAAAAACCTACCAAATGAAATACAACTTATTCTCGTGTGAAAATCAGGGTGCTTTCCTCTGGCGTGCCTAAGTAAAAATTGTAAATGCTGATTTCAAAATTTCTATTCCATAGGAAAGCTCACTATTTGAAGGATTTTGCAGGTTTTTCGTAATGTAAATATACCATCCCTAAATCAATTTGTTTTCGTGAGTTTAATGTATTTGGTTTTCTTTAATATCTTTGTTTTACTGGACATATATGCTGGTTTCATGTTTGTTCATCTAATTGATTCCAATCATTCTGTAATCAAAGGTCCACCTAAGAGCGCGGTTCAGTAGTGAAGACTTTCGGGTCCAGGCCTGGCCACAGAAAGCAAAGGCAGTGCTGCCACCACCAGGAGTCCCAGCATCTCCACTGAAACCACAGTGCTCCAGGTTCCCTACATAGAGCTCTTCTTAGAGAAACAAAAGCAGGTATGGGCAACAGCGAAGAAATGGGAAAGAGCTCTTTAGTTGCATAAAGCGTAAATTTAAAACTGTAAATCACATACTGTAACAGCGACAATGACAACAAAGGCATCGCGGAATAATAGACTCAAAGGCAAATGTTCTGGTGTGGGTGCAGCAAGGACATCCTTGGTAGTGATCGATCTCTATCAAACATTTAGTAAGGAGTCTCCATGAAAACATTCTTCATGAAATTTTTCTTCCTTGTCTACATAACTAACATACAAAGAAAACAAGCCAAAGAAAATACTAGCATGCATTTAGTAAAGAATGTGTTTGGCATAATGTATTTTCATGACTGTACCTTGGTATGAATAGAGATGTGTGATTTGTACTCCTTTGGCGGCAAACTTAGGCTTTTATTGAAAAAATAAAGGTTTCATGTTACACAAGCATTATTTAAGTGACCAGAAAAAGTGAAATACTAACATTTAAAAAGTATATAAAATGATTTTTCTTAAAACTAAAAGGTTAACATAATTATAAATTATAACTATTAACTTATTTTATTTATATTAATTAATTAATGATAATATTTTATTATAGGATATAATTATTAACTTATTATTTATTTTATTTATATTGATTAATATCATAAACTTGTGTATTGAAATTTGGACACAATTGAGAGCGAGGTGTATATATCCATACAAGGCTTTTCCAACTCTTACATTCAAAGGGTCTCACGGTCCTTGATCTAGAAACATCTTTGTGAGCATTGTGGGAAATTAGAAAATGTTCTTTCTGTAGTCACAACCATGAGAAGAAAATTGTGGGTTGCCATTAAGCCCCAGCTCCTCCCATCCATTTTTAAACTACTCAACCCTTCTCATCTTAAATAGCTTGAAATTACAAAAGACCAAATTCCTCCTTCCATTTTACCCACACAATTCCCATTGCTTTTTTTTGCGAATTGTATTAAACACATCTGAAACTACGTTTATCCCAAATGAATATGGTATTTGTTTATTTGACTTCCAATTTATATTTGTTTGGTGTTAAGAAAATTTCTTAGAATTTTCATGAAAATCATCGGAGGTCCTAGAAAATCTATTTTAGTCTGTGTGTTTTTCATTCTTGACTTTCAACCACCTATTAAGCACTTACTGTATGGCAGTCCCTGTCTCAGGTAGCAAGTGTGCCAAAGTGAACAAGATACAGTCTTCTCGATTCTAAATCTGAGAATTAAAAAAGGAATAATTTTTTTAGGTCTAACCTATGAATATTTTTATTTGCAGATAACTCTATGTAGAAGTCACAAAATAAGCATAAGAGGATAAAATAGCAATTATTTGTGAAATTTGACAGCTGATAATTTCTCTTCCTTGTTTCATCCACTTCTTAGGTACTCCGTGTCGGTATCAGCATTTCAGTGTGGGTAATGTTGCTTTTTCCTTCTATCAAGTGTCATTATTTAGACTACACTACTATGAGTGCGCAGTTCTTTAAAAATAAGGATGACATATGTAACACTCCTTAGAAGGGCAGAGAGCACAGATGGGTTCCAAATTCTTCCACCCACACCTCTTCTTTCCTAGCAACCTTTCTATCCACAGCACACAGCTGTAAGATGTTGGTGATTTGAGTTGTGGCCCCGCATCTTTGCCTCCAGACTCACCACATGCCAATCCATTCTCTCTACTCTCAATCATTTTATGTCTACTTAAAACCCTTCAATGTCGTCTTAAAACCATCAGTATAAAATCCAAGCTTCTTGGAATGGCATTTGATCTGGACCTTTCTTGGTGCAGCTATATCAACTTATTGCAGTCCCCCAAATATACTCTGCTCTCCTTTGCCTCCTGACCTATGTATATTCTAGCCCCTAGAATTCCCATCTTCCCTTTTTTCCCTTACCCTGGCAAAGCTTTATGTGTCCTTCAATGCTCAACTTAGCTGTCTTCTTCCCCAGAACCTTCCCTGATGAGCAAAGAGGTCAAGAGACTATCATAGAGTAGGTTAGGTGCCTATCAAAAATTGTCCCATAGAGGGGTGCCTGGGTGGCTCAGTCGGTTAAGAGTCTGCCTTCGGCTCAGGTCCTGATCCCAGGGTCCTGGGAATCGAGCCCCACATTGGGCTCCCTGCTCTGTGGGGAGCCTGCTTCTCCCTCTCCCTCTGCCTGTTGCTCCCCTTGCTTGTGCTCGCTCTCCCTCTGTCAAATAAATAAATAAAATCTTAAAGAAAAAATTGACCCATAGAACCTTGTGCTCACCTCATTCTATCTTAGTGCCTATCATTTTTTGCGATCATCTGTTTAATTATCTATTTCCCCAATTATAAAAACAGTCAGCTTTATTCACCTTTGAATCTTCAATCCATGACATACAGTAGGTGCCCAATAAAAATATACTGAAGAACTGAGGAGTAAATCTGCTCTCCCTAAAATGAAACCAATGAGTTTGTTTGCTCACATTAGTATGAGGTTCTAATCTACCACACTGAGAACTTATGGAAGGTGGATAACTCACAGAAGAGTCTCTTGCTATAAATTATGCAAATGAGAATCTATATGAGAATAACAGTTCAAAACACTTTCATCTGGCTAGCATTAAGAATCAACTTGCGTCTGATTTTTAATTCGCTGATGAACAAGGCAATATATCACACGAGAAAAGGGATGGAGAGCTCAATACAGATTGAGGAGTCATAAGCCATGTCTGTTTGTCTCAAAGGGCTGCTCACTGAAGGTTGATTAACAAGCAACAATCAGTCTAATCACCTTCACACTTTGTCAAATGGCCAGCTGTCCTCCCCAGATGACACCTTTGTCATCTCCCAACTATAACACATGCCTACACGTGAGTATCCAGAATTAGACTCATTACTCACAGAATAAAAGATCAATATAGGAGGACTGAAGACCCACTCATGAAAGTCGGCCTGGTCAAAACATATTCCCATGGCTACCCCCGAGACCAGATTTTCTTCATCACCCAGATAGGCGCACTGAAACCAGGTAATCCTTCCCAGCACTGCAGTCTAGGATTCCGTTCTCATTCTTAGCACTTCTGGATTGTTGTGGGGCTTCCCCCCCCGCCATTTATGTGTTGCTACTGCTTTTATTTAGTATAACTTCTTGAACTTTAAAAGTAAACCAAGTGCAGCAAATGTAAAAAATTTCTTGGCACTGAAGATGCCTAGCCAGTTGGATGAAACCATTTCTGCTGCTGGTAACATGTCTGCTCTTCACTTGTGAGAGCAAATTCCTCTAGCTAAGATTTTCACTTTAAATGCTGAAAATTAAACTGGAGGAAAATGTTAAAAATTTAAAAAAAAAGAATTGAGGTGTTCAAAACAACAATACACAAAATTTCATACCAAGGGTAACATTAACCGCTCAAATAAGCAGTATAGATATCTTGATAACATCTTTTTCATTCTTAGGTTTAAGAATCATGTCTATATAAAATAATTTTATCTTATTAGGTTATATAGTGTCACTGGTAAAAGCAATATATTGGAGTTTACTATAGGGTAGTCTCACTCTGCCAGCATTTGATTAACATTTTTTCAGCTGCTATTTCCTTTAGCTACAGGATGATAAATGGCATACATAAAAGTTAGCCTAAAGCATTGTAAGATTATGTGACTTGTGATCATCAAACAGTAATTAAATAATGGTTAATCCTGTTCTAAGATTTAAGTGTGTTTTATGGTATTCGGGAGCTGCAGAGAAGTAAAAGGTACTGAGCTCTAAGTCTCAGTCCGACCTCTGCACCTCTAGGTCTGTGGTTTGGGGGTCAGTCAGTTCCTCATCCCTGCCTTTCTTCCTTCCTTCCTTCACTGGGTGAAGCAGTGAAAATACAAAGATAATTTAGCCAAGGTCCTATGAGAAGTCTCTGATTCCCAGTTCTCTTATCTATAAAATGGGGCTTTTTAATGCGGATTGAATGAAATAAAATATGTAGAAGTACTTTGTAAATGGTCAGGAGCCATGCAGGTATGAAGTGTTATTTAATAACTAAAAATAATGAGTATGTTTAATGAATAGAGGACCTCAATAAAATATTTGTTTCACTTCTTAAAAAATTTATTTGGAAATAAATTAAAATTTATGGAAAAGTTACACAAATAAAAGCACAGAGGCACCTGGCTGTCAGTTGGAGGAGCAGACGACTCTTGACCTCAGGGTTGTGAATTCAAGTCCCACATTGAGTGTAGAGATTACCTAAAAATCAAATACAAAAAAAAAAAAAAGACTAGCACAAAGAATACCTATTTACCTTTCATCATCATCTACTTATAACATTTTACCCCACCTGCTCACTTTCTCTTTCACACTCCCTCTCTCTCAATATATTTTTTTCCTGAACCATTTAGAGATAAGTTACATGCATGCTGGCCCACCACTCCTAAATATTTCAGTGTTTTTAAGAATAGGGGTATTTGCTTCCATAACCATAGTACAGTTTCCACTTTCGTAAATTTAGCATCAACACAGTACTTTTCCCTCATTTGCCGTCCATATTCCAATTCTGTCTATTGACCAGTAATGTTTGAAGGCATCGTCTTGTCTCCTCCAGGAGGGGATTCAGTATGGATCAGGAATTGCATGTATTCATCATGTCTCTTTAGCCTCCTTTAATCTGGAACATTTCCATAACCTTTCTTTGTCTTCTATGTTGACAATTTAAAAATATAGTCCTCCTCTTAAAGACAAATAGAGCATTTCTCATACTTCAGTTGTTTCACTTTTTAAATGATTATTTTATATTCATCCATTGAGGATTCTCTTCCTGCCACTGGGAACCCAGAAGCCATCCCTGAATGTAAAAAGATCGTGTACACATGGTGTCTGACTTGCCACGAGTGATAATGTAGGGTTAATTCCATGGCCCTCTTCTCCTGCCCTATTTCTTCCCCCTCGTTTTTCTGTTGATTCTGGAACTGTGACATCCAACTTACTCTCCCTTCCTGTTATCTGGCCGAAAAGGATCGTGGACAAAAGACCGTATCTGTTTCCATCATTCCCACCAGGAAAGAAGGGGACCAGGAAGAGCTGATGATTATGACAGCCCCACCAGAAGGCACCATTGGGTTTTGGTTCTGGTTCTAAATCATCCTTGATTCTTCTACTGTATCTCCTACCTTTCTAGGCTCTTTAGGGTTCTTCCTACTAAATGATGGATTCCCACCTGAGTTGCTCTTCCAAGTTTTCAACATGTTACTTTGAATCTTATTTCACTTGAACCTTCAATCAAATGTATTCAGCAGAATAGGTTATCACCACTTTGCAGCTAAGGAAACATAGGCTCAGACACATTAAGTGATTTTCTCTATGATCAGGTGCTTAGAGGGTGATAGAGTCAAGCTGAAATCCAAGGCTTCCCCACTGTATTTTGATGCCTTCTTACAGTAATTTTACAGTAAGGATCCTGTGCAAGCCCCTGGCGTGGTGGCCCAGGGCACAGTACACTGAGGTTAATCTGCCTTTTCTTTTATGAAAAATGGTAGAGAGGTTTTTAGATGGCATATTTAGGGCATATGGTGCTTAAACTCTTACTTAAAGAAACTTAATTTGGCAAAAATGAGTAATACACTTGTAATATGCATGTAGCAAATTTGAAAGAAACCTATGGCTCTGAGAAATTTTCCAAAAGTAGTCATCAAAATTAATCTGAGACCTTAAGAGTAATAGCTTTTAAATGAAGAGCTCATATTGCAAGGAAGCTAATTTGCAGGTACGCATGATCGCAAAAAATATCAAACAAGGCACAGAGAAGGAATCTAAGAGATCCTACCCAGAGTCCTTAATAGTATAAACAGGCTGATTAAAGAAAATTTAGAAATACATACAATTTGAAAAAGGAGAGACACTAACCACCTGACAAACGTGGAAACTAAGAGACATTGAAGTGTATCTTGTACGGGGCCACACTGGCTGTTTGTAACAGACCTGGGATCTCCTGGCTGGTCGTCCAGTGCACTTGTCTACATTTTACGAGTTTTCTTATGACCTATAAACTCAAAAAATTTCCAATTCTTTCATATAGAACACAAGTATGCACTGACCTAAGTTATATAGAGCCAAGACAGACTTTTAGAAAAATTAAATATTAAATTAAGCAAATACTTTTTTTTAAAGAAAGAAAATTCATCATATGCAGCCTCTGCCGAAGAAAATGCAGGTGAAGTACCTTTAGCCTCAGGGGAGCAGGAGAGAGTAAGCTGTCCTAGAGTCGTCTTGTTTCTCCAAAGAGGTCCTTAAGCTGGGCATTCAGCTGAGACTTGGGGGATTTGTGATAATTGCATCCATTTCCAGTTAATGTTTGTATATGCTGCCAGGTAAGAGTTGAGGTTCATTTTTTTGTATCTGGATGTCCGATTGTTCCAGCACCATTTGTTTGGTGTTCTGACTTAATAAGATATGAGATTGACTCTGGAGAAACTACAGATCCAAACTAAACATAGGTGACATGTATATCATATTGGATAGGCAAGCTTTCTTCCTCTTTAAGTAGACTGCCTTAGGAAACACAATTAATATTTTAAAAGTTCACCCAGAGGTAATGAGAACCTTGTTTTCTCTCAAAAGGCAGGAAAATGAAAAGTAAGCACCCACATTTCTGTACTTCATAAATGCTTTCCTTGGGAATTTTCTTTTTTCTTTTTTTTAAAGATTTTATTTATTTGAAAGACATAGAGACAGCCAGCGAGAGAGGGAACACAAGCAGGGGGAGTGGGAGAGGAAGAAGCAGGCTCATAGCAGAGGAGCCTGATGTGGGGCTCGATCCCACAACGCCGGGATCACACCCTGAGCTGAAGGCAGACACTTAACCGCTGTGCCACCCAGGCGCCCCTCCTTGGGAATTTTCTTAAATCACAAGTAGGAGTTAAAGAGAATACCATTTCAAGAAGCATAAGGGAAGCAATTGTTAGAATTCATCAAACATCCTAGGTAGAAGAATGCGGAGTGTGAAATCTGCGATTCCGTACACGAACTGGCCACAAATGCTCCAGTTCCGAAAGGATTTGCAGGTTTATGAGTCGAATTGTTCAAAAACTGTCCACTTGGTGGCACCATAGCGCTGCTGCAAGACTGAGCCTGTTGCTTCTGGTAAAGGTTCAGTTAGGGAACGACTTCTTAATGTAGGGTTTCATGATTCTTAAACATGTGGTCATACCACACTACGTGCCAACCACAGACAATTGCCCTAGTCATTTGCACAAGGGAAGAAAAAGAAAAAAAGCACTGTAGGTTGTTCAGGCAAAGACAGAGGGGCAGGATTTAAGAGGACTTGTAGGGCAGGTTGAACTAGCGGATGGATGAAAGCCAACCTAACCTGTCTTTTATCTACATTCTTAGACAGAAATGCCTCTGCTGGGGTTTTTTTTCCTTTCCCTTATGACTTGATTCTGAGCAGAAAAAGTGACACTAACGACATCAGCCCACACGAAAGCTGCTTTAAATATTTATTGAGCACCTGCTGTGCCATCATTATTTGGCACCATAAGTTACAGAGTAGAAGGCTAAACACACTTCTTACTCTTGATGTCCTTGCAGTCTACCAGGGAAGACAAGATATATGCATGAAACTGTAATTGCTGAATTGTGTGCTGGAGAGAGCCAACTGGAAGCCACAATTATGAAAGCCTTCACCGAGCAGGTGGGACTCTAGCTCGTCTTAAAGAATGGCTTCATTGTGGCACACAGCCTGTTGCTACACAGCTGGGTGGCAACAGTGCAGGACGGAGTAGGGCTCCCATGGGCAGTCTTTCCAGTGGCTGGCTGGGGAAGAGAGAGGTCAGAGTCTGTGCTCTGCAACAGTCAGTTAGAGAAGCAGCCATCCCAGCTGGATTTCCCTGCCTCTTCATCCAATTGATCCATTACTGAATGGATCCATTGACTCTTTAATCATTTTTGAACTTATGAAGACTTTTTCCTTCCGATGTTGGGCTAAACATAATCTATTGATTTACTTAATTTATATTTTATATATTTGAGCTAGGATTTCAAACACCAAATGTGTGGGATGTCTTGCCCTCAGTCCATATTGAAATATGTAGGGGTGAAGTGATATGAAGCTGGGGGTAGACCTTAACATATTTCAGCAAAGGAAAAATACTGCATATTGCTGTGCTGTGTGATTTTGATAATTGTTGGTTCTGGATGATGGGTACATTGGAGTTTATTGTGCTAATCTATTTTGTGGATGTTTGAAATGTTTTCTATAATACCTTTTTCTTAAAAATTTGTTGATAGTTTGAAAAGATAATTCTGGGAATGGACAAGGCTGAGCCTGGAGTTAAAGAAAGTAGATCCAGGTGAGGGTATAGAAAATGAGAAAATGGAGCAGAAGTTAGCAGGGAGACCTCCAGCTGGGAAAAGCATTAGTCACCAATTTATTCCACCCAGGACCTGATGGAAATGATGTCTGTCTTCCTGGGGAGATTTCCCAGTTAAAAAAGAATGTTTAGGAAATGGAATGCTGCTTCTTGCTTCAACCCACTTGTCCAGATGTGACAAGTGGGAGTTAAAGAGATAATCAGTCGAATGTGGATTATCAGGGACTGTGTATTGGGAAGGTAATAGCACCTGTTAAGCAAGGAATGTGTACGCACTTAACTCTTAAAGTACTTTTATACAGATCCTTTCAAACATATATAAAAAGCCATTCTTATGTCTGTTCTCTAGAGCCTCTCTTACGTTCTCTTTTCTCATCTGCAGGCTAAAGAGAAAGAGGCTAGCAAATCAAGAAACATCGCAAAAGGAAAAGATTTTTAAATGAGCCATGGTGTTATAGTGGACAGAGCACAGGACCGAAAGGTAAGAAAATATAGCTTAGAATTCTGGTTCTCCTACTTTCAAATTACAGGATTAAGGACAGTCATTTAACTTTTCAAAAATTCAGTTTATGCCTCTATAAAAGAGAGTGCTAATAACTTCACAAGTCAGCTTGTAAGGAATAGACAGTATAATGAAGTAATTTTTGAAGAGTTTACTTGTGGCCATTATGTGCAAACTCTCTCTCCTCCACCTTCCTTTGTATTCACCCCACAAGTCCTCAAGTCCGCAGCAGATACGGAAATACACAAGATTACAAATTATAGGTTCAGCTGAGACCCAACCGGGTATGAGATGAAAGCCATCTGGGAAGGACAGGAAAAGCAGAAGAACCCGGTTAATCTCCCCCAGGTGGAAGACAAGCTATCAGAGCAAGCCAGAAGGTTGGAGAGGGAGGAAGAAAAGTGTGTGGAGCAGCCTTGTGAAGGAGAATGATACAGGGATACCTGGGTGGCTCAGTTGGTTAGGTGTCTGCCTTCAGCTCAGGTCATGATCTTAGGGTCCTGGGATCGAGTCCCAAGTTGGGCTCCTTGCTCAGTGGGGAGCCTGCTTCTCCCTCTGCCTGCCGCTCCCCCTCTCTGACAAATACATAAATAAAATCTTAAAAAGAAAAAAAGAGAGAGAGAATGATACAAGGAAAAGTACTTCTCACTCCCAGCATTTCTTTCCCTGTGGAGGGAGTTTTTCTAAAGTGACACTCCTGGCCTTTTTTTGCCTTCTCACTTCACTCCCAGCAGAGGTGGAGGAGTGTATCAGATTCTGAGTTTGGAATGAGACACAGGACAAACAAGCTAGCTCTTTGCTCATCCTTTCTTTTGTGGCATCTGCCTGCCTGCCAAGAGCCTGAATTCTCATCTGCTTTCTCACTGAACGCACTGCTGTAACTATAGCGTAGTACATGGCAAAATGGGCTTCCTCATACTGAAATCCAACATTAGATGGAATTATCCACATATTCCACTGATGCTAGTAAAATTGCCGGCCTACCCCACATAGGGCAAATCCCCACTTACAGCTAAGGTTATTGGAGGGCCCACCCAATCCGCCATGAAATATATTGAGGAGAGACATATGGTGTTATGTATTGAATGTTTGTGTCCATTCCTCCCCCCCCCACTGATATATTGAAATTCTAACCCCCAGTGTGATGTTATTGTGAGGTGGGGCCATTGGGAAGTAATTAGGTCATGAGGGTGGAGCCCTCGTGAATGGGATTAGTGCCCTTACAAAAGGGACCCTAGAGCCTCCTCGGTCTGTTCTCCGCCCTGTGAGGACACGATGAGAAGCTGACCGTCTAAAGACCAGGAAGGGGGTCCTCACGAGACACTGGATCTGCCGGCTCTTTGATCTTGACTTTCCAGCTTCCAGAACTGTGACAAACAAATTTCTGTTGGTTACATCTACTTTGCTTTGTTATAGCAGTCCAAACTAAAACAGAGTGATCTTTCAAAACCACATCAGTTATCGTTCTTCTGCTTAAAATCTCCATGGCTTCCCACTTCTCCTGTAATACTATCCACACTTCTTGCTGTCGTCTCCTAGACCACACAGGATCTGCCTCTGCTACCCTCCTGTCTCATGTAGGAGGCAGTCCTCCCACCATTCTGGCCCTCTAACAGGCTCCTAAAAAGTGAAGACATCTCCACTCCTTTTCTATCGGCCCAGAACTTCCATCCCAGACCTTCACATGACTACTTTCTGATGCTCTAAGCCTCAACTTAAATATCACCTGCTCGGAGAGCCTTCACCTAATCACCTACATCATTTCTGAGTGCAGCATCCTGCCTTGTTCCCCAACATCCTAATAATTAATTATTATTTTAGATAGTTATGTACCTACTTGATTATTTGTTTTCTTCCTGCTCTATTGAGATATAACTGACATGTTACATTGTGTAAGTTTAAGGCATACAGTGTGTTTATTTGATATACTTATGTGTTGTGGAATGATTACCCAGGTAAGGTTAGTAAATATTTCCATCACCTGATATAATTATCATTTCTTTTTTGTGGTTAGAACACCTCAGATGTATTCTCCTAGCAACTTGCAAGTGTATAGTACAGTGCTGTTAACTAAAATCACCACACTGTACATTAGTAGTTTCCAGAATGTATTCATCTTGTAACTGGAAGTCTGTACCCTTTGAGCAATGTCTCCCCATTTCCCCCCAAACTCCCCAACAGTGTTTCTATCATTCTACTCTGTTTCTATGAATTTGGCTTTTTTAGATTCTATATATAAATGATATCATAGATTATTTGTTTTTCTCTGACTTATCTCACTTAGCATAATGTCCTCAAGGTCCATCCATATTGCTGCAAATGGCAGGGTTTCCTTCTTTCTCACGGCTAAATAGTATTCCATTATGTGTGTATATATACTATATATATGCATATATGTGTGTGTATAAATATCTTATATGTAATTATATATATGTTTATATGTATGTATATATGTTTTATATATAATTACATTATATATGTATATATGTGTGTATATATATATATGCACCTTATATATATAATTATATTATAATCATCTATCTTATTTTCTTTGGTATGCCCAGTATCTAGCACAATGCCTAGCTCAATAAATATTTGTTGATTGACAAAAGGAATGAACGATTACTGAGTCAGAGTGTATCTAAACTATAATTTTGCAGAGAATCTGGGGTTCAGGTGGACTCTTGAAGTTCTCTAAAGAGACAAGGGAACAGCACATTCAAGATAAGGAGAACACTAGAGTTCTTGGTACCTCTAGCCTAGATCGAGCCTGCCCCTCCCCGTATGCTTCAGGGGGATAGTAGAGCTTCTATTAATATTTATTTTTATTTTATCCTTTTCTACTTTTTATATATTATACATTTACATAATGTTTTACTGCAGTAATGCATGTAAATTTTATATAAATAAATATGAGCATAAAAAAGATGCAAGCCCCAAATTATTTTGATTAAAGATTTATCTGTCAAAAAAAGTGAGGAAACTTCCACCAGAGAGAATAAAAAAGCCACACATAGGGTCTAAGGCTGCGAAAGCAGCAAGTATGTCCGTGAGAATCTTATACGTTGTACTAAGGAAGGTGAGGCTGTGTTATTTAGGCCATGAGAAGCTACTAAAAATTGGGACTTTTGCTTTTTCCTGAGAGAATGCCTACTCTTAATGATGTTAGTGACTTTTTAAAAATTCTCTTTTTTAAAAAATTAAATAAAAGATTTTAAAGATATTATAAAAATAACTGTCCTTGGCATCCAAATGTAACTAACATTTTGCCATATTTGTAAGTTCTTTTTCAAAGAAATAAAACTTGACAGATAGATGTAAAGCCTGCATCCTTCCCTCTCCAATTTAACTCCCTCTCTTCCTCAACAATGTACACCTAAACAACATATTACTTTTTTTCACTCATCTTTTCAAATCTATCTTTACTGATAATTGCTTCATAGTGGGACACTATGGTCCCACTGTATGAATAAACCCTATTATTTATGAATTCCCCTACTAATGAACATTTGGATTATTTCAAATTTTTTGACATTACTAGTAGGTTTTTAGTATACACCCTTCATCAGATTTAAGAAGATTCCCTATATTTATAATCTGACAGGACTTTTTTAAAAAACAAATGAATCTTAAACTTTATCAAATATTTGTATTATGATTATCTGCTAAGATGTTCATATAATTTTACTTTTTCAATTAATGTATTAAATTACTTGGGTAGATTTTCCAGTATTAAACTATGCTTGATTTGCGAGTTAAAGTCAATGTTGGTTATAATTACAGTTTTAAAATATTGCTACCTGGATTTAATTTGCTGTTAATTTATTTCATAATTTTGCATCTCTGTCCATAAATGACATTTGTCAATAACCTTATTGCTTAGTTTTAGCATACAGGTCATGCTAGGCATATACAAGTCGATTATCTTGCCGCTTTTTCCTCTTGTCTGAAATGTTTATTTCTTGAAATTTCATGCAACTCATATTTTTTTTATCTAAAAATATGTTCTTTGGAAGAATAGATCTGAGAAAATTGGTCCAATTTAACAATTATTCACTTATTTAGCTTTTCTGTTTCTTCTGAGTTTGTTTTAATATTTATATTTTCCTAGGAAACTCTCCATTTTATTTATATTTTTCAATGGTTAGTTTCTATGAGTTCATATATATATAATATATATATGAGTTAATATATTAAATATATATATATACATATATATAGTATTTGTGGTTATGGCCCTATGTTCCTGTTGCAGTTCATTATTAATGGCTGCTTTTTATTTTTTATTTTTTGCTAAGTTTTCTTAAGGATATATATATATTTATCGGCCTTTTCACAAAATCGGTTTTGAGTTTGTTAATTATTACTATTGGTGATTTTTCTTTGCTTGTTTTCTCTATTCATTTCCGCTCTCATTGTGATTAACTTCTTATATTGTTTTGTAAGTTTACTGTTTTATGTTTACAGTATCTTAAAATGTGAAATCATTTATTGAAAATAATTTTTATTGTTTATAAGTAAATACATTAAAGTAGAAATTTCCTCCTAAATATTATAGCTGCATAATATAAATTTGAAATGTAGTGGTTTGTTGTTGTTGTTGTTGTTGTTGTTGTTGTTAAATATTTTATCATTTCCTGTGTGGTTTCCTTTTTAACCCATGGAGTTTGGGAGTTTGGGGGTTTTTTAAAGCTATCATTTTATTATTACTTTCTAACTTAATCACATTAAAGAACATGGTTTGTGTGACAGCATTTCTTTGGAATCTGTTGGAACAGTCTCTGTTACCTAATACACGTTCAATTTTTATAAATGTTGTATCTGTGCTTGAAAAGAATGTATATGCTTTATATATTGGGCCAAAGGTTTTGTCTGTGCGTGTTTATGTACAGTAAACTCAATATAGCAGACCAAATACTATTTATCCTTACTAATTTTATTTTGTCTATTTTATCTCTCTGGTCTTGATCAAGGTTTTTAAAATTATTCAACCATGATTGTAGGTTTTTCCATTCCATCCAAAGCATTTTGTGTTTTGTGGTTTGAGGCTACGTTGTCAAGTCTATACGTGCTCGTGATTATTATGCTCTTCTTGTGGACTGTTCTTTGATCATTGTGTAGGTCTGCCTCAATCCTATTAATGCATTTGACTACGTTTTCTTCTGTTTGACTTTAACATTTTCACAGCAGGTTTTGTTTTCATTATAAGCCTAGAGTATTTTCCTTTGTGGTTTTGTTTTATGGGTTTGTCTATAAGCCGTAAATAGCTTGATTTTTATGAAAACTTTTATTGGTACTTTAATAGGTAAGTTTAATCCATTTATACTTATTTTGATTAAAACATTTAGAATTATTTATGTCACACTGTGTGTTTTATGTTTGCCATGCTTTTTCTTTGCTTCCCCCCCCCCGACTGTTTCTTTCCTTTAGTTGATTTGATAAAGTTATTTTAATAAAAATGTAAAGGTTTCAGTATCTCTTTCCTTATAATAAAATAATAATTCTTTACACACTGAGCTTTTCTTTCTGATATATAGGTATCACTTAATTAATTTACAAATGTGTTCACCAAATAGGCATCATACTTCCTCTCTACAGTTTTTTGTTGTTGTTGTTAGACTAAATCATTGTAAAAAGCTCTTTAATCGAGGGCCTCTGGACAGAAAACTATTTTTGTGTATCTAAATATTGTCTATATTTTAAACTCAATTTTAAATAATAGTTTAGCTGGGGATGAAATTATATTTTGTGCTGCCAGTAAAACTCCAAGAAATTGGGGCATACAAGTCCTTCTTTGAAGGGGAATCTAGGTGGTTCTTCACAGAGCCCGCTATACCACAGTTCTCCTTCAGTCCTGACATGATTTGAGGGATGTCCCAAATTGAGTCCGCATGAAAGCAGCTTGGCTCACATTCTAATTGCTCAACTGTTTAATCTTCCCTTACATCCCACATACACTACTTTATGTAAATTATGAAGCTCTGGCAGGTGTCCCAGCCCATTTTTAGCTTACCTTTACAGTCTGGGGGATCTACCACTGTCCCTGTTTCCTTTTACACAATTAGTCTGGCACAAGTTTCTAATAATATATGGAGCAAATGTTGTCAGATCTTGGTTGTAATTTGAGAGGATCTGAATTTTTAGCAGTTCAACCCATTTATATTTACTTTGATTTATGCTTGTTAGAACACATTTATACTGCCTTATTTTCTATTTTCTACTTACTGTATTTTATTCTGATTTTCTATCTTCCACTTGGTAGATAAAATCTGGTCTGATGTGAAAGTTATACATTCTAATTTTCTTCCTGTGAGTATTCATCCTTATATTTATTTTTCTATAAATTTCTTAGCCATATGAATGTTCTATTTTTCCCTGAATAAGACAAGTACTTTACATTCTCTCCTATCTTTGGTCTCCTCTCCTACCCTACCTTTATTCTGAAGTGAAATGATATTACCATCTAGACTTTAACACTTCATTAAGGGTTGTTAGACACATTTTAAAAATCTGGTTTTATAGGCAATAGATAGATTTTAATAAATTATTGGATCATTCTTATTACTGAAATATTTCTGTATTAAAATGAATGTGGGAAGAATTATATATCATATGTTTGAATTTAAATTTGATAGAGACTCTTCTGTAAATTGCTTGCCAGTCTATAAGAACAAAACTAAGAATCTGAAGTATCAAAATTAAGGAAAATTTTATTGAAAGTTCTGAGCATGCATATTAACAAGGCACACCACAATCCAGACCAAATTAAATGATGAACTATTCTGGAAAATTTCCTGAACTTTAAGGATAATGAAAAATTTCTAAGACCTTTCAGGCAAAAAAAAATTGTTTTCTACAAAGAAGGAAAATTAGCCTTACCTCAAACTCTTCTTGTGTAACACTAATGCCATAAGACCATGAAACAAAGATCACAAATTATAAAGGGGAAATTGTGAGACCAAGAATGTAATAACCTGATGAATTGTTGACCATTTACTTAAGCTACAGATAAGAACTTAAAATACATTCCACCCTGGAGATAAAGTAATCAAAACTTAGAATGGGAAATATGGGATATAAAAAGTGTTTGAAAATAAGAAAATTATCAGGATTTATTATAAATAATCATTGGAAATACAGTTGCAAAATCAAATGTATATAGTAAAATCAATTTGAAAGAGAAGATCTGAAAGAGTGTAATTTAATGAACATAGTCCTGACCCCAGATTATAGCAACAAATTCGGAACTAGCTACCTGGATGCGGAAGGGAGAGAGACCTATAGCATATGGGACTGGTTCTTCCTTCCCTGGAGATGAAATTTCAGGCCAGTTCCATGACTTCTCATTACCTTCTGGTAGTAATTAGTATGTCAAATAATAACCAAAATTTAAACTCTATTTAGAGATTATCCCCTTTCTCAACTCAGGCATTTTACAAACGAACTCTCCGTAAGAAAATCATTGTTTGTTGGCTTCTCTCTTTTCTGGCACTGTTATCGCTCCTACCCATCTTCTAAGCTAGTTTTGGGACTCAATTATGTTGGGAAAAGGGAAAAGTAAATCAGCAAGAGAAAGAACTAACCCCATGAATAAATTTGAAGGAGTACCAGTAAATTAAAGTTGCCCAATGTTTACGTTCCATGGGTAATACTTGTTCAATATATGTCAGAGTCTCACAATTATACCCTTTGTTTTGTCTCCTGTCATATCTCCAACATCATGGACTGCTTGGCACACCATAGGAACTCAGTAAATATTTGTGATGAATGAGTGGACAAATAAGGAAGTACATGATACACAAAAGAGATGCACTAAAACGAAATGGCAAAGTTTAAAAAAAAAGAATGGGCCCAGGTTTTCCAGTCAAGTGTAAATTAAAATAAAGTAGAGGAAGCAGGATAAGTTGTATAAAATAGAATCCAAGTCAAAAACAAAAGCACTATAGGGGCACCTGGGTGGTTCATTCAATTAAGTGTCTGCCTTCAGCTCAGGTCATGATCCCAGGGTCCTGGGATCCAGTTCTGCATCAGGCTTCCTGCTCATCAGGGAGTCCGCTTCTCCCTCTGCCCCTCCCCACACTCATGCTTGCTATCTCTCTCTCTCTCTCTCTCCCTCTCTTGCAAAAATAAATAGATAAATCTTTTAAAAAAGGAACAGTATAAAAGGCATTAGTCATAATAAAAACATATCAATGAGCTTTAAGCACTAAATACAATAGATTTAAAATACAGAAAGTATGATTGTTAAAAATCAAAGCAGAAACAAAACATGTATATTCTAGAAGACTTTATAGATCATTTTTATCCTTTGACAGATCAAGTATACAAAAAAATAACAATGACATAAGGAATTTGAAATTTAGGGGGAAAAGAACCGTAAAAAAATACATAATTCCTTGTGTCTTGGGTGTATTTATAAAAAGTGATACTGTACGAGATTCACTATGTTGGCCTACCCAACATCATTCTGAACTTGATTCTCTGCAAAATAGGTACCTTTTCAGTTTTCCAGTCTCTGTCAGTAGGCTCTCTTGTGGCTGGGGGAGCCCATGGGCTTTAGTTCTGACCAAAGACACATCAGCAAGGACCGGCTAGTCCTGCCTCTTCGCTTCCTCCTTCTTCCTGCCTACAACATACACCAAATGTCCAGGATGCAGGCCCATCTCTGCATATCAGCAGAGCAGTAAAAGGGAAACACCCCTGTTCTTCAGGGCAGTCCTGGGCTTCTTACCGTGGACTGTTTCAGGACATGAGCCAGCCCCTTCCTCACGTAAGCCCCTGGTACTGCCTGTTAGGCACAGTGCTAACTTACATGGTCATGAAACACATCAATAAATACACCAACACAGAGCCCATCTAGGCCACATCCTCTAACCACAATTCAACAGAACTGGAAATAAGTAATAAGAGTTTTAAAGTCAATTATAAAATTTAAAGTGTTCTTCTCAATAAGTACAGCAAAGAAGAAAATAATGCAAATATATAGTAGTTGAACAAAAATAAGGTATTAAATTAAGAATTCTCAAGGTATAATTTCATTACAAATTCTACACCCCCCCTTAGGATTTTTTTTTAAGATTTATTTATTTATTTATTTATTTATCAGAGAGAAAGAGAGAGAGACTGAGGACAAGCAGGGGGAGCAGCAGGCAAAGGGAGAAGCAGGCTCCCCACTGAGCAAGGAGCCCCATGTGTGACTCGATCCCAGGACCCTGGGGTCATGACCTGAGCTGAAGGCAGATGCTTAACCAACTGAGCCACCCAGGCATCCCACTCTTAGGATTTCTTATCAATTCATTCTACTTTATTTTTTTCCCTAAAATTTATCACTTTCTAATATACTACGTAACTTACTCTATTTTTTCCACCTTCCTCTACCAATGTAAACTCCGTGAAGTCAAGGGTTTGTGTTGGTTTTGTTCACTGTGGCATCCCCACTTCTTGAAATATTGCCACAGTAGACATTCAATAAAATTATGAAATGAATTAATAATTCTGCTGAAGGCAATGCATAATCTTAATTTTTATTATTAAAATTAAATATGAAAATAAACAATCCAACTCAAGTTGAAAGAGATAAATAGCAGTCATCTAATAAATAAAATACCTAAGTAATGCAGAAAGAAAAGTAATAAAGATAAGGTGAAATGAATTTTGAGAAAAGTAGGTTTTATATTAAATGAAAAACTTCTTGATGAAAAAAATACAATAGATAAACCTTTGGTAAATCTAATCAAGAAAAGTGGAAAATCCCTAACAAAAATAGGGACCAAAACGCTATTATAACAGATAGAAAGGAGAATAATTAATGATGGTAGAGAACTATTTATAATTCCCTGCCTATAATATTTAGCATTGGAAAATAGACAATTTTCTGTGAAAATATAAATTTAATAAAATTGACTTAAGAAGGTCAACAAAATCGGAATAGACCAATAATCATCAGTAACTTAGAAATGGAAGGTAATTAAATCATTACTTAAGAAATAAAAGTCTTTCAGAAGGATTTTTTTTTTCAGTCTTTCAAACTGTCAAGGAAATACAAACTTCCGTTCTCTAGAAACTGTTAAAGAGCATAGAAGAACATGAAATTGGTGATGACGTTTATCAAGTGCCTTTTCACTCTCCATTGGTGGTATTTTTTTCCTGAGCCTATTGATTTGATTTATAGGCTTAATAAAAATCCTAGTAGTAAATCACTCCTGCATTGTCGTGGTGGAGAACTCGTTTACTAGACGGGTGAGTTCCGTTTGCTGGTCCAACCACACAGTAGAATGTTAAACAGCCAATTAAAGGGGAGGTTCTGAAGAAATTTTTATGACGTGAGAAAATGCTTATGAAATAATAGTGTTTTCTTTATTCCATTTTATTCCCTCTAGTGAGGTGAAAATTATACATCTTTGTTCTTGCATGTGGCGTTTCTCAACCTTAAATTCCACCTTGTCTGGAATTCCACTGCCTCCTTGGTTTTTGGCTGTCCTCCGGTGTGCTGTCTTGATAGCTGGTGGTCTACGGGGGGCCACCAAATGGTCTGCCAGTAGTTTGATAATTTTAAAGAAAAAGGTGATGAAATCATCTTGCTCACATACATTTCCCCAACTTGAAATATTAGATTAGTAATGATTTTCATAGAAATGTCATCACAATCTAGTAACCCTTGTGTTTTTAACAATTATCTGTGAACTGAAAGGGCATGTTATTTCACCTCAGGAATACTAAATTAAGAGCATGAACTTCTTCTCAGTGAACATATTTTCACATGATTTGCATATTTGCACATTTCCATTAATTAAAGGACTCTACCCAAAGGTGCTGGACAAGTTAGACCTCTTTTCTCTCCCCTATACTGAGTAGCTGGTAACAGCCCATTTGCCTCCAGATTAAAGTTGTGACAACTTCTGCCTGTGTTCTACTTGTGGAAAATTAGCATTTTTTCATATTATTCACATATTTGCATTATTTGAATGTTGTTTACATTTGGTATATTTGCATTTCGGCTTTTATGTTATAGCTCAAGTCAACAAAATGGATGGGTGGGTCGCAAGTGTTATATTAAAGAGTAAGCGGAGTCATTGACAGGCTGATTTGAAGATGTATATGGAAATAGAAGGATCTAGAAGAGTCAAAATTATCTTAATAAAGGATGGGATTTATTTTGTGAATTTTAAAAACTATGTTTTATGATTTTGAATGGCTTGTTGGTGCACATATTAGCTTGAATAGCCTGAATCTGTCACTTTAGGACTGAAATGCACAGAACATAAGATATCAGAATTTTTTTTTTAAAGATTTTATTTATTTATTCGACAGGATAGAGACAGCCAGCGAGAGAGGGAACACAAGCAGGGGGAGTGGGAGAGGAAGAAGCAGGCTCATAGCAGAGGAGCCTGATGTGGGGCTCGATCCCATAACACCGGGATCACGCCCTGAGCCGAAGGCAGACGCTTAACCGCTGTGCCACCCAGGCGCCCCAAGATATCAGAATTTTTAATAAGACAAAGCAAATAATACAATGGGAGAGAGCATTTGACCCTTTCCCATTACTTGATCATTTTCTTCCCGTGCTCAAAAAAGAGATTGGCAATACTGGATCTATTTAAAAAAAAAAAATCACATCAAGGGGCATCTGGCTAGCTTAGTCAGAAGAGCATGTGACTCTTGATCTCGGGATTTTAAGTTTGAGCCCCAAGTTGGGTGTAGAGATTACTTAAAAATAAGATCTTTAAAAAAATAATAAAATGAAATAAATTAAAAATCACATCAGAATGTTGGAACTCTCTGCATTGTCTGATTGGAGGAGGGGTCCAATTTCCAGTGTGGCAGGGTATACTGGTGGCTGGTCCACTGGAATTGCGAGGTCCCTGTGCTTCTTGGTCCTAGCATCTGACTGGGCGTTACCCATGGCAGAACACCTACAGAACTCTGTTAGGATTTATGCTAGAAGAACATGCTGAAGTCTCTTTTTCCCTTTCCTCTTTCTTGCCCCTACTTGTTATAGAGTTACAGATGCCTCCTGATCCTTTCTCCAGACCCACAGCTCATGCTAGACAAGCACCAAGTATTTTATCACGCTCTATTTAAGAAAGGTTGCCACAAGTTTAATCAGCTAGGTTGCCACCAGCTGCTCAGTATGGGGAGAGACAAGGCATCCAGATCCATCAGATGTAATTAATTATCTGACCATTACCCCAAACGCCCTCCCCCTTCATGCTCTTTGCATCAGTTGGCCCTGAGCTGGAGTGTCTGAGCTTCCTGGGGAAGGATCCTTACCTGTGTGAGCTATTCCTATGGTTTTTATTCTTCTCTTTTCTGTCCCAGCAGAGAGGGAAACAGCAGAAAGGAGAAGATTGACAATAAACGAAGGAAGAAATAATTGATGGAGTAAGTTTCCTGAGGGTCTGGAAAAGACAGAATTGTGAACACAGGTAGAACAGAAATAGCAACACTTTTTGTTAAATGGAGAGAAGACAGGAGAGCAGGGAACAAGGAGAGCCTTAGATGAATTATCACGGTGCTTTGTGTGCAATAGCGACTCATATACCTCCTGAATTCAACGGGTATTAAGCAGTGACACAAACTACCGGCTCTTGATGAGTAAGAAAAGGTGTCACTGAAACATTATACCCAGCAATCAGCCATGTGGAAATTTAATATAGATATGTTGAGCAAAGCACTGGGTTGGGTTGGCCATGTGGTTGACCTAATAGAGTAAATGGTAAACTCAGTAGTCACCTATTCTTTTAATTATAATGATTACCAAATGCACCTCGTTAGTCATATCAGGACTAACCTGCACTGGCAGCATAAACCCTCTCCCAACTAACAAGGATTGAGCTCTTAAGTGTCAGGCTCTGTGCCAAATACTTAAATACATTGTAGTTTCTTTTAATTTCCCAAAACAACACAGGGAAAGAAAGTGACTCAGAGAAATTAAGTACTTTGCCAAGGCCAGAAGTCTAGAGAACAGGGCAGAGATTCAAACTCAGATCTGCCTCGCTTGAAAGCCCACTCCACATAATTAAAATTAATTAATTTTAAAGATCAACTTTCAGTAAATTAATTGCATGCTAGAAAGATACTGTTGAAGTACCTAACAAGACAACAATACCACTTAACCCGACTCTGTTGTAGAGCTCTATAAAGGGTCATAGATCTGCGGGTATTTTCCGAAAACTGACAACTTGTGGACGGAGCATAACTTTGTGTTCAGCTCTAGCCTTCCTGTATTCTGGTGAGAAAGCAATTTAAAAATGCCTCCTATTTCTCTCCTCTGAATTTGAGGTCCTCTATTATTTTCTGTTGTCAAAACTCAAACAAACCTTATTATTTTATTAGGTCATTGGATATGATTTATTTGTCTCCCAGGAGGAGTGACTGTAGAAAGGGAGAGTGACAGGACTTATCAGGCCCTGAGTGGACTGAGCTCACCCATTAAGTTAGCCTGTCTGCCCTGCTCTTGACAGTTATTAATGCTTCCATCTCCCACTGCTCCACTGCCTGCTCTTCGGGAGTGCCAATTCCAGATGTCATTTACACTCTGACAGTGCTCACAGCCCAAACAGGCCAGTGGTTTCCACGTCTTGGGCATAGCCCTTCTGTAACAGTGCCCTGGTTGGCCACCTTCCCATGCCTCCTCCAGGAAGCCCAAAATGGCCAGCCAGAGCCAGTCACAGCCTCTGAAACAACCCGCACATCCTTGCTCAGGCCAGTTTCAGGTTGAAATTGTTTCTCAGCAAGCAAACATTGCATGCAGCTAATTCCCCATTAACCTGACATTCCCTGCTTGACCTCCATCAGCCTTCATTGTGTTACAGACTTTCGTGGTTGGTGAGCCCTACAAGCCTGCTATTTGGCCACCATAACAGCTGTTCCTCCCAGAGGCTGGGTGAAGAGGAACAGGGAGAGATACGATTTCCTTGTATCAGTCAGATGTGCTAGGTTATGCTGTGGTAACAAATGACCCCAAAGTCTCAGCGGCATACAGCAACAAAGGTCTATTTCTCATTCATATTTTGTGTCTATGGTAGCTTGGCCTCAGCTCTGCACCATACCAGCTTCACTCCAGGATGAGGCTGAAGAGCAAACGTTTCTGGGGAACATTAAGACTGTGGCAGAGGCAAATGACGCATGACAAAACTCCAGCTCATTCTCAAATCTCCTTTCCCCACTTCATCCACAAAGCAAGTGCAATGGCCACTCCTGATATCAACAGAGAGGGAATGTGAAATCCTCCTTCAGGGAGTGGCGCCCCATGGAGGGGCAGCAACCGTCTGAGCATTAATATGCTCTACCACTCTCCCTTTGGAGACCTGTCACAACATCACCAAATTGTCTTAGAAGGAGCACCGTGTGTGGACCTCAAGTCTCAAGATTTCACAAGATGCCGCCAGAGCAGCAGACGCCATTTTCTCAGCCGTGCCTGCCATATTGAGTTGAGCTCCTCTGACACTGACAGATGGCACTGGTGTCCTAGAGACTCCCCAAGGTGAGTCGAGGTGTTGCTCCTGGTCTTCGTAATTCCTAGGCTCTGTGATCCCAATACCTTAAGAAGTGGACCTCAACCCTTGCCCGCCCCTGGGGCAAGGTACGTAGAGAAGCTCCTCAACCACAGGCTGCATTTGTGTCAGTGAAGAACACTCTATCCTGAGTCACTTCTTTTTACAGCCTGTCAGAGACCAAATTAGATCACTTTGAAGGAATACATTATGACCCATCTGTCCATTCACATAAATCACTGACCTTCCTTTTTCTGCCCTAGCAGAAGGGTGTTCAAAACAGTTGTCTCTGAGATAAATCTTGACCAATTTAGTAGTATAAATGTTGTTGTGCTTGATGTTTTATGCTATGATTATTGCTTTATTGAAATGTATAGGACTTAATAAGATAATGCTGTCCCTAGCAACATGAGGTACATGTGAAATAAAGATGATTTGATGATTTGAATTTTATTAATATACAGAAAATGACAGTGCAGGAAGTTCTTCTAAATATAGTTATTCAAAATCCAGTTGAAAATCATTTCAAAAGTGTTAATAATATAATAATATAATTTTAAATACACCATATTGGAGCTGCACACACACACACACACACACACACACACAAATTATACATATATGCATATATATATATGATATTGTGATTTATTGAAGAAATATATAGTCTTCATCCCCATTTCTGGCTCACAGATCTCAAAAATCTTGAAATTTCCTAAGTGTTGAAAGTGATAAAGATGCCTTTTGTTATGCTAATGAAGTGACTTTTGGAATGCACAAAAGGATGGGGGCTGGTTGACAATGGAGCCACCTACTTGTTTAGAGGGTTGGAACTTTCAGTCCCACCCTGGACCTCCAGAGAAGAAAGAGGGGCCGGAGGTTGAACAGTCAACAATGGCCAATGATTTAATCAGTCATGCCTATGTGATGAAGCTTCCACAAAAATCCAAAAGGATAGGGTTTGGAGAGGTTCCAGGTTGATGCACACATGGAGATTTGGGGAGAATGACACACAAGAGAGCATGGAAGCCTTGAGCCGTTCCCACATACCTTGCCCTATGCATCTCTTCCCTCTGGCGGTTCCTGAGTTGTATTCTTTAATAATAAACCAGTGATTTAGTAAGTAAAAGGTTTGAGTTCTGTGAGCTGCTCTAGCAAAGTAATTGAACCTGAGGGGGAGGTCCTGGGAACCACTGATTTGTAACTAGTGGGTCAGAAGCACAGATGACAACCTGGACTTACAACTGGCATGGGGTAGCTGGGGTGTAGTCTTGTAGGACTTAACTTGTGGAATCCGATGCTAACTCCAGGTAGATAGTGTCAAAATTGAGTTGAACTGCAAGACACCCTACTAGTGTTTGAGAATTGCTTGGTATTGTGTAGGAAGCCCTCCCCAGCATACATGTGCACATACATGTGGAAATTGGGTCCAAGAACCTAAATATATATAATTCACATAATTACTTGTCAAGCATTTATTACTCCTGTAAATCAGGGAGACAGAGACAACCAATGTAAAAAGAATCTCCCATGGTAACCTTTTATAAATAGCCTAGAACTGCTATACCATTGCAGTTGCGTTTTTAAACTCATGTTAAAACAACTGATATTTCTTCATCTGGGAAATATTTATTGAGCACCAACCATGAACCAGACACTGTTCTAGGCACAGAGGACACAGCAGGCAAAAATCCCAGTCTTCGTGGAACTTTGGTCCCAGTTGAAGGAGAAAAACAGGAAATGAAATATAGTGGCGATCCTCTGTATGCTCTTCCTGACCTCCCCGCCAGCCTCCTCCACCCTGAGCTGTGCGTCTGCACAGACCACATCAACAAGCTCGCTTACCTTCTCATCTCCAGTGGGATTTGGCCAATGGGAGGGACTGGCCACTCAAGGGGAGAAAAAAGTTGTGGACTTTGTTCCTCATGGGATGGCTCTATCCTTCTCCCAAAGGTGTCTTCCCCAAGCTGCTATCCTTTCTAGATTTTTCTCTCCTGTCTAGTAATTGCCTTTTCACTTTTCCCCTACAGGCCTGGAGGTGTCCATGGCCCCCACATCCCTACCGCCACTGTTGCCAGTCCCACAGCCCTACATGAGCCCTTGCTGGTTTCCCTAAACCTTGCCCACATTTTTGTCAATATTTCTTTGATTATACTGTGCTCCAATCCCCCGGTTCAAGGATAATGTGTCCAGTTATAATCCTGACCGATACACAAAATAAGGAAATAAGGTGTATAGTAACTTAGATATTAGTAAGTGCTGTTGAGAAACACAAAGCAGGGCAAGGGGATAGAGTTGTTGGCTCAGGGCAGGTGGTGCTTTCTAAACAACATCATCAGTGAAGACTTCTTCAGAAGTATGTGATGCTACAAATGTGCCTAGCTCCAGCAGAACTTTCCTTTCAAAGGAAAGGAAAAGTGGGAAAGGAGCTCCAGAATTTAAAACCTGGAATTGAAGAACATCACTGGTTGCAGCAGAGGCAAGAGTAGGGGTGAAGGCTCAGAGCGCTTGCATGCAGCCCGGTCCATCTCCTTGCTCTCATGGCAGCAGTCTTCACTAACCTCAGCCTTGGCTTCTGTGGTACTCGATTGGCCCTGGACTCTGAGACACTCAGAACCAAGAATGGTATAAAATATTCTGTTCTTAATCCTCCCCAAGGTTTATACCACATCCCTCCAGAGAAACACGAAACTCCTCATCTCACCCTCAGGAATAGCTTCCATGGAACCACGATTTAACATTCTGTCCTCATCTCTCATCCATGGCTGGAAAAAAAAAATGCCTCACGTGTATTTGTCTTTTCATCTCTATTTGTAAGATTGACATTAAGTTTCTTGTTCCTGTTTCCCTCAGTGTCTTCTCTACAAAGTTATAGGATAAATTACCTCAGATCTCAGGACAGGAAAAGTGTTCTCCCTCTGGATGAACTTGGATGCTTCCTTCTACTGGACAATGAGAAGTAGGTACCCTTTCGTGTTTTCCTCTTGGCATTGGCTAACAGGAAACTTAGAGCTAAGTGTCATGCTAAATTGCTATGACTTTTCTCAAAGATGTTTTCTTTTTTTTTTTAAAGATTTTATTTATTCATTCGACAGAGATAGAGACAGCCAGCGAGAGAGGGAACACAAGCAGGGGGAGTGGGAGAGGAAGAAGCAGGCTCATAGCAGAGGAGCCTGATGTGGGGCTCAATCCCATAACGCCAGGATCACGCCCTGAGCCGAAGGCAGACGCTTAACCGCTATGCCACCCAGGCGCCCCTCAAAGATGTTTTCTTAATGTAATTTTCTTTTCTATTTTCCTTTCTACGGTTTTTGTTTTATATGTTTTCTTTTATTGTATATGTGATTTTCTTATAGAACTAGGTAGGCTATAAATAAATATTATAATGCAATCTAATTAAAATATCTTATTTTGATTTGGTTGACTATTTTTCCTGACGATATCTACATCAAAATAATCTATGAATTATGAATATGAAAACTTTAGCCAAGTAAAATTACTGGTCTCTATGCTAACAAAAACAAGCAATTTGGATGATTTTTCTTTCCTGCTCAAGAGACTGTGTTTCTTCATTCATGAAAAGAAAAACAATACTTCTAGGTAATTTATTATTGTCAGGATCGGTGCTTGGTACTGAGGGCTCAAAGATAAATGTGGTACAGACCTTATCCTCAAGGAATTTACTGTCTAGAATTAAGTTTACTTATTCTTTCCAACTTCTTATTCAGAACCAGTATTTATTTGTAGCTAAAAACTAATTTGCAAAATAATACATTTTTTAAAGCAAAATTAGCCTTCCCACTTAGCTCTGTTCTCTCATGCCAACAGAGATAAAAGAAATAAAAATTCTAAACATTCTGCAATGGTAGCTTGCCCCCAAACAAACATAAGATTGGTTTTAAAATACTTCCTGCAATAAAGCACTTAAGGAGGTCCCACAGCTTCCGACAAGCTGCTGGAGGCCACCCTGCTCCCTTCAACATCAAATCCCCTTAAAACATTTCAAATCAATATCTGCCCTTGAAAGCCTGAAATGTAGCCACCTAATAGGTCAAGCTATCCTTTTATATCAATCATAATTCCTAGCAGGTTTTGTAATTTTCCAAGTTTAATAAATCATCGTGTGCCATTGACTAGGCTAAAACTATCCACCCAAGTATTTTAAGACATCCCGGTTCCAGATCTGAGTGGTCCCGGTGACTCTCTTAGCTTCTATAACATTCATTCCTTTGACAAATACTCGTTAAGCACTGCAGCGGTCCAGGCTCAATACTATGTGTGGGGATTTAAAGGGTAAACAAGGCAGACATGCGCTCTGCCCTCGCGGAGCTGTGTCTAACAGAGAACGCAAGGAGGAAACAAGTAACTGTGAGGAGGACAGAGATTTGTGTCTGTTGCCTTCGCTGCCGTATCTCTCACGCCGGTAACGATGTCAGGCTCAGGAAGTATTTGGGGGATGAAGCACAGAGTCTATAAGAGCATATGCCAGGGGCTTCAGCCGGTCTGGGAAGCTGGAGGTGGTCAGCCTAAAGAAATGGCATTTCTTCTGATACTTAAATGAAGAGTTGAAGAGGAGAGGCAAGAGGGACACACGTGGAAGAAAAACTTGGTTCAGATGCCCAGGGGAAAAGGAACTGAAGTTTTATTTACACAGGCAGACAGACAGACAGACATACCCAGAATGGCTGATGTGGAAAGCATAGAGCAGATCAGCAAGAGCTGCGACTGACAAATTTGAGACAAGCGCCAGCTCAGACAATCTTACCAAGCAAGTTAAGGATTTTACCCTTTATTCTACAGGCAATGGGAAACCACTGACGTGTTTTAAGTGGATGGGTGACACGATCAGGTTTGTATTTTTAATAGATTGTTCTAGGGACAGAGAGAAGTCCTTGTCGCTGATGTTAAAGAGGGATGCCTTGATTCTCATAGTCTTCCTATTGCCCTATACCTGTTAGTCCCCTTTTTGCTTGCTCTGTGGTGTTCGATTTATAAGACATCTTTGTCAAAATCCCATACCCCTCCTGTGAGCCCAGCCTTTCCCCTCAGAGAGGGCAGCATCATTGTCTCTTATCAGAGACTTTGTTCCTTCATCCATGTTTTTTTATTCCACGTACCCTTCCTATCATAAACGTACCTTACCTTGACTTGCAATACCATAGACATGTAATTATGCCCCAAGATTCTTCTCTCCTCTGTGATGACTCAATGCACTTAATATCCGAACAAGCAAATTCAAGCTTCTTTGCCTCAAGAAGTACAAAGCCCTGCACGATTCTGAGAATACCCAGACAACGCTCACATTCCTCTGGTACAGTTTGCTCTTGCTCCGATCTGCTGCTCCCTAATCATTTCCGGTGGGCTTGTCATCACTTTCATATGCCGCCCCAACAGTCTGCAGGTGTACATTGCCCCCAAACACAGACCTCCCTTCAACCCCCAAAGCACCATTGAAGACTCAAGAACAGAGGAGAATTTCAAGGAAAAACAGAACTGAACTTACCAGCTCTCACTGTTATCACATCCTTAAGTGGAGGTCCCGGGTTGGTTGATAGTTTGCTCTATAGCCCTCAGCCAGCTGCTCTGTTATGGGAACCAGTGTCAGTTCAAATGAGGGTTTGGTTCTTGCTCAACCTCCCTCCTGTGTTCAGTGCCCAAACCTTCCTTTTCCCTTAACCCCAACCCGAGGGACTAAACCTGGCAGTCCCATAATAATCTGCAGGAGTCGTCAACCTATGCAGAATGATGATAGCTATTTACACTCCTCCATGTTTCAACCTTTCCCTTCCAGACTAGCTGCTGGGATTTACTTAACTTGGAAAACCAAAAGGCCTGTTATAATGTTTTCTTCCGCACTAAAAAGCAATCTTCCTTTGAAAGACAATTCTGCAACATCTCCCTAGAACGCAGTCATGAAGCAGTTTTTTAAATAACATTTTTTATTCGCCTTATAGATGTACAAATATGTTTAATGGGGGGAAATTATACATACACCCACACGGTGGTTCTCAAATTTTCCAAACTAATTACTCCTAACAAGTGAGAATTCCTGGAGGAGCTGAGCGTATTATGTCTAAGCAGGCTATGGCAAGCATATTATTTCTTTGGAGTCTTGTATTTTATCTTCTAAAATTCACATACATTTTCGCATCCACTGCATAATATGTCCATTTATTTCAATACATAACAATAGAATGAAATACACTTAAACCCAGCCATAGTGCTGTAAGTGGGATCCACAAATTTCTATCATATAAAATACAGAATGGCATTATTCCAAGATTATTGAAACGACCTCGGCAAGCCTACAGAGGTGGGAGTTCTGGGGGGCCCCCAAGTTATATACACATTTCCATTATCATGGGCATCACTGATATCCTGATACTTTTTGAGAACACCACAGTATGTGATTTATACCAAAAAGCATGATAAGGAATGAATATAGACTAATCAAGCTCCATCATAATAGCATTTTGGCACTTACCAAGGTTCACTCACTAGGTAAGTGACTTGATCCTACCCACCAACTTTGATGAGAAAATGTTATTCAACTTCCTGCCTCAAAGAAATTAGAAATTATTGCATATAATGAAATCTTGATGTCACTTTCAAAGAGTTGAAACTTTGAATGTTTTCTTCACCCTTTTCTCCTAGAAAAGAGCCTAAAGCAAAGATTAAGATGCCAACATTTTACATAAGAAGAACAAGCCAGGAGCAAAATCAAGGCGATGGGAAAACGGAGGTCAGGCAAAGTGCAAAGCACTGTTTTCACAGCAGTTTGCTTATCTCAGGATCAAGATGATAATCCTAAGGGAGGTTTCTTGGATTGATTTACTCAGTACATACAAACTCTCTGAAAGAGTAACAGGGAGAAACCATGGGACAGAGAAAACAGGGAGAATTAATCTGCCTCCTGTTTTCCAGATTTATTTCAAGAGCATCTAATTCCCCCCCACTCCATTCTCTGGGCAACTGCTCATGACAATAGAGTCCTTGTTCTAGAATGAGAGATTTCATCTAAGTCCAGAAGTGGAGAGGACCCCAGGTAGGTGGAGAGCGGAACAAGAACAAGAAGGAAGTTGTCAAGAGCCTCTGAGAAAGTTCAGAAGGCTCGTGTCCCCAAAACAAGAAAGTTAGACACAAAGGACGAAATTCTATCCTATTCAACACCTGTTGGATGTCCAAAAAAAAGATAATCATCTTGACCTGAAGATGAAGGAACTTCCCATGAAGTCTACAATATTGTCCCTCTGATTTCAACTCCCCAATCTATAAAATTTTACAGCAGTTTCTAGTCTCTTATCCCCAAACTACTATTTAAAATGTCTTCTTGTACAGTTTTCTAAGCGTGTATGTAATACTTGCCCCCTCCCATCGTATTCTTGGTTGCTCTAAATCAGGGACGAAAGTAATACAGCTTAATAGTTAAGAACATTGACACTGGGCAATTTACTAACCATTGGAATTCTGTTTCTTAATAAACTCAGTCTTTTGTAACCTATAATGCAATAATGCATAAAAATCACTTTGTAAATGCCTGATATCTGGCACTTAAATATTTTGTATTGCTGCTATCATTATTATTTTTCATACCACAAATCAATTAATAAGGTATGGAGCATACCATAAATGTTCCGTCAAGTGTTTTTGTTCCATGATTGATCCATGCAGCCTATGCTTTTTAAAATACCCCTCTGTACAGGAAGGAATAAAATACTTCTCTGGGTCCTTTTTGATTTATTTGTCAAATGAAGGGATTAGACTACATGATCTCAGAACTCCATAAATTTACTGGTTATTTATTAAAGTTATTTGTTTTTGTTGCAACATCTACTTGCAATCTCTTCTAGCTACTAGCCAAGGTAAGTATGACAACATGTACTATTATGGAGAAATTATGAAAATAAGCACTGGGTGTGTGAGGTATGATTCACAATGATGACGCAGATGATGCTCCACTTAGATATCTAACTGCTCTACCAAAATCAAGCAGATACAAAACCGAACTCATCATCTCCTGCCATAAAATTGCTCTTTTTCTCTCTATCACAATGAGTAATTTGTCCATCCACCCAGGAGCTCATGGCAAAGACCAAGGTGGCATTTCCTTTAACCTCAGCGTGTCTTGTTATATAGACTCCATCCAGTACACCCCCAGGAGCACCACTTCTTTCCAGCCGCCATCATCTCTGTCTTGATAAGAGCACAATAATCGCCTTATTTCCCTACAATTATTCTCAAATCCTCTAATCCATTCTTCACACCCCCGGATATGTCCATTTTATTTTATTTTATTTTTTAAGATTTTATTTATTTTTATTTATTTATTTTTTTTTTAAGATTTTATTTATTTATGTGACAGAGAGACAGCCAGTGAGAGAGGGAACACAGCAGGGGGAGTGGGAGAGGAAGAAGCAGGCTCCCAGCGGAGGAGCCTGATGTGGGACTCGATCCTGGAACGCCAGGATCACGCCCTGAGCCGAAGGCAGACGCTTTAACGACTGCGCTACCCAGGCGCCCCCAGATTTTATTTATTTTTTTGACAGAGACAGTGAGAGAGGGAACACAAGCAAGGGGAGTGTGAGAGGGAGAAGCAGGCTTCCCACCAAGCAGGGAGCCTGATGCGGGGCTTGATCCCAGGACCCTGGGATCATGACCTGAGCTGAAGGCAGACGCTAAATGGCTGAGCCACCCAGGCACCCCCCAAATTATAATCCCTCCGTGTCTTCTTTAGTAGATTAGATTATAGGAAAAAAACAAACCACTCACCCACCGGCCTCTTTCTGTGCCCCCGTGATGTTGGTCATGGCCATGCGACTTAGGCCATGTGATGCAAGCAGAAGCTGTGCCCATTGTTTGCTGTCAGTCTTGTTCTTTTGTGCTTTTGCTATGACCATGAGAAAGAGTTTCTTTTGGCAGCTACTGGCCCTTGGGCCTACACCACAGAGTGATGCGTGTGGAGCGGAGCCACTTCCGCTGACCTCAGATCGCACCCTAAAGCCAAGCCAACGCAGTCAACTTGTGTAAGCAAAAAATAAATGCTTACTGTCATATGCCCCTCAGAGGGTCGTTTGTCCTGCAGCAATCACTGATACAGCTTCATGTAAAATCCACTTAGAAAGACTTAAGATGGCCCCTTATAGGTTTCTTCAGCCTTGGCTTGTACCATGCTCCCTCTTCTTCCTCCCCACACTAGACTCTGACCACCCTCTCAGTTCTTCAAATATGTCAAAGGCCTTTCCCAGCATGGAGCGTCTACATACGTTGTGCTCTCTTGGCCTGGCTGCTGTTTCTGTCCTTTTAGTCAAGCCACCTCCGACTCATATTCAATCTATCCATCCATGTCCATGCTGTAGAAAAACAGCTTTAAACCTCCTCCTCACCAAACACCAGACTGCGAAGCCTGCCCTTATTACATAGTTCCTCCTCACTTTGTGCATTTCTTTCATTGCACTCAAGAGAATTGTGATTTATTGGCTTGGGAAAATAGTTAATGTCTCTTACACTGAAGAGTGAGCTCTGTCATATCAAAGATGAAGTCGGTCTTATTTACCTCTGTGCCATCATGACTATCTAGAGTAAACTGTTTGATGACTTGTATTTCCTTGATTGGAGCAGACTAAAATACTGTTTACACACTGTCTCTCTTATATCAAATGATGTCAGTAAAACTATTATATGTTAGAGCCCTTCAGGTGCGGGTTGTTTCAATTGAGCAGACAATTTTCTTGTCTTTCTAGGATCCAGTCTATTTCTCATATTCTTGTCACTATGATACATCCAGGTATGTCACCAGACTGAAATGATAGCTAACAATCTTTTCCTTGTTTTATTGCTAGCAATATCATTTGACCAATTGAATTATGATACCCCATTTGTAAACAAAAAATGTAGAAGAAATTATAGGGGCGCCTGGGTTGCACAGCGGTTAAGCGTCTGCCTTCAGCTCAGGGTGTGATCCCGGCGTTACGGGATCGAGCCCCACATCGGGCTCCTCCGCTGGGAGCCTGCTTCTTCCTCTCCCACTCCCCCTGCTTGTGTTCCCTCTCTCGCTGGCTGTCTCTATCTCTGTCAAATAAATAAATAAAATCTTTAAAAAAAAAAGAAATTATAACAGAACTTCTTTTTTAATGTTAAGGAAATTTTTAAATTAAAATAAAATGTTGCCAAGGGAGAAGGGTGAAATGAAAATATCTTGAGTCCAGAATTGTAATGGAGGAAGGGGCAAACCAGGTAACGGTTGGGAAAAAATCCAAACCTGTTATCCCATATGTGCAAGAAATTGTAATTGGCAAGAAAAGAAAGAGAGAGGGAGGGAGGGAGGAAAAGAAGAGAAGGAAGGAAAAAAGACTTTCTGTATCAGCAGCCCCAGGTGCTTGGAACTGAATTGGAACATAAGCTCCTGCCTGTAAAATAATATCCCTCACCAGGCTGCAAAAATAGCTGTGAAGGGGTTAACACACGGTCTGAAGGCTGGAACTCTGCCTGGGCCACTCTCTGCTAAAGCAGCTGTGTAAGCAACAGACTCTGTAACCTTCAGAGCAGCTGTTAGGAGCAGCAGAGAATGGGGGTCAGCCCATATGGGGAAAACAGGTCAAATCAGCATTTTTACACAGAAAAACTCAAGGTAAACCTTCTTGCAGAGTTTTTTGATAGGCCCTTCTATAGTAGCTAAAATCTGTTCTTCCATCACTATCAACCATTAGCAAGCAAGACCAGGAAGACCAGATTTTATCAGGCTTCTCTTCAAGAATGACCCACATAGATGGGCCCCCAAACACCTGTGTTTCCCTACCTGGGGACAAAACAATTTGATGATAAACTGAGCTGCATCTTAAAGGTTGTTTGCATGCTGTGGCTGGATTCTCTTAAGTGATATGTGGAAGGTACTTAACATTACACCCATGTAGAGAATGTTTATGGTCTGATCCACCCCAAATAACACCTGTTCCTGTGTTGTGTTACTGCCTCTACTCAGCCATAGGAATAAAAGAAAAATTGCCATTTTCTTACATATCCCACCTAGTCGCCACCGTTGACCTAGGGATACTTACCCAACAGAAACTGGATTAATAAGAGTATCCCACATCCTGGACACAGTTTATTGGCCTGGGATGGGGTACAGGTATCCTTCACTTTTCAAAAGTTCTCCTTATGCCACTTCGCTTTTAGGAAAGACCTACTATTAGTACCTGATTTCACTAATCCAAAGAAAGGTGAAGAGGATTTTCACTTTTAAGAAAAAAGAAAAGTGATGGGGCGCCTGGGTGGCACAGTGGTTAAGCGTCTGCCTTCCGCTCAGGGCGTGATCCCGGCATTATGGGATCGAGCCCCACATCAGGCTCCTCCGCTATGAGCCTGCTTCTTCTCCCACTCCCCCTGCTTGTGTTCCCTCTCTCGCTGGCTGTCTCTATCTCTGTCGAATAAATAAATAAAATCTTTAAAAAAAAGAAAAAGAAAAAAGAAAAGTGAAAATAGCGTTCAACCTTTGTTTGCAGTCTGCTGTCAGAGGCAGCACACACCCTGAGCTATGAGTGGCGCCCCCAAGCTCCTTCCCTGGGAACTACACTCAGCATCTTCACATCAAGCCACCAGAGCTTTGAACTGCATCTGTGAGCATCTGTGCTTTATCTTGATTTGTTTTGTGCATCCATTAGCAAGATGTGCTAAGGTACCAGAAAAGCCCAAGAGAGGTAGTTTTGGGGGTCTTGGAACACTCAAAAATTTTTTCCACGTAAATTGATGTTAATTGCTTCTTCACTTTACACCATTTTAGGTTTCATAGGAATGCTCTGCTTTCAGAGAGTGGGGTGACACCTGTACCTGACTTCTGTTGAGGTAATTTAAACTTTTCCTTGGGCTACAGTTTTGCTTGTTTGTTTGTTGTTTATTAACTTGGGATGTGAGAGAGAGAATTGGATCCCTCGGTGGTTCAGTTGGGGAGGAATGAGGGGGAAAGCTGCTGGCATCTCATTCCTGCTATGAAGCAAAAGCCAGAGAGGAACAGAGAGAAGAAAGATAGACCAACCTAGTGGCCATCAAGTGCATGTTCCAGTCATCTCGAAAACCAGCCAGAGTCCTGCTTTCTTTCACTTGCAACCTAGAATTCTGACTAATATACCCTGACCTCCAGTAACAACTCAGTAAATGAGGAATAGTGTTGACTATATATTTCAGAGACCCCACATCAAGATTCTTGGTCTGAAAAAAGGATTCCTCACATGTGTGATCTTTCTATATCGAAGGGTTACAAATGTGTAAATGCCCATGGATAATTTGTCTAATAGGTAGCATATCATCTTTTTAAAAAGGAATAAAATTACATGATGTTGGGAATACCCTGAAATATCCAGTAAGTACGGGTACTGTAATCTGGGGTGCTGAAAGCAATAGATATCATATGGAAAGACGCAGAACTGGACTCCTTCTCCACGAAGGAAAACAATTCTGAATTGAAAAAATGAGTTTAACTACAGTACCTAAAATCTGCATTAATATTGTGATTATACTCCGAAGGGCGCCAGAACAAATATATGTTATCCTATTGTTCCTGTGGAGAATTTCATAGGAAGAACTGTGAAGAGAGACTATATGTGTGTGTGTGTGTGTGTGTGTGTGTGTGTATTTGATATTAAAATATACATATATATGATAATAAAATTAATCGAAATGCTCTCCAGCCCTAAGCAAAATAGCTCTAGTAGCTAAGAGTCCAAGACTGCTCCTCCACCCAGGCTGGAGCTAATCAAAAGTGTGAAAGAGGCAAAGCTTGTTTTCAGTTTTTCTCACGAGCTCTAGATATGCATCTCTCAAATGTAACTGTAAACACATTTCTTAGGAAACTGTCCTGGCAAAATTAATTGCTCCCTGCCCTGAGCTCCTATAAGATTATGCTTCTGGTTGAATCTCCCATCCTCTATGGTATTTACTTTTTTTGCTACAATATGAGCTTTTCAAGGGCAAAGATTGTTTTGAAAAATAATGTGTTAACCAAATTGATTGTTCTCTCCTCAAAGAAGTGAATTGAAGAAAAGAGTTAAAATTCAATAGCTAAAAAAATGCATTAAGATAAGCTCCCTGTGTTTCGATTCCCTGAGGACAAAAGCAATGACTGTTTTTGACCATGACCCAAAGTAACAAACACATTTTATTTTGTAAACCCGCACCACATATACATAGATATATAAAACCAAGACACAGATTCATAAAAACAGTGTTTATTTTTAAAACATGGGACAAGTTCTGACATGTAGTTCATTTTTTTCTCTTTAATAATAATGATTGTGATTCATTAAGGCAATTTCATGACTCTTGATGAGTCATGACCCATAGTTTGAAAATACTGCTCTAGTGAGAACTTATGGCTTGGTGCATGTTTTTCAGAGAAAGTGAGAAAGTTGAGTGAAATCCTCAAAGCAGGTGAAGTCTCAAAATAGCCAGGATGTCTATAGCTTACTTAACTTATAGGGCACAGAATTATGAATTCCTATAAATATTGGCCCAGGAGCAAAATTTAGAAGATTCTCCCACTCTCAAAATATCTTTTTATCTATATATTACAAGATTTGTATAAGGTAAAAGAAATCTTGAAGGATTTATTCTTTCCTTCAACAATTTATTGGGCACTGTGCTTTAGTCATTGGAGTTGCAGGTGTGAATAAAATATACAAAGTCCCGGTCCTCATAGAGTTTATAGTCTAGTGAGGAATACAGAGAATAAACACAGGCATATTTAATACAATTTCAGGTAGTGATAACTGTTACGGAAGAAAAGCAAATTATGGTGGAAAGGGGGAAGGGCTCTTTTAGATGGGGTGGTCTGGAAAGGCTTCTCTGTGAAGGTGATATTTGAACAGGATCTGACTGAACCAGTTGAACGTCTAAAGAGATGTACCAAGCGGAGCAGCAAGTGTCATAAATATGTTGGTGCTAAAGTAAGGGGCTGCTGTGCAGGTGGCACGGTCAGTAGACATAGCAATCGCATCTGTGGTATAGACGGACCCCACCACAGCCCCTTCTGGGGGAAACTACCTTGAACATAATCACTGGCCATCTGACAGATGTAGGCACTCATGACAGTAACGTGTGCTCCCCTCTTCCTCCAGAAGGTCAGCCACCAGGTTTGGGCACTTGACCCAAGATTCCTAGACTTGGAATTGTTTTCAATAACTTGATAGAAACTAGGGATTATTTCCTCTTATGGGTTGAATTGTGTCCCCCTCCAAATTTCATATGTTGAAGCCCTAACCCCTGATACCCCAGAGTGTGGAAAGAGGTCCATTGATGATGTAATTAGAGAAGTTGAGGTCCTTCTGGAGTAGAGTGGTCCCTAATCCAATATGACTGGTATGTCCTCACAAAAGGGGGGAATTTGGACATAGATACACACACAAGGAGGACACTACGTGAATATGAAGATCTACAAACCAAGGAGAGGGGCCTGGAACAGCTCCTTCCCTCACCCCACTGATACCTTGCTATTGGCCTTCCAGCCTCCCGGACTACGAGACCTTAGTGTCTGTGGTTTAAGCCTCCCAGCTTGTGGTACTTTGTTACAGAAGCCCTAGCAAACTAATACATCTCCCCTGGGGAGGAGTTGAGTGGGTTCTATGTGTAGTAAGATGGTTAATATATGCGTGAATTACGGCCCATGCGACAGCCTACGACTTCTGTAGTTTGAATATCCCCATTTTTCAGCTGAGCCAACTACATTTCCCACCCTCCAGGGCAGTGAAGCGTGGCCAGATCTTGAAGCTCTGGCCAATGAGGGGTAATCAGATGGATCTTGTGGCCACTTCCAGCAGCCGTCCTTAAGAATAGCTTTGACAGCTTTTTTCTTTTTCTGTATCCCTTCTTCCTTTCTGGTGGCTGGAATGCAGACGTGCTGGTGGTATTTAAACCATGAGTGACATTGGGAGTGGAAGCCATGACGGTTGAAAAAGCAGAATGAAAGGAACATGGATCATTAAGAACCGTGTGGAACAGAGTCATCATCACACCAGTGCTGAGTTGCCCACATCTGGACTTGGACATGAGCAAGAAATGGTCTTTTATCTGGTCTAAACCATTGTTTGGGGAGGGAGGTTAACTAGGATTTGCCGTGGAATCTAATCAGAACTGGTAGAAGCATGCGGGGTGAGAACAGGAGGAAAGCAGAACCCCAGGGAGGATGTCGGCCATGGAGGAAGAAAAATCAGACTGAGAAGGAGTAATCAAAGTGATACGAGGAAAACCAGGAGGAAATTATATCTGGAAAGCTAAAAAATATCTAAAAGAAGGGAGTAATAAAGCATTAGATATTACTGAACTGATACAAGGACCAGGATGTCTCCTGTTTCTCCAACTGGATTTGTGTAAGAATCATTGGAAGTCACACTAACATGCACAATATGACTCAGGAGGTCTGGGTGTGGAAGTTCTAAGAAGTTCCCAAGTGATGTTGATGTCAATGCTACTGGTACACTTAGAGGGGCAAAGGTTGAGGCCAGAGTGGTTCTCAAAGTCGGTTATTGAATCAGCAACATCAGCATCACCAGGAACCTATCAGAAATGCACATTCCTGTCTGCACCCCAGACCTACTGAGTCAGAGGGAGGGGAGGTGGGGTGGGGCTGGGGGGAGGCAGAGGTGGGGCGACAGTCTGTTTTACCCATCAGGTGATTCTGTTCACCCATCAGGTGATTCTGATGCCCTGAAGGCTGATAGCCATTAGTGAGAGCAGTAACAGTAATAACAATGACTCCCACAGACGTTGACCACCAACTGTGGGCCAGCCCCGTTAACACCTTTCTTACATCATCTTATTAGGTCCTCACAACAATCTATTTTATCAGTGAGGAAAATAAGACTGAGAGAGGTTAGGTGCTTTGCCAAGGTCACACAACTTGCAAGTGGTGGATCCAAGAAACAGCGTCTGTTCAGCCCCCAGTCCTGTTGTCAGGCCACTTTGGCAACTCTCCTTCAAGGGTCAACAGTGTTATCACTAGGAACGATTTCAGCGCGTCTGAATCAGAAGCCAGACTGCAGCGGCCTTGGAAGGGAGGAAGTGGAAAAGCGGGTGCAGAACACTTCTTCAAAACTTAAGACTTTGATGGAGAAAAGAGAAACCAAGAACTGGAAGGTAATGGAGTGTGTGTGTGTGTGTGTGTGTGTGTGTGTGTGTTTCTTCCTTGATCATCTGTTTTTAAGAGAGGGAATGCTCAGAACTAAAAGAGGAAAAAGAATCTCAAGATACAGGGATGTGTTAGAGATTTCAAAAGATCAAAGCTGAGCACAATCAGGGGAGGATGAACTAGGAAGAAAAGACGATCGATGATGTTAGGACTGCTTGGAGGAAATGGGATATTTTATCCAGGAAAGGGGAGAGGCTGAGGCAGAATATAATCGTGAACTTTGAGTATCTAGTGGGCTATTATATGGAAGGGGAACAAATCTTATTTTTATAGCTCAAGAGAGTGGACCAAGGGATGGAAGTTACAGGGGATAGATTTCACCTTAAAATGAGAAAGAACTGTCTAATGATTTAAGTTATTTGGAAACAGAATGACTTGCCCTTTGAGATGGTGATTTTCTTACAGCTGAAAGCGCTTAGGGAAAAGCTATTTGACATCCACCAGGCAAGGTGTATAAAGGATTATTCCTGTGAATTCAGTGGGGGGTTTAACTGTGTTAAAATTTTATGCTATGTCCCTGCACTCCCTGTTCCTTTAGTAAACCACTGAAGTATAGGTATTGCTTATGGTAGAAGGATTTTCTTTGTGTAGTTTACATCTTGAAACCTTCTTGCTCTAATTTACAAGTAAAGGAGATTACCTACATCTCTGACATTATCAAAACATATTTGAAATAATCTAAGTCACCATTTAGACTTAAAATCAGTGATTCGCTTTTTTTTATGGATCCTGTTTCTTTTTTTTTTTTTTTTAGAATTTTTTTTAAAGTTTTTATTTATTTATTTGACAGAGAGAGAGATAGCCAGTGAGAGAGGGAACACAGGCAGGGGGAGTGGAAGAGGAAGAAGCAGGCTCCCAGCAGAGGAGCCCGATGAGGGGCTCAATCCCAGGCCTCTGGGATCACGCCCTGAGCCAAAGGCAGACGCTTAATGACTAAGCCACCCAGGTGCCCCATGGATCCTGTTTCTAAGCTTCTGATCATTTTTTCTTTTCCTAGATGATTTTGACTACATAAACAAGTGACTGGATTTTCTTATCATGCTAAATTGGAATCCATCGGCAGATATTGTTCAGAACATTCTGTAGACATCACCATGACTTAACAGATAGTCTCTTCTCCCACAAGAGGCCATTATTTCCAAAGAGAGAAAATCATCTTTCAGTGAATTTATGAAAAGAAAACCCCAAAAGTTTGCACATCTCAACAAATCCCAAATGGACCCCAAATAATTTGATCTGTTCTTTTTTCTCATAGCCTAAAGACTTCAGCATAACCTGAAAACTTTCTGGTCTCTCCACTATGGACAGCCAGGCCTTTGGAAAGGAAGCCCAGGTGAAAGCCCTCTGCCTTTCAAGAAAACGAACACAACTCAGCAGAGTAAGTGGTGGCTTGTTTAGCGCACTGGTAAAGGGCAGAACACAAGCGATGGGGGGAGCGCTGGAGAGCAACACCATCTGTTGCACCTGTTGTGCAGAACAGTTGGTCCAGTGACCATATTGTGGATTGCAACCAAGAGTTGGCATTTACAGAATTGCTGCTTCCTCTTGGGTTCAAATTCAGTGGAGCAGCTAGTGCTTTGTGAAACTTGATTTAAACTTAGATTTTGCAAACCAACCAGAACCTTCCATATCTTAGAGTAAACTGGAGCACTCGGGCACTGACCCTTGTTCTTGGCTCAGGAACTTCGAAAGATGGCTCCTAGGGTTATAGTTAAGTTTTTAACGTGAATCGCAATATGTGGGCATGCTTTTGAGCAGAATGTCTTTCTCTTCACATATCTTTGTAATATTTTGTAGAATATGGTGATTAATCTGTGAGTATAGATACATACATGTGTATATATGTTTGTGTGTGTATATACATATATATGAATACATCATATGTATGCAATATTGAACATTGACCTCTCAAGCTTCAGATTGAAAGTAACAATTCCTGGGGCGCCTGGGTGGTTCAGTTGTTAAGCGTCTGCCTTCAGCTCAGGGCCTGATCCCGGCGTTCTGGGATCTAGCCCCACATCAGGCTCCTCCGCTGGGAGCCTGCTTCTTCCTCTCCCACTCCCCCTGCTTGTGTTCCCTCTCTCACTGGCTGTCTCTCTCTCTCTGTGGAATGAATAAATAAAATCTAAAAAAAAAAAAAGAAAGTAACAATTCCGCTTGACGTACTGTCACGTGATATTTGCATACACACATATTATTAGGAACACGTCAGAGAACGGAAAGACCATACACCAAGCACAGTCCATTCTTTTGAAATACTGTAAAGAAGAACAATGTTTTATATGGCAGTGTTAGACTGCTAATATTTGAGTCCTTCTCACATATTTGAAGGTAAATAAAATTTACAAACAATGTAGTCCAGAAGGACAGCATTCTAAGATTCCAAGGTGACCCTTGAAAATAATTTGCTGGTGGCACATACTACCATGTTTCATTGTGTTTCAAAAACTGCTATACTTATTTTTCTCACCTTTTAAAAGTACCAGATAATCCTCAAATGGGCCTTTTAAATTTATTTGTAATACAATCATGACATTTTAGTTAAATGACAAGAATTTTTGACAAGGTCATAATTCCTCAAAATATTTGGAAGAACTAGTTTGAAAAGTGGGTTAAAAAAGATTTCTTTCTGATTTAACTCCTGAGATTTTCTGTGAATCAGCTGCTCTGCTCTTCTGTTTCTTCTGAGAGCATTTTCATCCTGGTGCCTTGGAAGCAGGGCTGTTAACAGTAGACCACTAGGAGGCAGCATGGAACCGGCAATCAGGAGCCTTGGGTTTGGCTCTCCTCAGCGCCAGCCGTCTCCACGATTGTCCTGTAAACGCTCGAGTGTCAGTTTCCCAAGTAGAGCCACACGCCCCGATTTTTTTTTTTTTAATTTATTATTTATTCGACAGAGAGAGAGATAGCCAGCGAGAGAGGGAACACAAGCAGGGGGAGTGGGAGAGGAAGAAGCAGGCTCCTAGCGGAGGAGCCTGATGTGGGGCTCGATCCCATAACGCCAGGATCATGCCCTGAGCCGAAGGCAGACGCTTAACCGCTGTGCCACCCAGGCGCCCCACACGCCCCGATTTTGATATAGCTATTTGGTTTTTAGAATGCGGTTAAGACCGCGCCCCCCTTGGAAGCCTGATGTACGGGAGGACATGGGTTGGGAGCACAAGGGTAGGTCACCAAGGGTGTGTTTGTGTGAGGGGAGCTGGAGCCTCCTGGGGGACTCTTCGCTCTAAAGCACAGTGGCTTGGTCCAGGGGCAGCAGAGTATGGAGAGTGTCGGCAAAGGAAGAGACATGAAGTACAGCCGGGGCTGTGTTGCTTACTCAGCTCTCTGGCTTCCTCCTACACCTCATGTGGGATGCGCTGGTCAATTCTTAGGGCAGGGCATATGCAGATGGGTATCGTTCTGTTCATTTGTAAGACGACATTAGCGCCTCAGGGATCAGGAGACTCCTCTCTCTGTGGTCAGAGCATTCTCTCCCTTTGGGCATACTGACCTGAAACACCAAACAATAATGGGAAAGCGGCTGGGTGACGACCGTTGAACAGTCGTGGGTATGGTGCGTCTGTCTCCCGCAGACGCGGTCTCAGGGGGACCAGAACGCTTGAAGCCCCGGAGCTAAAGCTACCCTTCGTTCTTAGTGGGGCATAGCACGGTCCATTGGTTTCATCCACGGGCCTGGGGAAACTGGTTCTGTATCTTCAAAATAACTTGACTAAATCCCTGACTTCTTCTCTGAGTTAGTGTTGTGATTCTGTGGAATCACCAAGCGATAACATCGCTTCGTGGTGAAGAGTTCTGGCCCTGGAGCCGGAGCACCTGGGCTCGCGCGGCGCTGCTGGGGCTGCCCGCGCTGGCATGGCACTGCCGCTCTCTGCGACCCCACCTTCTTCATCTCTAAAATGGGGGGAAGTCATAGTATCTCTTTTCCAAAATTGTCATGAAGATTAAATGAGCTAACACATAAAGCTTTCAACAGAGTGCCTGACACATGGTGAGCACTTCATTTTAGCTGTTTTGAAAATGCTCTTTCCTGTTTCCTTTGCAACTATTTTTTGTGGCCTTAATGAGTCTGATCTAAGTAATGACTTACTGTGCTCTCTAGCAGGGTGGTGGTATAACATGGTCAAGAATTTAATATATGCATTTACACCTGCTGATTCACATCAGTTCACATGGCCAGTTTTTTTAAGCAAAACTATTTTATATATACATGCTGATTAGTTTATGGACATAGCTAATTTTTTTTCCCGGTAGTATTATTACTATTATCATCATAATGAATCACAATGCTAAAATAAAACTTTTTTTTTCTATTAATGAGCATGTATTCCTTAAGCACAAGGAAAATAAAAATCTATTCCTGGTTGAAGTCTTTTTCAACTACAGTCATGGCCTTCAAAAGGAGACAATCTATTGATCATTTCCAGAGTTGTGCCATAGGGGGAGAAAAAAAAAGGAATAGAGGAACGGAGCCTTGGGGACATGTTTTGCATGTGCTAGCAAAGTCCAGTGTGAGCTCTCCACATTCCTGTGTCAAGATATGTTGTGCTGGGGCGCCTGGGTGGTACAGCGGTTAAGTGTCTGCCTTCGGCTCAGGGTGTGATCCCGGCGTTATGGGATCAAGCCCCGCATCAGGCTCCTCCTCTATGAGCCTGCTTCTTCCTCTCCCGCTCCCCCTGCTTGTGTTCCCTCTCTCGCTGGCTGTCTCTATCTCTGTTGAATAAATAAATAAAATATTTAAAAAAGAAAAAAGATATGTTGTGCTATCTTAGTCCCACTCCCACTGTAAGGTCAGAGTAAATGAAGAAAACACATAGTTCCAAAGTACTGGGGAAAAGTTGCAAAATAAAAATAGAGGACAATTTCAAACCACATAAATGAAACTTATGTAGCAATTCTAAGTAGATGCAATTGGATTTGTTTCTTTTGCAGTTGGTTTTGAATCATTTAATTCATGTAAAATATATTATCCCAGGCAATTTTTTAATCTCATCTTTTGAGGGTTTAAGACTTAATAAGCAGCAAGCTAAAAATGTAGTTAAATGTGTAAATCATTTGTACAAATAATCGATAATAGGATTTATTAGAGAATATAATAGCCAGTGTAACACTTAATCTTGAGTAAATGAATAATTTGTGAAGTACTTCATGACTTTTCAGGAAATTTATAGTCACATGGTTAGATTTAGATCAGTGCTTTGGGTAATTTCAGAATATAAAATAATAAAAATATTATAGGATGAATTCATGAAATTTGGGATAAAAAGAGCATGATTGATGTTATGAAATCATTGTTTTAATTACACTTTCTTTAGCTGTTGGATTATATCCACAGCCTTTTAATGCCAGTTTTGTGTGCCAGTTTCATATTCGTCTCTGTTTCTAACACCCTTTCCCTGCTGATTTACCTTTCCAGAGTTGCATGTGCATACCAGGAGGAATACCAGGGGCAGGTCAACGGACACTGCCATTAACCACAAAACCAAAAGTCAGCATTTACTTTTTATATTTCTCAACAAGAGTGGTATTTATGACTTGGTATAAGAACTGCACCCTCATGCTGAAAGTAATAAGAATGGGCTAGAGTTCTCAGAGAGAGATGCCCGTTGAGCACCCAGAGGCAATGCCCAGGGTGACGGTGTCTTCAGTGGGTCTCCAGGGACCATGGCTCAGCTCTCAGCTGAGTAAAAACTCAATTTGATCCATGTATCTGGATAATCAGCCTCTTGGAGACTCACATTAACTGAATCATCTCAGGTCAATGCATAAATCAGAATCCCAATTAATTAGGTTGCAGTGAAAGTTACGTACTCTTTCCTGTTACCATATATCTGAGCCGGCCAGGGATGGTGTGCCATTTTGCTCCCCACTGGGACCATGGTGCCTAACACAGTATTTTGAGAATAGCAGCCATTCAGTAGGTATTAACTAAATTTAAAGGAGAGACAGAGAGAAAGAGACAAAGGGAGTAAGACCGAGAAAGGACATGGTTCCAAGTAAAATGTCATTCAAATCATAAAAGCATAGTGTTCCATCCCACTCCTCAGGCAACACTGGTGTGATGTACTGGTTATAACACCAGTTCATGCTAGTTTCTCAGGTTCCATTGTTTTCTCTTGAGAGAGAAAAAAAAAAAGAATTGATTTCTTTCAGCCTCCTTTATTTTCAGCCTTTTTCATTCTCTTTATAATTCAGTCTTTCTGTGGCGACAGTAGGTTATAATTGGTAAAATGTCAACTTTTCCAAGTAAACTTTTCCACCCCTCCCTCTCAGGGACTCAACAATGGTCAGCTTGCTCGAACTTCCCAAATGTCCCCAGACACATATTAGTAGACAGTCTCTTTTTTCTTTGAGATAGTCTCCTCCAATATCAGGATCCCCTTCTTCACCTTCATGTACCATCTACATAGAGTATCTGAAAGAAGAGTGAATGCTTCTTTGAGTAGAAAATGTATTTCAACACATCTCCCCACTCACCCCCAAAAGGTAATGGCAATTCCATGTCAGTACCCACCCACCTCCTAGCAAAACAAAGACAAAAGAAAAAGAACCTTCTATCCAATTTGTAAATTCCTGTGTTTCAAAACTATTGCTACTTGTTACTTCAGAATTATGCATATGTATTGACAATACAAATTGCATCCTCTCTGACATTTGGGGGCCCAGGGTTGTGCAACAGTTTTCTATGTTAAAAAGTCAAATAATAATTCCCTCATTCTAATTCTTGGCCCAAATCAGACCTCTGCATGTGTCAAAGAACCACTGAACTGACAGCCCACAGCGTCCGTGGCTGATCAATTACCTGAATTACCTGCAAAGCTCTGAAGCCTGCTTGGATAGCATACAGGAAGCATAGGACCAGAGAGTGTCCCGTGGGTGCTGCCAAACAGTGCTGTGAGCCTTCTCCTGTCCTGGGTCACAGTCTCAAACACAACATTGAGTTGGGAGGGAGCATGCACAGAATTCAGACTTCCTCTCTTAGCCTTCTTTCCCAGCAAATGTCTAGGGAAATTTTCCCTGTTAAGGCTATTACTATTCTCTTCATTATTCACACTAAAAATAATAAAGATAATGTTGAGAATTACAGTCATTGTGATGATGCTAATAATGACTAATATTAATCAAAAGTCTCTTCTGGCTAAGTCTCTTCCTAGTATTTCACAGATATTGTCTCATTTCATCTTCAGAACAACTCTATGAAGTTTTATCTTTTTCATTATACAGATGAGGAAATTGAGGCCTAGAAGATTAAAACAAAACAAAACAAAACTTGCTTAAGATTAAGCAATCATGCGGCAATGAAGTGGCATAACCAGTACTGGACTTCTGGATTGTTGGACTCCTCATTTGTTTTTTAAGATTTTATTTATTTATTTGAGGGGCCCCTGGGTGGCTCAGTCATTAAGCATCTGCCTTCGGCTCAGGGCATGATCCCAGAGTCTTGGGATCCAATCCCACATCAGGCTCCTCCGCTGGGAGCCTGCTTCTTCCTCTCCTACTCCCCCTGCCTGTGTTCCCTCTCTTGCTGGCTGTCTCTCTCTGCGTCAAATAAATAAAAATAAAATCTTAAAAAAAAAACATTTTATTTATTTATTTGAGAGAGAGTGTGTGTGAGAGAGAGCACGAGCAGGGGGAGGGGCAGAGGGAGAGGGAGAAGCAGGTTCCCCGCTGAGCGGCGAGGCTGATGCCAGACTCCGACCCTGAGATCATGATCTGAGCTCAAGGCAGAAGCTTAACTGACTGAGCCACCTAGGCATCCCATGTTTGACTCCTCATTTCTTAACTGGTACTTTTGGCCTCTCCTATCTTAAATCCCAGTAGGGAGATTAGTTGCATGGCACATGCCGACAAGAGAATCTCAGATTTCTTTCTTTTTTTTTTTAAATGTTCAGTTAGCCAACATATAGTACAACATTAGTTTTTGACACAGTGTTCAACGATTCATTAATTGTGTATAACGCCCAGTGTCTATCACAACACGTGTCCTCCTTAATACCCATCACCCGGTCACCACATCCCCCACCCCCCTCCCTTCTGTAATCCTGTTTGTTTCCTGGAGTCCAGAGTCTCTCATGGTTTGTCTCCCTCTCTGATTTCTCCCCCTTCAGTTTTCCCTCCCTTCCCCTGTGGTCCTCCGCTCTATTCCTTATGTTCCCCATATGGAACTGGAGGGGATTTTGCTAAGTGAAATAAGTCAAGCAGAGAAAGAGAATCCCAAATTTCTAAAAATCTCATTAGACTTCTTTTTACATTTACCTTTTGGCCAATTTTGACTTATTTGGGGGACAAATGTCAATAGCTAGCCCCGTAGGTTCACCTACCTTTATGCTCTGCAAACTTTTTATCACTTTGGGATTTATGTCCCACCCTATCAGAAGGGAAGGAGGGAGACAAAGAGGTAGAAGATAGAAGAGTTAATTGTGTTACCATAACAGCTTTGGGTACAGCTGAGAGACTTTGAAACTAATGTAAAAATTAAGCTTTGGGATTATCTACTTCTTTAGTACTTCATTCATCTGGATATAATGAGATGAGTCAGCCAGTAGCCAAATCCCACTTACAATTGTGATGTAAGTATTAGGAGGAAAAGCTTCATATATTATACTTCTGCCATTGTTGCCCTAAGAACATTTGCTTTCTGTTTTCTTTTTATAGATGGAATTCTGTAAATGTAACTTATGAATAACATGTGCATGCTCTGAAACCACAGTATTTCAATTTCTTAGCATTGACCCAGGTCTTAACATGTTTATAAAGGCAAGCTCTGCATCCATTGCTTTGATATTTATTTTGTCCTATTATTTTGCTTTTCTATGATTTTTCAGAAATTAGGAACATTAATAGCAGAAGGGTGTACAGACAAATGAGAGTCTACCCTCTGGTTAACGGCATCTAGAGGAGATAACCACAATTTCCCTTGATATTTCTTTCCAGAGTTTTTCAGTGTTCGTTGAAGGAGCTGCTCTTTAATATCTAAATCCTATTCCTGTGAATGAGTTGCATTTCCTCCTGCTCCATCCCCATGGAGGTGGAGAATAGCTGTCACAGGACAGGGAAGGGTTAACTTACATGCTATGAAATGTTCTGAGTTTTATATATATGGAGAAGACCTAGGAATTAAATTTTAATAGGCCTCCAGATTTGGGCAGCAATCAAAGATTTTCTCTATAGCAACAATTACACACACCACTGATCTGAGATCAAATATTTATGTCTTCCCCTACATGCTAGAGGACTAGCATTTTGCTAGTTACTGTTATTACCAGGGCAATTCAATAGAGGGCAAAAGAGACTAAAAATGTCATTTCACAGTGGAAACTGTAAGAGAAAGCAATAACAAGCCTGGAAAAGATTAAGCACAATTGGAAATGAGTCTACACTGAAATAAAATACTGTATTTGAGTAGATTTTTTTTAGGGCTATAATTTTAACTTCTACTAAAGGACTGTCGTTTCGCCTATCACTGAAACACACACAAAAGAAGACAAAGAAGCCTGATGCTAGCAGGAAACAAAAGCTCTTCCCCATTTCCTAAAAGTACTTTCTTTTGCAGAACAGTATTGTTTGAAGGAGAAGACTCTCCCATTATGCCTTGGGGAAAATGTAGCCATTTTGAAAAATGAAACATAAATTATACTTTCCCTTGAAAAAACTTTGTGTCCTTTGGCATTGCTAACACAGAAAACAGTAACAGAGTAAATTCTGCTCATGTAGGACCCCATCAAACAACACCAATGTCTCATTCACCTTAACAGACTCGAGCTTTCTTTGCTTTGCCATCATTATCGCTACCACCATGATTACCACATTACCAATGGCTCTAGAGTAATATCTTTAGGGGTGCAATGTGGCCATAAATTCCCCCAAACCAGGTACTTTTCAGGTACTACTACAGAGCTGCCCTTGAAGCATTTATGATTTAAGAACGTACATTCAAGTATTATATTGCCATGACTTTCTTTTCTGTTCACATTTCTGGTGATTTTATTTGGTTCCAGGGAGGCTGTGAAATTCTGTTATTTCTTCCCATTTGGCTCCAAGTATAGAACCCAATGGGCCTCCCTAGGACCTCTTCAATCTCTATGGGGCCTCTAAATTGGGAATGGTTCCAATGAGGATATGGTCCCTGGGCAAAGTGCTTGTATAATCCAGATAGGCAGACAAGACCAGAGACAAGAGAAGATAACTAGTAATTGAAGGCAGTTCTAAGTAATTGAATGACGTGCCTGGCCAGAGTTCAGAAGAAGGAGAGAACACTAGGTCTCCTGGAGTCTGAGAGATTCCCATGTGGCCAAGACTGAAGGAAAGTTGATCTCCAAACGATGTGACCATCCATTATGAAGGCCAGTAGGATGGAAGGGGTGGGGATGCTCGTGGGGCGGTAAATACCTCTGTCACCTCTGATGTCGTGTTTATGAAGGCAAGAAGTAGGAGATAAGATTGAGGAAGGAGCTTGTGGCAGGCCTTGAGTGAATGGCCAGCTTAGAGATTTGAACTTTATCCTCCACTCATGTTGGAGTTGAAGATTTCTGGAAAAGGGAAGTGACAGGGGAAAGGTGATATTTTAAGAAGATTCATGTGGGAGCAAAGTGCAGAACAGATGCGAGAGGAATGGAAATTCCCTCCTTGGAATGGAAGACACATTAGGAATTCCTATAAAATGCCAGGCTTCATTCGTTCATTCATTAGCAGACATTTATTGGGTGTTTATTTGCTAGGCACCCTCCTAGGTCCAAGGAATACAGCCATTAACAAAGGTGGGTCCGGAGTTTTGTGGGGCCCAAAGTTCAAACAATTTGAGGAGCCTTCTTTAAGAAAAAGAATACCAAATTACAAATACAAAATTAAATATAGGGCTTTGAAGAGGTACATGCAAGCGAGGGTCCCTGAGATTAAGCCTCATGAGCCTCATGGTAAATCTCCATCTGGCTGATGAGATAGACAAGGTATCCTCTCCCTTGCAGCCTATGCTCTAGAGGAAGCAGGAAAGACAGATAGACAATTAGCAAGGAAAACAAGAGATTTTTTTTTCAGAGAGTGATATTTACCTTGAAGCAAATAAAATGTCTTGACAAAGAGTAGAGAGTGGGGAAGGGAGAATGATGAGACAGCAGCTTCTGCTGGGCTGCCTGGAAAGGTAGACAGCATTCCAGGCCAAGGGTCTGTCTGGGGGACACACTAAGGCAGCATGTCTGAGGAACAGATACAAGCCAGGATGGCAGAGCACACGGAGTGGAATAGAATATGAGGTCTAAGAGGCAGGCAGGCAGGAGCCTGGTCGTGCAGAACCTTGTAGGCTCCTCTAAGGAGGACCTGGATTTAACTGTGTTTCAGTTACCTGTTACTAGGTACCAAACACTTCAAAACTTAGTGTTTTCAGACAATAACCATTTGATTATCTCACAACTCTGGGAGTTGACTGGACGAGGCTGGGACCGTCAAGGTGACTCACTCGTGTGTCCAGTGCCTTGGCAGGGATGACTACCCTGCCAGACCCGGCTGGACACTGGCATGGCTGGGCCTCTCTCTCTATTTCTCTTTCTCTCTCCCTCCATGTGGTTTCAGGGTCTCTTCCATGAGATCTCACCAACAAGATAAGTAGATCATTTATACGGCAGCTCAGTGCTTCTGCAAGTACTAAAGCAAAAGCTGCCAAGATTTCTTAAAGCTTCAGCCCCGAGTTGGCCCATTGTCACGTGTGCTGCATTGGTTGAAGTGAGTGACAGGGCACTTACATTCAGTGAGGGTGGGAATACCTGGGCACATGGTTCACTGGAGGCCGGCTGTCACATAAACCATTTACTTTTTAAAAAGTAAATCTGGGGGCACCTGGGTGGCTCAGTCAGTTAAGTGTCTGACTCTTGGTTTCGGCTCAGGTCATGATCTCAGGTTCCTTCCTCATCAGGCTCCACACTCAGTGGGGTGTCTGCTTCTCTGTCTCTGCCTCTCCCCCATTTGCATGTGCTCACTCTCTCTCTAAAATAAATGAATAAATATTTTAAAAGTAAATAAAGGGACACTTGGGTGGCTCAAGTCTGTTAAGTGTCTGCCTTTGGCTCTGGTCGTGATCGCAAGGTTCGGGGATTGAGCCCCACATCGGGCTCCTGCTCAGCAGGGAGTCTTCTTCCCCCCTGCTTGTGCTCTCTCTCTGTTAAATAAATAAAATCTTAAATAAAGTAAATAAATAAAAGACCGTTCTGGCTGTGGAGAATGCATTGTAGTAAGACAAGAATGGAAGCAGAGAGGCCAGTTAGGAGGTGATGTGGGGGTGCTTGAATTATGGTGGGGGGTGAGAGGGTGGGGGTGCTTGAATTACGGTGTAGCTGTGGATGTAGAGAGCAGCACATGGATTTGGGGATGAGGTGAAATACGTAGTTAGAGAAGCATGTCTGTCTGTCATATGTTGAAATAAAAAGAAGAGTAAAGTATTAGGGTGTTCGTCATCAGGGAACTATTGAGGATTTCTTGAGCGAGGAATTGGTAGAATGAAAGCAGTGTTTAAAAATGATTCATGGGGAAGCAAAGTGCAGGAGAGGGAAAGAAACCTGAGACAGAAGACAAGGTAACGAGTTCATTCTTCCCATGGTCCATGGATTAGATGACAAACCCTAAACCGTGGTGATAGTAGATAAAGTAGAAAATACGAGAAGCCCTGGGGGAGAGACACGTTGTGAAGGCAGAGCTGATGGTTCTCAGTGACTGCTTTGACATGGGGACTAGAAAAAGTCAGTGATGGTGCATCAGTCAAGATGAATTCATCTAGCTTCCAAGCCAAGGCAATGGAGATGGCTGGTACCATGGACAGAACTAGGAAGGTTCAGAGAAGGAGCTGGCTTTGGGGGAATAGGTCAGGTGTTCACTATCACACCTGCTGCTTTCAGTAGGGGCATCCACTGAGAATGCTCAGCCGGAAATGCTTGGGAAATACAAGGCTGGACCTCGTGAGAGGTGAAGCCAGAGAGGTGGACCTGTCTGAATATACGTGGGATGCCGGTTGATGCCTTGTGAGAGAAAATCCCTCATGGGACTAGGCTTCTGGAGCAAAAGAACAGAGGGGTCAAGGGCAAAATTGTTTTAAAACTTAGATCTGAAAAAATGAGAGCTTCAAACAGAAAGGGAGTAGTCGGTAGTGTCAAAGGCTACAAAGAGCACGAGGTTGGCATGAACATTGGCTTTGGCAATTAGGAGATCATTAGCAAGTTTTCAAAAAAAGCATTTTGGAAGGATTAGATCAAAGATCAGGGAGACAGGATTTCAGGGACTCAGAAAAAGTAAAAGAAAGGGAAAGGGCTTGTGGCAACTGGTCCAGACAACTCCCTTCTAGTTAGTGATCGTGCATTGGGTGCAGGGGCGGGAGGGAAGAAAGTGCACATTTTACAGCAAGAAGCTTTAAGGAGACTGAGGATTGAGTTACCCGCATACTTTGTATCACTCCAGGTAAGAACTGCATTTACTTATAGAAATGAAAAAAATAAAAATAGCGCTTACCTTGTCCAAGAGCAGCAGTGGACGCAGCTTTCGTTCTGCTCTGAGCTAAAAAGACAGTTGTCCCCCTTTTAGAAAAGAAAGCAATCACTCTTTCTCTCTTTAGCAAGAATATGAAAACTTGGTTTCTTCCTTTCTCATCCTAAGACGTAGTTTTAAGGACCTCCATTTATAGGGGCGATGGGGGAAAAGAAACCTCGGGGCGGGGGGAAGGCATTTCACTGGGTCTTCCTGCTCAACTCTTCCAGACATTAGCCAACTTCAACGAAACTTATAGTGGGCTGCACTTTACTACCTTAAAAATATCACCTCTTACAGATTTGGCAAGGTGATAACAGGTTGTTTGCGGGGGGGGGGGGGTTGGGGGATTGTTTTGTTTTGTTTTGAAGTGGCTGAATTTTTTCCCTCTCTTTTGTAACCCATGTAACTAGTTCACATGAATCACAAGGCCAGGCTACTAGAAATTTGAGCTATCTCTAAGAAAACAGGATGGGGGGGGGCGGAAATATTAGCATCTATAGGAAGCAAAGTTAAAAAAAAAAAAAAACCACAACACCATGTTTCTGAGAAGTTGACACAGAATTCCAATTGCTTGATCCTAAACTATGACAACAAAATGTCATTATTATTATTGTTATTATTATTCTGCACTGACGACACATGGTAGAAGAGCCAGTGTTCTCTAGCGCTTGTATCCAAGAGACAGTAATTGGACTCAAGTAAATCTAAGTTCAAATTTCTGCTTCATCACTTACTTACTGTGCCAGAGGCTATTAACTGTTCTAAGCGCTCGTCGTCAACTTCTGTTTAGTAAGAGATTATCCTAAGCTTCAGCAGGACACATGGCTGCCCAGCCATAAGCGGCATTTCTTAGCCTCCCCTGCAGTAAGGAATGGTTGTGCATCTCGGTTCAGGTCCAGGGAGTGTGAGTAAGAAGGATTTTCACCAGTTCTGGGTCATCTCCTCCAGGACAAAGCTAGCGGCCCTAAATATCCTTTTTCCTTCCCATATGCTGGAACCCAGGGATAAGGTAGTGATGGAGCTTTCACCAGGCAGGAGACGGCATCGTTGTCCAAAGGGAACCTGGGTCTCAAAATGATCTCATGGAGTATTGCTGCTCCGACAACCTGGAATGCTCACATTGGGGCTGTTAAGAAATGAACATTGACTTAATTAAGCCATTATACTTTCTGGTCTCTTTATACCAGAAGCTCAGACTATAACCTCAGAAATTCATTTGTTAAGAGTCCTTGGTGTTTAACCCCTCTGGAGCTCAGTTTCTTCTTCTATAAACTGGGGATAATGCCTACCTCGCATCTGTTGTGAAGATTACGTGAGAAAATGCATGGGGTGGGAGGCCCCAGAGCCTGGCAGGTGAGTGATATATGATAAATATTTGTGGTATTCCCTTCGATCATGAAGGAACATGGGCTTCATATACCTTTTCAATGAATATAGGGAATAGGGGTGCCTGGGTGGCTCAGTCAGTTAAGCATCTGCCTTCGTTCAGATAATAATCCTGGGGTCCTGGGATCAAGCCCCGAGTCTGGCTCCCTGCTCGGTGGGGAGCCTGCTTCTCACTCTCCTCCCTGCTCATGCTCTCTCTTGCTATCTCTGTCGCTATCTCTGTCTCTCTCTCTTGAATAAATAAATAAATAAAATCTTTAAAAAAAAAAGAATATAGAAATAAAGAGACTGAGTGTCCAGTAGCTGAATAATATGATTTGCAGTGTGTGGGAGACACCAAGACACCCACCAGAAGTTAGAAATATCTAAGCCCAAAATACATTTAATACACCCCACCTATCGAACACCATAGCTTAGCCTAGCCTACCTTCAATATGCTCAGAACACTTCCATTAGTAAAATCATCTAACACAAAACTCATTTTATAATAAAGTGTTGCATATCTCATGTAACTTACTGAATACCATACTGAAAGTGAGAGACAGAATGGTCCTATGGGTAAGTAGGCTTGTCAGCGTATGGGCTGCTCACTCCCTGGATTCCGTGGCCAAGTGGGAGGGGCAGCTCCCTGCCACTGCCCAGCATCACGAGAGAGCATTGTACCGCATATAGGTAGCCTGGGAAAAGATCGAAATTCAAAATCTGAGGTACAGTTTCTGCTGAATGTGTATCACTCTTGCTGCATCATAAAGTCAAAAAATCCTAAGTCAAACCATTGTAACTCGGGGACTGTCAGTGTATAGAAGGCACTCACATGTTTCCACCCAATTATAAGCTTCTTGAGGGCCCGTTCTGAGACTCGTTTCCCACTGTATCCCAAGTGCACGCACGTAGTAAGACTAAATATTTGTCAAGTGAGGAGAACATTGATGTGAAATGTGAATTAGCTCTTTTTATCTTCATCACTTCCTTCCCTCCCTGTGACCCCGCCCAAGAAAGAGGAAGCTGACATACAGAGAGAAGCAACTTGTCCCTGTTGACTTAGTTTATAAGTAGCAGACTCGAGATTTGAACCAAATGGATCCACGTTTTGAGGTCTTTTCACCCTGAACCTAGACAGGTGCTCTTTCTTGAGAGCAGACTTGGAGACAAGTAAGATTATTTGTGTACCAAGGGATGGAGAAAAACAATCTGAGGGAAATGGGGGAAGTTAGAGGGAATTACTTTATATTTTAGAATTTGGCTAGGTTCTGCACAACCGACAGCTGTGGTACTCCTCCCCCCTCCTTGCGTCACAGAGGGCACACATTGCTCTAAAGCACCCTTCCCATTTCATTCCAACAGCCTAGAGTGTAGCTAGAACTTTTGGATCCCCGTGGGAGAAAATGGTTCAAATAAATTTTTTTTTAAAACCCTTTGTTAAATGGCCAGATTGATGGATCTTCAGCCCCGGGTGGTATTTACACTAGAGAGGAGAGAAAGAGAAGCCACCCACGGGGCTAGCGTGTTCTAACTCTAGCCGGTTTGCAGTGCCCTTCACGGTTTCATTATAATTGTCAGAGCGACATGAGTCCCTGCTCATCAGCAAGGTGACAAGCAGAACTAGCTCCCCTATGCAGAGGAGTTGATTGGTCATGATTACGAATTACGAATTAGAGGCGTATTGTTTTTGGCAACTATCTGATAAGAAAGGTATTGGCCGACTAGGTTTTAGATGGATGCTTTTGCAGAGATGTTGGTATATTAAAAAATCAGGGGAGGGAGAAAAATTCCTGAAGAAAAAAAAGGGGGGGCTCTATGATAGTGCTTGTTCTCTGTTTAGATTCAGAAATGCTTCCTTCATGGTACCCTTGGACCACGGGCTGACTTGCAAAACAGAAACTTAGAATTGATCGTCCTTCCATATTTCTTCTCGGGACCCACTCACTCACAGTAAAATAAATTAATATTTATTTGCATTAAATATCGTGTGTGTGCATGTGTGTTCCCAGGTTTAGAAAGTTTCTACAAGTATTATCTGCAAATACTGGATTTGGCCTCAGAGATCTATGACAATATTACTTGATACTTTTAATTAATACCTTTTTCTCTCTGTCTTCATTCTTTCATTTTAACCCCTTCCTTCTCTTCCTAATTATTCCTCTTTTTCTCTAACCTGAATCTCGGAGGTGGGTATTGTTCAGGGTGAGCATTTGAAAACCATGTCAGTTCCTTTCCGATTCTGCCCTGAGGTGTGAGGAAGAAAGATGCTCTTTTTTTTTTAAGATTTTATATATTTATTTGAGAGAGAGAGAGAGAGCGTGAACACAAGCAGGCGGGAAGGGCAGAGGGAGAGGGAAAAGCAGACTTCCTGCTGAGCAGGGAGCCTGACTCGGGGCTTGATCCCAGGACCCCAAGATCCTGACCTGAGCCAAAGGCAGATATTTAACCGACTGAGCCACTCAGATCCCAAAAGATGCTCTTAAGGTTTTGCCACCCGGGGTCTAAACTTTGTGAGAAGCTGTTGCCACAGAGGACAGTAGTAGGAAATGTGTTCAATCCAGGTTGGTTCCTAGGGCCATGATTGCATCTACACATGGATGCTTTGTGCTCACACGGAAGTCGAGGCCATGGGGCGCCTGGGTGGCACGGTTGGTTAAGAGACCGACTCTTGGTTTCAGCTCAGGTCATGATCTCAGGATGGTGAGATCCAGCGTGGAGATGGGCTCTGTGCTCAGCATGGAGTCCGCTTGAGATTCTCTCTTTCCCCCTCCCTTTCCCCCTCCCACTCATGTGTTCTCTCTCTCAAATAACTAAATAAATCTTAAAAAAAAAAAACGAGGCCACCCGAACATCTACCCCAGTGGTGGTAACATATAGACTAAGAAGCCCCGCCCTTTGTTGAACTTTGTATCTTCTGAGTTTGGATTAGATCCTGATAGAAAAAAATTGTTTTCAAATTAGGACATATAAGGAAAGAAAATAAAGGAACAGAAATGCATTTGGGGAGGGGGAGAACTTGGGTGCTGCACTGGGTTTTAAATTGTTGACTTAGTGAAGAAAAAATATCATCAAGCCAGTGACATTTTGGAACTTGCAGGCCTTTGGTAAATAATATTAAGTGTCTTTTCTGTCATCTTGCCACTGTGTATGGACAACAGGAGTGGGAGCTTCTGGGAAGGGTAGATAGGACAGGTTGGGTGCAGCCCAGGAGAGAAGAGTGAAGGGAAACAGATTTAGCTCTCAGAAATTCCTTGTAAAGAAGAAACTGTGTAACTTCTTCCGGTCATGCCCAGTTTCAAAAATGGAATCAATTTTCTACTTGGAAGGTAGAGGAGATGGGGTAGTACTGAAGGGCTGCTAAAACCGAACCATGCTAAACATGGTGCTAAACGGATGTAAAATAAATTTCCTTAGTGATCTAGATTTACTAATCCACACATAGAAAGGTAAGGAATAGTCTGGAAAGTCATTCGAAAGTATAAAATAATAAATTTAGGATTGTTTAGGAACACTATACCTGACAGAAATTACTAGACAAAAAACTTACTACTGGTTTAAAAAATATCCGTTATAATTATGTTGCTTAGCAGACCTCTCCTTTCTGAAATCCAAGAAATACGCGATAATCCCTTCTTGCCTACCCAGTTCTTCCTCTGGTGTCAAGAGCAGATCTACCCTCCACACGCTGCCCTCCTGCCCATCTGACACAGCAGCCCGTGACAACGTCACTGGGGAAAGTTGCTAGAGGAAGGAGGGACATGGGACGTCTGATTATCAAGAACGAGGGGGCCCCACTTTGCAGTAAACAGTGTGGCATCCATGGCCTCACTATCAGGTCAAACAAGAGACACTTTCTGATATGTCTGGAGACTTTTTCCCCCACATATATATACCAGAGCATCTTGGTTTTATTTTATTTTGCCTCTATTGCTGGAGTATCTACTCTAGAAAGACCCTAGCACAGTGTTCTATAGTCTCACATCAAAAAATAAGTAAATAAAAGAGGATCCCTTGCTCCAATACAGTTAAGACGAGCTTCGTTAAAGATAAGCAGGATTTGTGTCAGGAGGGCCTCTGGGAGGCTTTGTGAATCCCAAAGAGTGTGTGAAGCATTTCCCCAATGTATTTGGTAACCAAACTCTATTTCCTCCTCCTCCTCCTCTCCCTCCCCCTCCTCCCCCTTCTCCTTCTTTCTAAAATTTTTTCTTTAAACTAGGTCATGTCAAAGGACTAGAATACTAAACTAAGAGACTTCCTTAGAGGCTCAGTATGTCATTAATTCAACAAACGTTTATGAAACCAGTCACACAGCAATACTTAGGAAGCACCAATTATGCACCAGGAACTGTCCTAGCTGGTGGGTCCATGGGGGTGAAAGAGACAAAGGCCTCGCCCTCCATGAGCTCACATTTACTGAAGAAAGCTAGGCGACAGACCAGTGAACAAATAGGAAAGTCTCACAAATGCAGTGGGGAAATGAAAGAGCCTAATATGACCCATGTGAGCTGAGAGCTGAATGAGGAGAATGGAGCCTTGTGGAGACGGGAAGGAGAAACAACTAATGCCAAGGCCTTGACATGGAACCCATTTGGCTGGTGTTCAGAGAAGGGAGCAAGCCTGGGGTGGCTGGAGCAGTTCCAACAAGGGGAGAGTGAGGGAGATGAAGGCCGCGCCAGCAGGGCCAGGCGAAGGGGCACCCAGAGGCGCCAGTTTGGAGTTTGTTTTTCTTTTCTTTTCTTTCTTCCTTTCTTTTTTTTTTTTTTTGAGGTACTTTCAAAGTTACAAAGAAAATGCAAGAGTATACAAAGAACTCCCATATACCTTCCACCCAGGTTCCCCTATAAATACATAGTACAAACATCTAAATTAGGGCATTAATAATATATAAGCCTGTCACCCAAGAGATTCCTCACTGTCCTAATAATATCCTTTATAATAACAGGTTTCTTTTTCTTTTGGTACAGGACCCAATCTGGAATCATGGGTTGCATTTAATTATCATATCTCTTTAATTCTACTTCAATCCAGAATAGTTCCTTAGGCTTTCTTATATTTTGAGATCTAGACATTTTTCAAGGTAGCAGGCCAATTATTTTGGAGAATGACCCTCAGTTTGGGTTTCTCTGGTGTTTCTTCATGATTATTCAAGTTATACTTTTTGGGTAGGAATTTTACGGAAATTACTCTGTATTCTCAGCCTGACATATCAGAAGGCACGTAATATTAATTTGTCTGATTTTGAGTGGTGTTAATTTTGATGAAGATGGTGTCTATCAGATTTCTCCACTACAAAGGTATTACTTTTTAACCTTGAAAATAAATTATTTTGTGGGGGGAAAGCTTTGAGACTATGTAAATATCCCATTTCTCAATAAACTTTCACCCCCTGTCTTTAGCATTTTTGATGCTTCATGTCTGAACCATTATTGTGGGGTTTGCCAAGTGGTGATTTCCCAATTTGTTCATTCCTTCAATGTTTATTAGTTGCATTCTAAGGTAAGAAAGTTTTCCCTTTCCCCCTATCCATTCATTCATTTATGCATTCATCTTCTCATTATCTGTATAGACTCATAGATTCCTATTATATTCAATGGGTTATAATTTACTCCTTCATTATTTCTTTGGATGCTCAAGTTGTCCAGATTCAGCCATTGAGAGTCCCCCCAGGCTGCCTCCTGTGCTCTTCTGACATGTCTTCATAATTTTCTAAGTTCTTCCTTACTTTCTGGCCCAAGAGGAGATTCTAGGCTCCTCTTGTGCTTCCCTTGCCCCAGCCCTGGAATGAGCAATTTCTCCCAGGACCCCTGGCTCCTTTTAGTGGGGGATGGTTTTAGAAACAAAGATTTGGATGCTAAGTGTGGTCATAGCCCCAGGATATTATTGCTTCTAGACCCTCTCATTAGACTGAGGTAGGAAACACACAAATAGAGCATACAAAGAGCATATACATATAACACATATCTGCACCTATTTCTATAGCTATATATATATATATATATATATATATACACACACACATATATAATATACATTAGATAGATAGATAGATAGATAGATAGATAGATAGATAGATAGACAGACAGATACTATGACTTCTCTAATGTCTCCAATTCTGATCCAAACCACAGGACTTATTCTAACCTTCCCCCTTTCCATATTTGTACCATATTTACTTGCCCATTCCTCCTTTATGTAACCAATCCTTTAACCCCACCACTGCTTTCTCAACCTTGGAATGCTATCTCCCCTTCATGCCCACAGCCACTTCCTCAGCTCTGTTTCCTTGGTCCCAGCTCTTCAGGCCCTGCCATCCATAGCTACCTCAAAGGAGGGAAGAAAACTAATGGCTTTTTTTTCTTAAAGAAAAAATAAGGGAAAAGAAGGGAACAAAAGAGGAATGGAAAGAAAGACAACAAAAGGCTTTTTCCCCTTAAAAAAGAAAACCTTTAAAACATGCAAAAAATTAGAATAGTATACTGACCCCTCCCTAGCATTTATCCCTAGCATCGATAATTCCCAGCTCCTGACCAGCCTTGTTTGATCGATACCCCTACCAACTCACCCTCTCTCTATATTATTTTGAAACAATCCCAGAAATTGTATCATTTTGTCTATAAAGATTTCTATAAGCCCATCAAAAAAATTATAATATATTATCACACTTTAAAAATTCACAATTGTTTCTTAATAGCATCCAACATCTTGAGACTGTTCTAATTTTCTCAGTTGTGGAGAGTTTTAAGCAGGGAAGGAACATATTCAGATAGAGATTTTCAAAGGATCTCTTTAGCTGCCAGAAGGAGAATGGGCTGTAGAAAAGATCCACTAGAAGTTTTCTGATTGCTTTAGCCATAGGTAATGGTTGCTTGGGTTGCGGTATATTGTGGAAGGTAAGAAGGAGGGCCAGATGCTTGATGTATTGTGGACATGGAGTGAACCAGACTTGTTGAACGGATTGCATATGGATATGAGAAAAAAAGAGGAATGAAGAATGACTCCTAAATTTTTGACCTGACCAAGTGACTAGCTGTTATACTGTATTAATTATCTGGTGCTGTGTAACAAGCTACTCCCAATGTAATCACTTATTGGCTCTTGTGGTTTCTGTGAGTTGGGAATCCAGAAGGTCTCAGCAGAGATGGCTTGTTTCTGTTCCATGAGTGGAGCCTCAGCTGGAAGGCTCAAAGGCTGGAGGATGAAACCATCTAAAGGTCTGTTCAATTTACACGTCTAATGGTCAGTGAAGGCTGTCAGCTTCCGCCTTACCTGTGCCTATCAGCTGCAGTTAGAACACATGACCTCTCTATGTGGTCTGAGCTTTTTCACAGCATGGTGTTTGACTTCAAAAAGTGAGCATCGAGAGAGAGACAAAGAGCCAAGCAGGAGAAGCTCTACCCTTTCTATGACCAGGTCTCAGAAGTCACACAGCATCACTCCGTCTGTACTCCGCTGATCAGGGAAGTCACAAACCCTGCCCAGATCCAAGGAGAGAGGTCACAGAACCCACCTTCAATGGAAGAGTGTCAGTCACATTGTAGGAAGAGCATGGGAAATAGGATAAGTATTTTGGTGCAGCTGTCTTTATAAAATACAATCTGCCATAGGTACGAGTCAATCAACAGAGACAGCTTGGGAAATGGTGTTTTGGTTGTATTAATAAGTCTGTTTTCCCCAAGCAGGAATGTAGAATAGACAGGTGAGAAAAAGCATCTGGAAACACCCAAGGGTGTCCAGGTTAGATAGATTTAGATGATATAAGTCATGACACTGGATGAAATAACCTCGGAAGGCCAGAGGGCTAGTAGAGAGGAGTGGCTGGTGAATGTGGAGGGATCAGATGAGTGAGATGTCTTGGGAAGCCCCGAGAAGAGTTTCAAGAAGGAAGGAATAGAATCACTTTTAAGAAGCACTTTCTATGTAGGATTTAAATATTAGAAAAAAAAACCCTTTAATCTTCATATATAGAGTGAGCTATTCATACAGGGTCCCTGAGAATTAAAGAGAATTAAAGTATAGCTAAACAATTAAGTAAGCATTAACAGTGAAGTGTATTAAATGCTTGTGTGGGAAAATACTGGATACTCAGCCAGTATGAAAAAGAGGCATTCAGTATAGACTGGGGAAAATCAAGGAAGTCTTCCAGGAGGAGGTAAAATTTAAGTGGAGACCTGATGGATAAGTGAGAGCCAGTTCAAGACAGGGAGAAATGGCCCAAGTAGGGAGAAGAGCATGTGCAAAGTCTTGGAGGTGTAACAGTGAATTAAACCTTCAAATAACTGAAGGCGGTGGAGGTACTAAAGATGCCGAAAAAGTGAAATCATGAAGTCTGCCACTATCCACAGTCCAACGGGAAGTCTGTGGGGAATTTGAAACGAACTATTCCATTAGTTTTCACTTCCGGAGGATCATTTCTGACCATAAGAGGGAGAATGAATTGGAAAGAATGAGAGAACTAGTAAGGAGGCTTCAAGAGTAGCCAGGTGAGAAATAGCTCCAGCAACTCGGATGCTTCTGCACCACCAAAGTATTCGACTTTCTGATCTTACCATTCTCGTTCAGTTATGCCCTCGCTGTTTTACCTCTTGGATCCTGTAATGGTTAAAAGCATTCCCTTGCATACACCATCAGCTCCCTCCTCTTTCCCTCTGTCGAACTTAACTTACAAAACACAACCCCAGTTATATCCAACTGTCCGCCTATTTGATACACGGACCCGAGTAGCAGAATGTGCCTGGGTGCTAATAAGTTTCACTTTAAATCCGTGACCTCGTGTGGGTCTTTGGTGTGATCCTGTGCTCTTTCCCTAGTGCATTTCCTTTCCAGCTGTCTTGGTAACTACTCCAAACCTCTTTGCTTAAACCTCTTTCTACATTCTCATTTCCTGCCAATGACCTTTGTTTTCTATTTTACGGAGAAAATCGAAATGATCAAAAGAGAGTTTCCAGACCTTGAGGACATTATATTAAGTGAAATGAGCTACTCACAAAAAGACAATACTGTGTGATTCCATGTATATGAGATATCTAAGATAGTCAAACTCGTCAAAACAGAAAGGAGATTGAATGGTAGTTGCCAGGGGCTAGGGGAGGGAAAAATGGAAGTTGTTCAATGAATACAGAGTTTCAGTTTTGCAAGATGAAAAAGTTTTAGAAATCGATTGCACAATAATGCAAGTATATTTATGTACACTACTGAACTGTGCACTTAGAAATGACTAGCATGGTAAATGTTATGTTATGCATTTTTTTTTTTACCATAATTAAAACAACAACAAAAAGACAGCTTTCAGTCTACAACCTGATTCATGCTCCGCTGGGAGCACTGTGCCCACCGCAGGTCTCCTGCCCCTGCCACTGCCTCCCTACCTGGCCAGATGGTCCCCCACCAAGCAGAGGTGCCAATGGAAACAAACCAGGGATATCTGCACAGAGTTACTACCCTAATAAAACCCCAAGGCAGAAAGGTAAACATGTCAGAGCTCTTAAGGACTGCCGCCCAGGACCGCCGTAGGAGTTGCCAAGTGAGACTATTGCTAGGAAGCCCCTGATGGGACTCCTGAGCACGTTTGTGGAAGAGACAGAATGAAATGCACCCGAAGGAGGGCTGGCTCAGTCTGGCATATGGAATGATGAAGACTGGCATCACTACCCAGAATCTGTGCCAGGAGACAAAGTGAGCAGAGGAAAGGTGACAGGCATGGTGACCGGGCGGGATGGAAACCGATGAGGCATGACCCAATGCCACAAAGGCCTGGAAGGAAGAGCAGAAACCCGCATATTCGGCCATTTTGCCCCCAGGTATACAGAGGGGCCGAGGGGCCAGTTGGAGAGAAAAATGTGATGTTGAGTGGGACTCACGGCTCCATTCTTGGACACCATTTAGTTCCCTGTCCTGACTCAACCGAAAGGACATTTAACACTTGTCAAAACATCACTATGGAGTCCTCCCTTTAGGTTGCCTACTAATTCTATAGTCATTTTTTATTTCCTCCATGATCATCTATGGGGGAAAAAGTGTAATTGCTGAAAATAATGAATAAAAACACCTAAATAAGTGGTTCTTCATAAATACCCATTTGTGCTGGTTGTTTACCTGCTGAAACAGCTCCATCTCAGAAATAGAATACACCTTTCAAGAGTTAGGTCTCGGGTGCCTGGGTGGCTCAGTCAGTTAAGTGTATGTCTTTGGCTTGGGGCGTGATCTCAGGGTCCTGGGATCGAGCCCTGCCTTGGGTTCCCTGCTTCTCCCTCTCCCTCTGCCTGCTGCTCCCCCGTTTGTGTTCTTTCTCTCTCTCTCTCTCTCTGTCAAATAAATAAATAAAATCTTAAAAAAAAAAGTTACATCTAAAGCAGGGACAGTATAACCAGGTGTTGGCAAACTTTTTCTGTAAAGTGTCGAATAGTAAATATTTTCAGATTTGTGGACAAGCCATACAATCTCAGTAAATGAAACAGATGGTGCCGAAAAGGCTGAGATAATTCTGTGCCTTGACTATAGTCATAAAAACATGTTCCTGTTGGTTATAAAAATATCTAGCAATGTTCTAGAAAAGATTTTATTTCACTTTCTTTCACAAAATATTTGTGAATTAAATGCTAGTGAAAGCGAAAGACTACAGATCAAATGTCATTGGCAATCATGCCTTGATGGGATTCGTCCGGTTCCCTAAACTACTCCCTAATTGTTACAGAAACTTATTTCTAATCTCTTTAACTGAGAGACCCTTGGGTTGTTTTCTCCTCATAATTCATCTTGCCTTGTGAAGTATTATATATTTTAAAAATGCAACTGAACTCTAAATAACTTTGAGATTGTGTTCTAAAAATTCATGCTACTCCTGCCCCTCACCCCCACCTCCCACAGCAATGACTTAGATTAGTATTGAACTGGGCATGTGGACATTTTGGGGTATTCGATATTTTCCATTGTGTTTCGCAATTAAAGTCAAGTTTTGAAAAACTGGGGCCTCCACTTAATTTCATACACCAACCAACAAACCAAGTAGGAAAGTCTCTCTTTTTCTCACTTTCCCATTACTTTTTTTCTTTTCTCTTCTTTTCCTTTTCTTTCCTTTCCTCTTCTTTCTTTTCTTTTCTTTTCTTTTTCTTTTTTTTTAAATTTTTATTAAGCTGGAGTTGACACCTAATGTTACATTAGTTTCAGGTGTACAACACAGTCATGCAACAACTCTGTTATGCGATGCTCAGCACAAGTGTAGCTGCCATCTGTCACCATACAGCACTATTACAGTACCACTGACTATATTCCTGATGCTGTACCTTTTCTCCCTGTGACTTATTAATTCCGTAACTGCAAGTCCGTATCTTCCTCTTCCTTTCACCCATTTTGCTTTTCCCTCCACCCCTCCCCTCTGACAACTGTCAGTTTGCTCTCCATATTTGTGGGTCTGTTTCTGATTTTTAGGTTTGTTTTGTTTTTTAGATTCCACATAAAAGCAAAATCATATGGTATGCGTCTTACTTTGTCTAATGTATTTCACTTTGCATAATACCCCCTAGTTCCATTGATGTTGTCAGAAAGGGCAAGATCCCATCCTTTTTATGGCTGAGTAACATTCCATTATATTTATAATATATACATCTTCTTTATCCATTCATCTATTGATGGATACTCGAGTTGCTTCCATATCTTGGCTATTGTAAATAATGCTACAATAAATACGGGGTGTATATATCTTTTCAAATGAGTGTTTTTGGTTTTTTGGGTAAATACCCAATAGTGGAATTTCTGGACCACATGGTATTTCTATTTTTAATTTTTGAGGAACCTCCATACTGTTTTCCACTGTGGCCATACCAATTTACATTCCCACCAACAGCATATGAGGGTTCCTATATCTCTGCATTCTCTCCAATACTTGTTATTTCTTGACTTTTTGATACTAGTCATTCGTACTGGTGTAAGGTTTTAATTTGCATTTCCCTGATGATTAGTGATGTTGAACATCTTTCCATGTGTCTTTTTGCCATCTATATGTCTTTGGCGAAATGTCTATTCAGGTCCTCTGCCCATTTTTTTCTTGAAAGATTTATTTATTTATTTATTTATTTATTTATTTATTTATTTATTTGAGAAAGAGAGCATGTGCAGAGGTAGGGGGGAGGGACAGAGTGCTAGAGAGAAGCAGGCTCCCCGCTGAGCAGGGAGCAGGACGTGGGGCTTGACCCCAGGATCGCAGGATCATGACCTGAGCCAAAGGCAGACACTTAACCGACTAAACCACCCAGGTGCTCCAGCCCATTTTTTAATCAGACTATTTGGGGTTTTCGGTGTTGAGTTGTGTAAGTTCTTCATATGTTTTGGATATTAACCCCTTATCATATATATCATTTGCAAATATCCTCTGTCATTCAGTAGATGCTTTTCCATTTTGTTGATGGTTTCCTTCACTGCACAACCCCTGTTATTTTAACGTAGTCCCAATAGTTCATTTTTACTTTTATTTCCCTTGCCTGAGGAGACATATCTACAAAAATGTTGTGAAGGCTGATATCAAAGAAATTACTGCCTGTGTTTTTTTCTAGGAGTTTTATGGTTTCAAGTCTCACATTGAGGTCTTTAATCCACGTCAAGTTTACTTTTGTTTATGACATAAGAAAGTGATCCAGTTTCATTCTTTTACATATACCTGTCCAGTTTTCCCAGCCACATTTATTGAAGAGAGTGTCTTTTCCCCGTTGTGTATTCTTGCCTCCTTTGTCATAGGTTAATTGATCATACAAGCATGGGCTTATTTCTTGTTTTTTTATTCTATTCTATTAATCTATATGTCTATTTTTGTGCCATTACCCTATAATTTTGATTCCTATAGCTTTGTAGTATACCTTGAAATCTGGGATTTTGATGCCTCCAGCTTTTTTCTTTTTCAAGATTGCTTTGGCTATTCAGGGTCTTTCCTGATTCCATACAAGTTTTAGTATTATTTGTTGTAGTTCTTTGAAAAATGCTGTTTGCATTTTGATAGGAATTGCACTGAATCTATAGATTGCTTTGGGCAGTATGGACATTTTAACAATATTGATTCTTCCAATCCATGAGCATAGAATATCTTTGTGTGTGTTTATGTTGTCTTCAATTTCTTTCATCAGTGTTTTACACTTTTCAGAGTACAGGTCTTTCACCTACTTGGTTAAGTTTATTCCTAGGTATTTTGTTATTTTTGGCACAATTGTAAAGAGAATGGTTTTCTTGATTTCTCTTTGTCATTAGTGCAGCAGATTTCTTTTTTTTTTTAGATTTTTTTTTTAAATTTATTTAGTTGACGGAGATAGAGACAGCCAGCGAGAGAGGGAACACAAGCAATGGGAGAGGAAGAAGCAGGCTCATAGCAGAGGAGTCTGATGTGGGGCTCGATCCCATAACGCCGGGATCACGTCCTGAGCCGAAGGCAGACGCTTAACGACTGTGCCACCCAGGTGCCCCAGCAGATTTCTGTATATTAATATTGTATCCTGCCATTTTACTGAATTCATTTATTGCTACTAATAGTTTTTTTTTTTGGTGAAGTCTCTAGGGTTTTCTATGTATAGTATATGTCATCTGCAAATAGTGACAGTTTTGCCTCTCCCTTACCAATTTGGATAGCTTTTATTTCTTTTTCTTATCTGATTTCTGTAGTTAGGACTTCCAGTACTGTCTTGAATAAAAGTGGCAAGAGTGGGACATCCTTGTGTTGTTCCTGATCTTAGAGGAAAAACTCTCATTTTTTCACCACTGGGTATGATGTTAGTTACAGGTTTTTCATGTATGGCCTTTATTATGTTCAGGTATGTTCCCTCTAAACCCACTTTGTTGAGGGTTTTATCATGAATGGCTATTGAATTATGTCAGATATTTTTTCTACATCTATTGAGATGATCATATGATTTTTATCTTCATTTTGTTGATGTGGTGAATCGTGTCGATTGACTTGCAACTATCGAATCATCCTTGCATCCCGAATAAATCCCACTTGATCGTGGTGAATGATCCTTTTAATGTATTGTTGAATTTCATTTGCTAATATTTTGCTGAGGATTTTGCATCTATGTTCATCAAGGATATTGGCCTATAGTTTTCTTTTTTTGTAGTGTTTTGTCAGGTCTTGTTATGAGAGTCATCCTGGCCTTGTAGAATGGATTTGGAAGGTTTCCTTCCTCTTTTACTTTTGGAATAGATTTTGGAGAGTATATGCTAGATCTTTAATGTTTGGTAGAGGGATGCCTGGTTGGCTCAGTCAGTTAAGCATCCAACTCTTGATTTCAGCTCAGGTCTTATCTCAGGGTCTGAGATTGAGCCCCGCATCAGGTTCCCTGGTAAGTGGGGAGTCTGCTGGAGATTGTCTCCCTCTGACCTTCCCCCATCTCTAAAATAAATAAATAAATATTTAAAAAAATAAATGTTTGGTAGAATGCAATTGCGAATCCATTCTGGTCCTGGACTTTTGTGCTTTAAGAATTTTTGGATTATCAATTCAATTTGTTATTAGTTAGTAATTGCTCTCTTCAGATTTTCTGTTTCTTCCAGATTCACTTTCAAAATATTGTATCTTGCCAGGAATATATCCATTTCTTCTAGGTTGTTCAATTTGTCGGCATATAATTTTACATGGTATTCTCTTATAATTCTTTGTATTTCTGTGGTGTTGGTTGTTACTTCTCTTTCTGATTTTATTTATTTTTTCCTTTTTCTTTTTTGATGAGTTTCGTTAAAGGTTTATCTATTTTGTTGATTTTTTTGAAGAACAGGCTCTTGGTTTCATTGACCTTTTTTGTGTTTTTTTTTTAATTTCTATTTCATTTATTTATGCTCCGATCTTTATTCTTTCCTTCCTTCAACTAATCTTGGGCTTTGTTCTTCTTTTTCTAGTTCCTTTGGGTGTCAGGTTAGATTGATTATTTGAGGTTTTTCTTGTTTCTTGAGCTCTGTATCACTAAAAATTTCCCTCTTAAAACTGCTTTTGCTGCATCCCAAAGATTTTGGACCATTGTGTTTCATTTTCATTTGTCTTCATGTACTTTTTTATTTCCTCAGTGACCCATTGGCTGTTTAGTAGCATGTTGTTTTGCCTCAGTATGTTCTTTTCCAACTTTATTTTCTTGTGATTTATTTCTAGTTTCATACCCTTGTGGTCAGAAAAAATGTGTGATGTGATTTCAATCTTAAATTTACTGAGACTTGTTCTGTGACCTCACATGTGATCTATCCTGGAGGATTTTCAATGTGCCCTTGAAAAGAATGTGTATTCTGCTGTTTTTAAATGGAATGCTCTGTATCTATCTGTTGATTTACCTGGTCTAATGTGTTGTTCAAAGCCACTGTTTTCTTATCGAATGTCTGCCTCGATGATCTATTGATTGATGTAGGTGTGATGTTAAGTTCCCCTACTATTATCGTACTACTGTCAATTTTTTGCTTTATGTCTATTAATATTTGCTTTATGTATTTAGGTGCTCCCATGTTGGGCACACAGTTATTTATAATTGTTATAGCCGCTTGTTGGATTGACCCCTTTATCATTATGTAATACCAAGGGCACTTTTTTAAGATTCCAAATTGATAAGGCATTTTCATAGAGTACGGGGGAGTGATCAGCTTTTGGGGACCTACATTTGAATCCTAGTCTTGCTTGTGTATGTGCTTTTTGTTCTTGAGACTTGCCCTCTTACCTAAAGAGGAATAGTGTTAAATGACACAACCAACAATTCAGTAGCATTTGATGTCCTTTATTCAAAGGAAAACAATTCATGGATTGGGGGAGTACGGTGCCTTACAAACACTCTTCCCAAAGGATTTTGGGCAAGAGCTAGTTTTACAGAACATTGGAAGTGGCAATGCATAAATAGATTATGAATGGCTTAATTGCATATCTGACCTTATTCAGAAAGATGGAGGAAGAAGAAAATAAATATAGAGCCCGAAGTTTGCTTGGCATTTGGCTGAGCAGACATTCAGTTGACCCTTGAAAGAAGCAGGTTTAAACCATGTGTGTCCACTTACATGTGGGTTATTTTGATAAATACAGTACAGAATATACAGAATATACAGTACTGAAAATACAGAAATTCATTCATTTTGATAAATACAGTAACAATACAAATATTGTTAAAATGTATTTTCTCTTTCTTATGATTTTCTTAATATTTTCTTTTATCTAGCTTACTTTATTGTAAGACCATAGTATGTAATACACATAGCATATAAAATATGTGTTAATCAATTGTTTATGTTATTGGTAAGGCTTCCAGTCGACAGCAAACTATTAGTAGTTGAGTTATTGAGGAGCCAAAAGTTATACATGGATTTTCGACAGTGCAGGGAGGGGGGATCGGCACCCCTAACCCCCTTGTTGTTCAAGGGTCAACTATACTATGTTTCTGGTCAAGGAGAGCATTTATAGGAATATAGAAGTTTGGTTTGCTGACATGGCCGCCCAGGAAGGGATGGCTTCATTTTAGAAATTTATCTCAGCAATAGCAAAGTGTTTAGAGGCACAGACCCTGGAGTCAGACTGCCCAGGTTTGAACCCTGACCTAACGGAAAGATCTGGTGTGTGCCACATAGCTTAGGGATCAAATTTAACACCAATAATGGGAGGACAGACTGTCAGTGGATACCTCTTACTATAATGCCACATGAAGAACACAGTATCTTCTGTGACAGATTCTTGGCCAAAAATGTTTAACTCGAATCTAATTAAACCTCTGACTTATAACCAGTTAACAGGAATACTAGACATTGATAAAATAGTATCAGAGAGAAAAAATCATCCACAGCTCTTCTGTTTTCTTGAAAAAGTCAAAGTCAGGGATGCCTGGGTGGCTCAGTCGGTTAAGTGTCTACCTTTGGCTCAGGTCATGATCTCAGGGTCCTGGGATCGAGCCCTACGTTAGGCTCCTTGCTCAGTGTGGAGTCTGCTTCTCTCTCTCCCTCTGCCCTGCCCCACTGCTTGTGTTCTATCTCTCTGTCTCAAATAAATAAATAAAATCTTAAAAAAAACAAAAAGAAAAGAAAAAGTCAGTTGAAGTCATAGGGGAAAAAATCAGGGAATAGAACCAATCATAGTGTGTGAAATGTGATTGGGTGCTTGCATGAAAAACCCAACCATTAAAGACTCTGAGGCTTGAATATGGAATGGGTTGATATGAGGGAAGTATTGTTAAATCTCTTCTATGTGAATATGTTATTTATGTAGGGATGACATGTCATGAGGTTTGCAACATTAACATGGTTCAATGAAATATATACAGAGAGACAAACAGATAAATCAAACATAGCAACATGTTCACAGTTGTTGAAGCTTGGATGGATGTATAGGTGTCTGTTACATTATTCTTTCAACTTTTCTATATGTTTAAAAGCATTCAAAATAAACATTTTGAGGGGAAAAAAAGACAACTTCCATAGCTCCTACCAATACATTTACCTATATACCTGTATCTGTATCCAACCAAATACTATATTTTCACTATGGTTTGCATGATAGGTTTTTATCCTGCTTTTTATAGCCATTATCTCCAGTTTATAGAAGCTCATCACTTTCACCTACCCAAGGGTGTCTCAACAGCAATTTTCCCTTCTCTCTCCCACATACTCTCTGTTGGCCTCACAGACCCTTCTATCTACTAGTGCATTTATCCACTACCTGTTACACTATCCTCAATTCAATTGAATAAGTATTGAATACCTATTATATGCTGGGGGTATGGTAATGAACAAAAAACAAAAGCACTGCTTTTGTGGTGCTTATCCTTTGGTTGATGAAGACGGATAATACAGAGAGTAGGTAAACAAATGATGCAGTATGTAAGAGGGAGTTAGGTAATAAGGAGAAAATAAAGGAAATTAAGAAGGAAGCAGAGTATATGTGTAAGGGTGTCCAGGGTTCCTGACAACCGTATATGGAAGCTTGTACAGACAGAACACCTTGCACCAAACCGTGGGGCTTGGCAGGCAGGGCCTGATTTAGCTATCAGGCCTCATTTTACTTCCCCTGCCCAGGCACCTGTAAACATCTTGCACAATCATATGGGGTACCTCTGGAGATTTTGCAATTTAAATAGGGTGGCTCTCAAATTACCTTAGATTTTCCTACAGTTTGAATAGGGAGCTATTGGTAGTTTGAGCAGAGAATAATATGAGCTGGCTTATGGTTTAAAAGCATCACTTTGGCTATTATGTTGAGAATGGACTATAGGGGGACAAAGGTGGGAAGTAAGGAAATTAGAAGACTAATCCAAGTAAGAGAGGAGGATGTCACAGATGGGATATTAGTGGGGAAGGTGGGGTGGAGTGGTCCTAATTCTAAATATATATATTTTAATAGACATAAAAGGATCTATTGATGGAGTAAATGTAGAGTGTACAAGAAAGTGAGGAGTCAAAGATGATTCCAGGCTTTGGGGACTGAGCAATCAGAAGGATGGCGTTTTGCTTTATCTGAGATGGAAAAGATTATTGGTAGGCCAGGGTTTAGGAGGAAGATCAGGAGATTGATTTTGGAAGTTAAATTTTAGCTGCCTATTAGAATCCAAATAGAAATGAGTATAGAATTCTAGAGTTCATGGGTTTCAAAGAATTTCAAGGCTCCTCAAAAGAGTTGTTGATAATCATTTTTATCATTTCTTCTTCCTTCATTCTTCTGTGAACCTGTGGTGTAACAAGAAATATATTTGTTTTTTGTCCTTAGTTCCTGATACAAACCTCCTTAAACCCTTGGAATTTTCTGAGTGATAGGAGCCCCTTTTGGGCTTGTGCTAATGAAATGACAGTGTGGTGCCCATAGATAACCTCAGGATGGAGCTGGTCATCAGAAAGACCAAGTGATTAGAGGGTTGAAACTTTCAGCCCCACCTGCTGGTCCCTGAGAAGGGGGTAGGACGGTGCTGAAGATTAAGCTCTATAAATACTCTTAAACAAGACTCGATGAACTTACAGGTGAACACATGCACATTCTGGGAGGGTGGTACACGCCAGTTCCTTGGGGACAGAAGCTCCTGCGCTTGGAAACTCTCTGGATCTTGCTCTCTTCATTTGGCTGTTCATCCGTACCCTTTATAAACTCCTTAATAATAAACTAGTAAATATAAATAAATGTATCTCTGAGATCTGTGAGCTGCTCTAGCAAATTAATCAAGCCTGAGCTGGGGATTGTGGGAACCTCCAATCTATAGCCAGTTGGTCAGAAACACAGGTGACAACCAGAACTTGTGATTGGGGTCTGAAGTGGGGGGATGGGGTGACACTTTCGTGGGACTGAGCTCTTAACCTGTGGGATCTGATGCTATCTCCAGATAGATGGTGTCAGAATTAATTGTAGAACACCCAGTCACTGTCCACTGAGAATTAGAGAATTGCTTTGTGATGTTGGAAAAAAATATACTAGGCAACCCATTCCAGACTTTCATCCCCTGTCACTCCTCTGACACTGCTGATGTCTCCAGTGACCTCCCACTGAAAATCCAATGGCAGATTTTCTTCATACTCAAAGAAAGCTATTTTAGCTACTGGAAAATCTGAAATCTTTACCAAGGCACATTATCAGATTCATTTGACAAAGAATATCATTTCATCCTTTTTTGAAAAAATTTTAACTTAATTTCACGCTTTCCTGTTTTTCATTTCTCACAGGACATTCCTTCCTTCTCAGTCTGCTTTACTGGTTTTTCCACATTTTCCCAACGAAAATGTTGGGGGGTAGAGTCCTAGAGCTCAGTCTTCAGACCCTATCTTTTTTGGGGGGAATGGGGGAAGGGAGAGAGAGAATCTTAAAAAGGCTTCACACCCAGCACGGAGCCTGACGTGGGGCTGGATCTTACCACCCTGAGATCATAACCTGAACCAAAATCAAGAGTCCAACATTTAACTGACTGAGCCACCCAGGCGTCCTTTGGACCCTATCTCTTCACATAGATTAACCTCCTAAGCAATCCTAACCAGTCGGAAGTTTATCTCCAGTGCAGATCTCTTCTCCAAGCTCTAGGCGCATGACTGCTGGATGTCTCCATGTGGATGTCTAATCTCAAATTCGAACTTATGGGTCCAAAACCAAACTCCCCCACCCCCCTCCTCTTCTGTCATCTTACACATCTCAAAAATAGCAACTCCATTTTCCCAGTTTCTTAGGTCAAAATATTGGAATTCTCCTTGACTCCCTTTTTTCCCTCGGACTCATATCCAGTACCTCAGACACTCTTCAGATCTGTTTCAAAACATACCATAATCCACATCTACTAGTACCATTCTGGTTCAAGACCATTATCCACTGGCTGAATTAAAGAACTTGTCTCTTAGCTGGCCTCCCTGATTTTACATTGGCTCTTCTACAGTCCAGTCTACTTTTCATAAAGCAGTCAGAAAGATCCTTCTAAAATATAAGGATGCCACCTGCTTAGACAAAACTTTCCAAAGGTTTTCCACATTATTCAGAGTCGAAACCCAAGTGCCTCTGATGGTTAAAAGTGATGTGCAGCACTCCCCCTCCTCCACCATTCCTGACCTCCTACCACTCGCCCCCCCCCCCATGCTACAGTCACCAAGGCCTCTGCTTTTCTTGAAGACATTAAGCATGCTTGTCCTCAAGGCTTTTGCACTTGGATTTCCTTCTTAAAACTGTTTCCTCGGGGACTTAGATACTCTGTTCCCTCACTTCCTTCAGACCTCTGCTAAAATGTCACTTTATCAGAGAGTCTTCCCCTCACCATTCATTACAAAGTCCACCTCCCAACCATCATTCTCTCTGACACTTGCTTTGCTGCATTTTTCTCACTAATACCCATTATTTCCTGACAGGTACTTACTTATTTGTCTCCATCCACTACAATGGAAAGTCCTGATGGCAGAGATGTTGTCTGTCTTCGTTTTTTGTTTTTACTATTGAATCCCCAACACCCAGGGAAGTGGCCAGCATATAGTTAGTTCTCAGTAACTAAGACTGAAGAATGACAGTGGTAAGTATGACAAGAGTGATAGCAGAGATATGTGGCGGCCAGCCTCCAAGATGGCTCCCAGTGATCCCTGCCTCTGCTGTTCGTGCTCTTGGAGAAGCCCCTCCCATAAGGAGTAGAGCTGACTGACCTGTGTATCCAGTGGCAGAAATGACAACGTGTGACTTCCAAGGTTAGGTCATAAAAGATGTTGAGGCTTCCACCTCACCCAGCCTCTTGGATTAGTTATCGTCAGGGAAAAACAGCATTGTGTCATGAGGATGTTCAAGGGTCTACAGACAGGCTTGTGGAGGAAGCAACTGATGCCTGCTGACAAGCAGCACCACCTGAGGCAGAACTATCTTAGGAGCAGATGTCAAACCCTAGTCAAGCTTTTAGGTGACTGCAGCTTTGATCAACATGGTGACTACGAATTAGAACCTAGGCCAGAACCTCTTTACTAGCCTGCTCTCAAATTCCTGATCGCAGAACCTGTATGAAAGGATGTGTGTTTATGGTCGCCGTGAGCCGCTGAATCCAGGCAATGTATTATGCCACAGCCACCAGGACCCCTTTGCTGGTTTTCCTTCAGAACTTTGCATTTGCTTTCCCTTTTGCCTAAAACTCCATTCCCTCAGCGAGTTCCATGTCCTAATCTCTGACATCAGGCTTCTGCTAAAATGTGATGCTCTGCAATTATGCACCAAGGCAGCAATGGGTACAGGATGTGTTTGAGATATCCCGGAGGTAGATACAGCAAGATTTAGCAACGGATTGGACATGGGGAGAGCAGAGAAAGGAAGGATTCAAAATGATTCTCAAATTATTGGCTTGTGTAACTACACATTCCTGAATTTAGAGAAACAGGTTTGGGGCAGAGATTATAAATTCAGTGTTGGATGTGCTAAATTTGAAATGTCTAAGAAATAGCCAGGGGGAGATGTTCAGCATACAAACATATATACCATTTGCAACACAGAAGAGAGATCTGGAAATAAAGACCTTGGAATCATGACCAGGTATATAATTTGCAGTGCCCCGTGCAAATGAAAATTTGCAGGGTTCCTTGTTTGAAGAGCACATGAGGTCCACCAGCTTCTAGACCCCACTCCCACCAATTTGTAGGACTGACAGACCATGCCAACCATGCCCTGGCTGATGGTGGAGAAGTGGAGCCAGGTATCTCCCCTTCCCCATGGACTCTAGGCTCCAAACCACATTAACGGGACGGCCTCCAAGATATTGCAACTTCCATGCCAGGATGCCCTTACATAGGGGATAGGCAAGAGGCTCATTCCCACTGAGTCACCCCCTGGGTGGCAGCACTGTGGCACTGCCAGTCTAGGGCAGGGACAGCTGCCTTCAGGCCCTACCCTACAACATCAAGGGTGCCTGCACATGACCCTGACCTTCTCTGTGCCTATGCCTAGGTCTTCTTGGTCCGAGTGGTCCTGGTTTTGGGTAGGGCAAAAAAGGAGGATGGGCAAGGCTAAGAAACTGTCCCAGGGAGGCAGAGAAGCAGTGGGAGGCAAGACTATATGAGAACCAAGCACACTTCCTTATCTCATTGAACTCCACATATAAAACAAAAATTCAAAGATAATGTTATTAAGAATTTCAAACCTGCAACCACTGAGCATTAAGACCCCAAGCAGTAAGTCCTTCTGAGTGCAGGGCCCTCTGTAAATCAAGTGTTCATGTGCTCATGAAACTGGCTCTGTTTGGAATAGACAGTAAAGTTATAAGACTGAATGAGCTCAATAGGGAAAGATGAGAGGAAAAGGACAGGATCAAAGTCAGAGATGCCCCAATATTTAAGGGACGGGCAGAGAAAGAGTATCCTGTGGCCAGGTGAGGGTTGTAATTAATCAGAAGACCAACAAAAGACAAAATACTTGGTCTACCACCCCGACTTGGAAAAGCTTTGCAAATCCAGTAACTTGGCCACATATTAGGCACATTTTATTTCACTAACTATTCATGATATAAATGATCGCTTTCAGGATCAAGGATGTGGTTCTTACATAGGCCTATTACCTTGATTATGTTTGAGGCATTTATGACTCAGCTGGAAAAAAATATTGCATGAGAGGAGCTACAGAAAATAAAATAGATAGGATGAAAGAATGGAATTTACCGATGATAGACTCATGGATAACGAGTAAATAATTCATTTCCCTTCCAGCAACAGTTACCTTTACATATAAGGCCAGCAATGTCTCTCTGCAACATTTATCAAGCAACGCAAATGTAAACTCTAAAATCTACAAAGAATTTCAAATGACTCATGGAACCCTGTTACAAAATCAACCACAAGAGTTTTCTAACTGCTAATAAATTTTGAGCAAAGTCTTAGGCCATAAAAACCAGCCCATTTGGTGAGAGAACTGGGGCAGAAAGTTGATGAGACTTTGAGAGCTTAGAGCTGGTGGGGGGAAAAAGTGATTTTTTTTTTTTTTAACAGATTCAGAAATGTCTCTAGAGGTAGTTTATCAAATGGCCAACAGCCCAGATTCTAGATGCTTGGGTTTGAACCTCAGCTCTGCTACTTACTTCCTATGTGTGATTTTGGATTAGTTATTTAATCATCCTGTGTCTGAGTAAAAGAGTGGTAAAAGTTGGTAGGGTTGTTATGAGCATTACGTGACTGAATATAAAACATTTAGAATTGAGTTTAGCACATAAGCAGCACAGTGTACACATTTGTTAAATGAAAATTGTGATAACTGATCATGTCACTAAAATGCCCCTGCAGCTCCTAATTTACTAGGTCCCATAAGCATTGGGGAGAGAGTTTACTAGGAGAAAACAATCTTTTTTTCCTCCTTTTTTTTTTTTCCTTCTTTATTCTCCTACCCCCCCCCCCCCCCCCCCCCCCCCGCCCAACACCTGCCCAGACCAATGTATTGTTTTCTCTTTATATTAACAATAATTCTCTCTGGGCACCTGGGTGGCTCAGTCTCTTAAGCATCTGACTCTTGATCTCAGGGTCAAGAGTTCAAGCCCTGTGTTGGGTTCCATGCTAGGTATGGAGCCTACTTTTTAAAAATAAAGAACATTTTTATCTTTAAGATATTGGATATTTTCTTAAAAGTAATTTCCACATGCCTTTTGACGGATATTTGTGGCTGTTTTCCCACTTAGGACTGGTCTCAGTGTTTTCTTTCTTTAATATGGAAACTCAAAAAATAAGTATATGGGAGAATAAACGCACAGGAGATTTAGCGTCATCGTAATTACCATGATAATTCTGGTACATCAGTGGAAAAAATATAAAAGTTTTGATGGGAAGTGTAGGACAAAGAATATAACAAGGATTTCAAATATACCTTCTAAGCCATTTTGAGGAATCAAAATGAACCCAACACCAGCTTCTCTGAAAACAGTTCTGCAGACACACAATCCTAGAAACCTGAAGTTCAAACTACCCCAAGCGTCTTCAAAGTAGAAATCCCTTTGTATTTGTCCTATTGCTCCCTTTGGTCCCCAGGAATGCATTCTTTTAGTCTCTGCCTCAATTTTATTTTAGTGCTTTCAGTGTTTCCTCTGGGTATTATAGTCATTCACACTGCATTATAGTAGCGTTTGTCTCTAACCATAGTGAAATTCTTGGGCTTTTGCATTTTTGATACGGAGGACTAAGCTTTCAGGGTCCAAAAGGACTCGTGATCATCTTGCGACCACTCCCTGCGTGTGCTCAGGCGGGCGGGGGTAGGGGGCGCTTCTCTGGCCTTATAACCTCTCCTTTTGCGGAAATCCTCCGGCCTTTTGTGAACATGTTTTTTTTTAGATCGCTCTCTTCTTTGTCTTTTTTCTTCTATTGCTTATTATCCACGAGTTCTGCCTTTTTCCCCTGTAATCTCCCTGTTCCTTTCCCCTCCAATACATGTTCCCTCACTTAGGAGTCAGAGTAATTGATGCTTGAAGATCTCCTTTGGCTCCACGTAGCCTTAAATACCTTTCAAACGTGCTCGCTTTCTGGGTTCTTCACCTGAGCCGGAGTGCCGGTTTTTCCCCTCTGCAGTAACACATGTCAAAGAAAGCCAGCCCCAGTATGTGTCCATATATGACCTTAGAACAGAGACCTTAGAGAGCTGCCTCGTTTGGAGGCAACGTTTGGGGAACCCTGCCCACTCCCACCCCCGCGTGCTCTCGCCTCCCCCGTCCTCGAGGTCACTCGCGTACAGAACGCGAACGCCGACTCCTCGTGCTCGCGTCCCGACTTCCTTCTGGGAGCCCAATAAACCTGGGGGAAGTTTAATCATTCCGCAGCGAGCCTGGCTCTCTCACTGGGCATGCTCAGTGGCCGGGCCCGGCTCGGGTGGCGAGTGCTTGTCTTGGGCGCAGGGCTCGGGTCGGCGGCCGCTTGGGCTCGGCTTCCAGGCGTGCGGGCCGGCCACTGCAGCCCCTGAGCCGGCAGCCAGACGCGCCCCGCCGTCCCCGCCCGGACGCAGGGCCCCGCCAGAGCCGCGTCGTTCCGGAACCCGGGAGCCCCCAACTTCGCGCCAAGTTCGGGACCGCCTTCTGGGGGAGCCATGCAAATGATGACCAGGGACATTCTGCTAGAAATGGACCAGGAGGAGGAGGACGACGACGACGGGGATATCGGTGAGCGAGGGGTTCCCCGGCGTGGGCCGGCGCCGGAAGAAGTTGGGGACTGCGCGTGGGCGCCGCGCCCTCCGCGGGGGCGGTTGGCGGGGACTCTTGGCCGCTCGGAGGGGCGCGGGCGCCGGCGGAGGGGGAGGAGGGAGCCCACGCCGCGGTCCCCGGGCCGCAATGCGGCCGCCTCGCGGCTCCGCTGCCGGCGGGCCGGCGCCCCCGTGCAGGCCGGGGAGGCGCAGGGCGCGCACGGGCTCCCGAGAACAGCGTCCGGGCGGGCCGCGGCCGCAGCCTCCGAGCAGTCACGCTAGATTCAGGGAGGTCTCCGCGCGCCGAAGTCTTGACTCAGAAGCAGCAACTTTTGGGTCATTTCCTCCCCTTCGAACCGCACTGGGGATTCCGGAGAGCGGCGCAGGCGGGGAGCCGGCCCCAGTTCGGAGAGCAGGGGTGTGACCCACCTGCATCCGCTGTAAAGTGAAAGAAAGAAAGAAAGGATCGGCTCTGGGAGGGAGGGTGGGGGCTGGGTGGGGCGCCCCGGGAACGGATTTGTGGCCGCGGGTGGCGGCCTGGGATCCTTTCCTCAGCCGCAGAGCCCGCGGGGGCAGTGATTGTAGGCGTAAGCCCTGCTCCCCGCGGACCTCAGGACATTTCTGCCAGTCCGGAGGGCCCCTGGAGCTCGGCGGGACGTGGAGGTGGGGGTGGAAGCCAAGCCTGGGTGTTATCATTTCTAGTTAGAGATTAAAATGTTTAGAAGTTGTAGACGGAAAGGAGGCAGAACTGTTGAAGAGTAAAACAACCACAACAACAAACAAAAGGGAGGGGAGGAAGTGGGGAAGGGGAAAAACAATTGGAGGAGAAGGGAGAAAATCCTTGTCAGGGAATGATGACATATTGGGTCCCTCCAGAAGACTGGCAATTAAATTACCGTGCTGGTCTGTTCAGAGACTCTGAGTCTGTTTCCTGCACGCCAAATCAGTTTAAAACGCAACAGTTCCTGCTTATGTCCTGAAGTCCTGTTTTTCTCTAATAACTTTAGAAGTAAGTTAATTTTAGGAGCTAGGTGTGGTTTTTTCTTTATCATTTTTCCCCCAGCTGTATTGAAATACAGTTTACATATAACATTGTGTAAGTGTAAGGTGTACAACGTGCTGAGCTGATACACTTATATGTTGCAAAATGATTACCACCATAGCTTTAACCAACATCTCCATCATCTCACATAATTACCACTTCCTTTTTGTGGTGAGAACATTTAAAGTACACTCTCTTGGCATCTTTCAAGTACAGGATACAGTATAAATTATCACTATGCTGTACCTTAGATCTCCAGAACTTGTCTTACAACTGGAAGTTTGTGCCTTTTCACCAACATCCCCTCCGCCCCATTCTACTGTTTCACTGAGTTCAGCTTTAGTAGATTTCACCTGTAAGTGATACACAGTAATTGTCTTTGTCAGACTTCACTTAGCATAATGCCCCTGAAGTTCCATCCATGTTGTCCCAAATGGCAGGATTTCCTTCTTTCTCATGGCTGAATAATATTCCATTGCCCACATGCAAGAGCGAGAAGGCGGTGAGGGGGGTGGGTGATGGTGGTTGGTGATGCTGGTGGTGATGGTTATATATATATATGTGCGCACACACACCACATACCACATCTTCATTCATCTGTACTTGGACAATTAAGTTGTTTTCATATATTGGCTATTATAGGTACTGCTCACTTAAATCCAAAGAACTTGATAACTTCCTTGTTGACCAGGAACAAATTGAATAGAGGGACTTACACTTCATGGTTCATGGTTACATCTTTCATTCATTTGAGAACAATTTATTAGATGGAGGGAGCCAGTAGTAGTCTTTTTTTTATTAGAAAAACTGAAGCTCACAGGTTGATCTGCGTAGCTTTTTGTGTAGCTCGTTAGGGTCAAACACAGACTTTCTGAGTTGCAAAACCTGTGTCCATTTAGTCCACTTTCCACCTGGTCACTCAGCTGTCAGATAATGTATAATGCTACTATTTAGCAGGCTTTCCTGATAAATCATGATTACATAAAAACATAAACCATAGGAGCAAACTTTTAAAAAGTTATAATAAAGTAGCGCAGTCTGTTTCGTAGGAATATACTTAAAAAAAAAGATTTTATTTATTTGAGAGAGAGAGAGTGAGGGAGAGAGAGAAGGAGCAGGGGGAGGGGCAGAAGGAGAAGCAGACTCCCCGCTGAGCAGGGAGCCTGACATGTGTCTCGATCCCAGGACCTTGGGATCACAACCTGAGCCTGTCTCGATCCCAGGACCTTGGGATCACAACCTGAGCCGAAGGCAGACACTTAACCGACTGAGCCACCCAGGTGCCCCTCAGAGAAATATACTCTTGTCTGTTATGGTGAGGTGTCACTGTTTATAATGAGTATTGTAAATAAAGATAAAAACCCAAATGGAAATAGAAGTAAGCTAGAGAGTCTGAGCTTTGTTTGTTCCACTGTGCCGTCAATAGATCTCAGTTTAGAAAGAAAACTAATTTGGTCTAGTCTGTGTTTACCAGATGAGACATCATAAAATTTATCTTCAGTGTGTGGCAATAGTTTTTTCTTATTTTTAAATACAGATGTAATTTATGCTGGTTCTATCGAGTCAAACTGTAACTATATTTAATAAAAAGTTAAATATCTCTACTCCTCTTCACCCCTCCCTCCATAGGCTACACTGATACTTTACTGTGTATAGGCGTGTATGTGTTGATTACGTTTTATGTGTAAGTGTAGGCAACTAATATCTCAGCAGTTTTTGATGGTTATACAAATTCAGTATGGGTTGCACTGATGTTATAACAAGAGCAAATGTTTACCATGCCAATAGAAAGTTTATGTCTTTGTAAAATAGTAAGTCTTTTTAAAGGTTAGCAGAAGTAGGCTGATGGTATATGGCCTTTAACAAAATAATTATAATTTCCAACTATAGGAGAGGAGGTTCTGGTGAAATAAAGATGATAATTTTAACGTGTGCCTCTGGTTTTATAATGCAGGGCTATGTTAAAGCTGTTGACTAACATATTTCTCCTAGTACCAGATTGTCATTACTAATAGTTGTATAATTTAAAATCCACTCAGGTACTGAAGATTTCTATGTAATCCCTCTATAAATATTAACTCTGTAAATCAGAACAGTAGAGTCATTTTTGACATAGTTCCTGGGTAAAACTTTATCATCACCTAATTTGCAAAAGACAAAAAGAAAAACTTTTAAAACTGGATGCGGCCCCCGGTTATATCATGTAAATGTTTTATGTACATATGTGGAAGTGGGCCCTGTAGTAAACTGGCATTTAGGGCCCTTCATTTTTTTCCTACCAGTGGGTTTCTACTTACTTTTGAAGCACTGTTCAGTGCTTTACGTGTAAGGATTGCCTGCTTGTTTGACGTGAACCTGCCTGGACAAAGATGGTGAATCTTACTATGAGCGTCTTTTCCATATTTGCTTTTCTCAGGGCCTCTAGAAATTGTGCCCAAAGGTTTGTGAATGAGGTAGCCTGTTGGCACGAGACCATTTTTGCAAAAGACCCCTTATTTTCAGCTCCAGCAACCAAACGCAGATGTGACACATAGGCAGTAGTGGCAGGAAGTAGGTGGCTTTTAGCCCTTATGCACTGCTGCTGGTGGAGATCACACATCCAGGCAGGTTTCGTGGGCCTGGTGTGCAAAAAAGAGCTCTTGGCTGCCCTACCTCCAGCACCCTCCCCCCCCAGTTGATCAGTGAATAAAATCCACCATTTCTTCCTGTTCACGTAGAAAAGGATGAAACCTCTTTTACAGCCAAAATGTAGGTAGTATATTTAGTGTGCTGATTCTATTTATTCATTTATTTTGCATTTCTGTGATTCAAACTTTGCGGAGAGAGGAAAAGTATTCTCAAAAAAGAAGGGGATTATCAGGAACAAGTCAGATGGTTCAGGCAAAAAGGTTTTGTTTAGATGCTTGGTTGGTTGCTTTGGGTTCCCAGTCTGTTTATGGTAGAATTTACTCTCTGATCCCCACATCTGATGGTCATGTCATTGGTTTTGGGTGGGGGGTGCTGTGGGCAGAGGCCCATTACCTCTGAGCTGTGATGGTCCAGCTGTATCTTTCAAGTGTCTTTATTGGCTCCTTTTTTGATGTCACATTTTTACGCAGACTTCCTGCACAATTTCTATCCCTACAAACTTTGTTTAATCACCCGCGGATCTGATCCTGGCCTCGTTTTGCCTTTTCAATATTAATTGAGCAAACCTGTGCTAGGTGCATGATTAGGTGCGGGGCTGGGTGGTGGAGCCTAAAAATGAGTACAGTGCACCCCTTGGCCGTGGGGAAGTGGGTTCCGTGGAACCAGCCATTATCGAGCTATGTGCACAGCCATGGGAGGAGGTATGGGAGGCAGGGTCCCAGCGGAGCTTGCGGGGCTGGGCGCTGGAGGACCAGGCAGACGGCATGGCAGGGAGGGCAGAGGGAAGTGGGAGTTGCCTGTGAGGGAAGGGAGCAGCCACACCATGAAGAATACTCTGCCTGTTTTAAGGATTTGGGATGTGGAGTGCCTGAAAGATTTTAAGGAAATGAGTGATAGGATCAAATTTGCGTAGAATAGATTTCCCCAGCAGCACGTGGGAAAATGGGGTGGCGAGGGGAGGTGGTAGAGGGAAGCCTTCCTAGTAGTCAGGTTTGGAAATGCCTGCAGTGGCCATGGGAATAAAGAGGAGTGGTCTGAAAGTTTAGGAAAGAGGTGATATCTCTGAGGCCTCAAAGACCCATCGCTTCCAGCAAACAGTGGGACTCTGGGACTTGAGCTGAGTGATTAGGTGGAAAGTGGTGGCAGGTGTGCAGGAGGGGAGACGTTTCTATTGTTCCAAGTCTTATGCTTTTCTCCTCTGCTTTGGCTCAGACCATTTCCCTTCCTTAGTGATACTAGACTTAGCGCCTGTTTTTCAGTGGCTCACTGTCCTTCCAAGCCTCTCACAAACCTAGAAAGCTGTTACTGATTCTCATTGCCCAAAGTGCCCACCAATAAATTGTCACACCCCTTATTTTTCTGTTCTACACAATTAGCATTCACTTTGTATTTTGTTTTTGTTGTTGATTATCTTTATCCCCACCACTAGAGTGTAAATTTCTTGGGCACTGGGACTAGGTCATTTGGGTCTTCTAGAAATCATGCAAAATATCCCAAACATTGTAGACATTCACTGCCATAATTTAAAAAAATGTTCTCTTCCTCACCCTCCTCTAACATATAAGTTCCCTGAAGGGAGGTGTCTTGTGTGCTTTGTGTTCCAAGTTGTGCCCCTCGTGCCTAGAACGGTGCTTGCTCTTCAGTAGAAGCCAAACAAATCATTGTTGAAAGACTCAGTAAGTGAATTGCTCTTTTTAAATAGTTTGAGTAACATTATGCTTGTTGGTTTTATGGCCCTAGTAAAATTCCCTTCTATGGCACTTTGAGATTCCCTGTTATCTGTTCATTGTACATAGTTTATCAGGCACTCTGCTAGGTTCCAGGGTCCTTGATCTCCAGTACCTCACTATCTAGGAGGGATGCAGATACATGAATAGATAATTACAGTAGTCTATGATTAATGCTGTAATCAACATGTGTACCAGGGCCCGTGATGGTACCAAGCACAGAATCTTGCTGAGGGGACTCTTCAGATGCCGTGCCCGAACAGCCCTGGAAGGGATCAGAAATAGATACGTGGGTGGGGCTAGGACACAATGTGTCTCGAGTATTCCTAAATGTGATTCCTCAAGAAATAAACTTTGATGCTGTCTTTATATGCTGTGCTAAGGGGGAGATAGTCTCTACCAGGAGAATGACAGTTAAAAAACAAAACAAAGCGAACTATCCTTAAAGCCTTTCTCTTTGAGTATAGTTTTGCCGACATATATACATATATATATATATACACCTGTTATTTTCAGTTTCAAATCCTTAGTCACAATTTATCTTGTGTTTTAACATTCAAGTCAAAGAATTGCTTTTTAAAATGTTTCCCATCTCCTCTTGTAATTCCCACTGTTCTTTAAATCTGACATAGACACAGCTCTTGAAGAGTTCCACACACACCGCTTTCTTTTTTCTCAAGTGGTTGCAGTAGTCATATATGTTGATTGCTGTACTTTTTTTTTTCTTTTGGAAACCAGTACATTTAGACTAAAAGCTCCTGTGAAGGTTTCTGTCAAAGATACTATTTAAATTCTGACATTCTTGAAGGGAGATTATAATACGTTATTAAGAATCCCACAATCTAGCTTTTTGAAAGATGGTCTTAAACTTTTGTAGTGGTATTTGTAGCAGGTTCGATTAAAATGATTACATTTTAATAAAAGTTTCCACGCTAATACTTTTGGTTTTTGTCTGTTATCATACTTATCAGTTTGTGTTTTGTATTCTAGCTGATACATTTTAAGGCAAAGCTTATATAGTCTTAGGGGGAGAAGTGCTATCGGGCTCACCTTTGTACGCCCCAGCCTGCACATCGTAATGCTTTTCACATCGTAGACACTCAACAAACATTTGCTAAGGGACTGTTGTTTTTAGGTTGTAATGGAAGCTCTGTATGCCGTAAGATTAAAGCTTGATCTGCTTTTCATACAATGTAGTCAGGTCTGGGTCTGTGCGAAAGTCACCAGTTTTACACCAGAGATACATCATTTCCAATTACCTTTAACCAAGGAAACGTACTTCTTGACTGATTGGTAGCTCATATGTAAAGATAGAGATTATGAGAATATGACACAATCGACTCATTGTCTTAAGTCATTATCATCATTGTTATTATTGCCTTTCCTTTAGTTTTGCCTTGCTCTATCACACTGCAACTAAAATTAATTAGATCCATCCCGAGAAGCAGCCGGTTTAAAGAATACTAGATGAAGATATCAACAATGGAATAGTGTGGATATGTCCCGAAGAGCAATTCAAATACTCCTCAGCCAAAGCATCAGATGGAACGTTTGCATGGAAGACGGGTTGAGGGGTTAATAGGCAACTTTCTCTGCTGTGGTATTTATCACTGCCCTGGCTACATGTCTGAATACTCACTGAAAGAACTTGCTGCAGGAAGTTATTCAGCGGCTCAAAATACGAATGAAAGAAAATATACTCTTTTGTGAAGTCCAGATGTTGCTTTTCTATTTAATGCTTTTAATCTAGGACATTGAAACTCTACTATCTCCCACATTATTTAAAAATACAAATACTGGAAATTAAAGGAAAAAGGATATTGATCTCTAAAATTATCTTTTTTATAATTTTAATTTTAACTTTGGCAGAACTTTAGTCATAGGTCAGTCATGTAAATAGATGTTCTTTCACAAAGTACAATTATGCAAATTATAGGCTTGTTTATAAAGCTTGTTTTATATAAACTAGGATTGTCTTGACATAATTGAATTTTTTATGATTTCTCCAGACTATCTAGATATTTGAAAGATAATCTTTGGCTTGGCACAGACAAAATGATAGCTACATCTTTCTTGTGGCGTCCCACAGATACAGCCTTAAGCATTTTTTTTTCTGATTTATGCTTAGTTTTTAAGAAAAATGATTCGGCACTAAATGGTAAGCAAACATTATACATCCTTCTCACATATAAAACTCAGACCTTTGACATTAGTTTAAAATTTTGTTTATATAATGATTTGAAACCACTGCATTAATTTTTCTATCATTTCTTTCTGGTATTACTTACTAAATAAACAAACCCTGAATGCTTAGTTTGTGTAAAAGATAAGATCCCCTTTCTTAAAAAAAAAAAAAAAAAAAAGAAGAATGAACAAGCAAAACCCACCATTGTTTCTAAGTGATACAAGTAATAAGGGAACGGTATAAATTCATTGACCATAGATGCTACCTAGAGAAAGTGGGAGATTTAGAGAGGGTGGAAGGTGAATCCCTGACGAGCGGGATGGGGAGGAAGGACTACGGGAAGTCAGTGTGGATGCAGACGTGGGCCCAGGGAGGGGAACGGCTGGCAGTCAGAAGACCTACGTTTGCGGTTGGCTTTGACCTTCAGAACCTATTACCTGAGGCAAGTTGCTTGGCTGCTCTGCGCCTGTTTCTTCAGCCGGGTGGGGTTGCTAGGAGGATGTGAGGTGTCTCTATAGTGCCCGGTGTGGGCCTTTCACTCCCGCTCCGCAAGTGGCAGTTACAATGTCACCATCCTGATGAATTCATGTATTTAAATGCTACTTTTTTCATTTTTTTTAAAGATCTCACCTCATTTCATTTTATTTTCATTCCAGTGTAAGAAGTGGCTACTCTTCACCTCCGCGATCTGAGTCCTGTCCCCAAACACTGCTGTGTGTTTTGTGTGGCTCGTGCCACACCGTGTGTGCAGTAGCTGCCCACTAAATGTCAGGTTAAGGATGACCGTGACGGCGGCTGTGCTGCAGACGCGTGTCTAAAGATAAAGGAGTTGAAGAATAGCATGTGGTTTCTGCAAAGAGATAATTACTGTGTGTGCTTCCCACCCCCCCATCTTCAGACAGACTGATAATGTTTTCCAAATTCCAGGAAACCTATTTCAGGAGGAAACTCTTTCAGGGAATCTTAGCAAAAGATCCTAAGGGCTGACACTTAGTGGGCTCGCAATCAATGGCTCATAAATGTAGGGACGGCTTTTCCATCAGTACTGCCTGTAGCTTATCCCATTCTCTTAGTCACTGTCAGGCAGCTCTTTCCAAAGTATGTGTGCTCCCACGTGTCATCAGATAATTGTATGTACAAGACATGAGGAGGGAGACATGTAAGTAAGAAATAAATAGCTTTTATTACCAATTGAATATCATAGGAGAACAGAGGAGAGAGGAAGATCAGTGATGAGATTCTCAGTAGTCAGGGTTCTCCATGATTCCACTGTTCCTACTGAAATTGGAAACGTGGAGGATCGGTCAGAGATGTTGCCATTCAGTGGAGGGAGGGCAGTCAGGTGGTACGTGGTGGGCGTGGTCGATGACCTGACGTTAAAAACCTATTTGACTTACCATCTTCCCATCGCCCCCATTCCAGTTCTTGACCATTGTTGTGTGCAGGCAGTCACTTTTGGTTCCTCATTCTCTACATGTCTTCAGAATTGGAAATGACCTTGTGTCTCTGAGAGAGGACCTCCTCGGCCACCTTGTTATTTGAGTACACCTGAACCCCGTTCTTAGAGGGCACTGGGATGCCTTGGGAGTCTACATCCATATGGGTCTGAAGGGGAGGAGGAGACATGGGCCTTACCTCCCCTGTCTGAGGGATCCACTCTCTCCCCTCCAAGCCCTGGATGAGTGTAGGTATTAGGGGTCAGGTGAAAGTGCTCTGTTCTTGAGGTTTGGGTCTGCAGGTGAAAACCTGAATTTGATGAGAGATACTTACACAGGAGATTAAAAGAAAAGGATGACTTTTCCCTTGTTGAAAGATTATTTTCACCATCTGTTATAGATAGCCTCATCTTACCCTGGCCAAGGATGTGGACGGGCATCCTGTACTGTGTCAGGAAGAATTGGGCCTCTCTGTTGGCCTGTGGTCCTTTTAATTTATCCCCCTTGGCTCCTCAGTTGCCCATCATTCTCCTCAGAGTTCTTTAGCTGACCTCTGTCCCAGTGTTCTCCTCAGACAAATTGCCTGAGGTAGAGACTACCACTGTTTACACTTCAGTTTTAGACAGATGTGATTGAAATTCTGTCCCACACATTCACTAGCTGTGTGACCTTGAGTGATTAACAGGACTTTCCCCTCCTCTCTAAAATGGAGCTGATGTTAGAACCTACTTCAAGGATGACTGTATCAAAGTGATATAATTAAAAAAAAAATCTTACTTTGCAGGGCTGTGGTACCCGATACACTGAAAGCCTTCCATAATTAGAAGCTAATGTTGTTAATATTATGGGTAGCAATTTTTACCTGTATCTCAGCCCAGATTTACCTCTTCTGTGTTTCACTGAGGTTTTACCTTTCTCCCAAGGCTGTACCTTCCATTTATATAGCTCATTGTTAGTCTTTGTCTTTTTCATTCGACTGTGAGTATCTTGAGGAGAACGGTCACCTCATCGAGCAGGATAGTGCTTGGCACATGGAAGAAGATCAGTACATTCTTACTAAATGAGTAAATGGATGAAAGATTTTGATTATTGAAGGTCTGTGGTAGATTGCAAAGATAGACCTTTGTGTATAGACCAACCCTTGGGTAGGTTTTTATAACTTTGGAGCCTTAGTTTCCACATCAGAAAAATGTTGTAGAGGAAATATAGAAAGGATAGTGATACTTACTTTATAGAATTGTTATAAGGTTTACTAATATTAATATATAAAAGGACATGGGACATTTCCTGGCACATAATAGGCCAACAAATATTGGAGTCATTTATAAAACAACCAAAAATGGAGAAATACAGTATAAATGACTGGTGTAACTTGTTAGATATTCCAGTAGCTCTGTTTCACAACAGTATCATCCCTTTGAATATATATAATTTTAGTAAAAAAGGTAAGAGAATATACTATAAAGATTCATAATGAAATTTAAATGGTACTTTGATAGCCTTTACACTAAAGAAAATGCAAAAGAAATAAGAGCATTTCTTCATCTAGCAAATTTAAGATTTTGAAAGTATCTCCTATTAAAGGCTAAAGAGTAGCTGTCTTCATATTGATCCTGGGAAATTTTAATAAAGTAAACCCTTAATATAATACACATTTTTAAAAAAGATTTATTTTAGAGAGGGTGCGTATGAACGAGGAGGAGGAGGGGCAGAGAGAGAGAAGCAGACTGGGGTCTCAGTCCTCTAACCCTGAGATCATGATCTGAGCTGAAATCAAGAGTCGAATGCTTAATGGACTGAGCCACCCAGGTGCCCCTAAAATACTCAGTTTTAAAATAAACATGTAATATTTACTTATCGTTTGAATGGCCAGTTATTTTAAGTGGAAAAATTCAAAAATGTTTCATTTGCTCACAGAGCTATAATTTCTCCTCATTAAGTATTATTGAAAGGTTTGAAGTCAAATAAAACCTGTTAAAAGACATGAATATGATACAGAGCAAGACGATAAAACTGAAGACAAGAGCACCTAAAGAAATCGTTACCTTGATAGTTTGAATTGTTGTGAATTTAATGAATAAAATCATCACTACTTCATTTGCAGAATAGGTATTTGCAATGACATTTTTCATTTTGTGTGTTTGAGGTTTGGGAATGATTCGCCTATATCCAGTTGTTAGAACTTAAACACCACCGGGCCCCTTCCAGCAGCATCAGCCCTAAGAAAAGGGAGATGTCCCTTTCCATTTGGGTAGATCAAAGCAAAATGAAAGGAGGAAGGCTGTTTTTATCCCCAACTAGAGTTAAAATTATTTGCTTTATAGTTAAGTGTTCATAGAGGTGACTGTGCAATGAAAGTGGAAGTTTCATCTTTTGGTTACTGCACTTAGAATTGCAGTTCTTGTTGTCCGTGGGTTTCAACCTATACTCCAGATTGCCAGACTGTCTCCTATTTCCTTCCTCCGTTTAAACAGCATTTGGTACCTATGGGGTGCATGCCTCTATAACAAGCACAGTGCAGCTTACAAATCACAGAGGAGATGTGCACACTTCTAACACGCCTTGTCATCTACTCTAAGGGTGAGCAACACAGTAAATGGCTTTTGAGCAATGGGGTAATCATGGTTTTCCTGAGAATTACAGCTGCCTAAACTGTGGCTAGTGGCTTGTTTCATACTCCAAGATACTTATTTTGAAGAGTTCAGTCAGTCTTGACTAAGTTATTTGGCACACACACAAAAATCCCTTTGAAAGCTGATCGTGGAATTTGCTACTAGTGGCCTTCATAAATCAGAACTAGTGCTCTTTTAAAAAGACATGTGCATAGGGACACCCAGGTGGCTCAGTTGGTTAAGCGTCTGACTCTCGATTTTAGCTCCGGTAACAATCTCAGTATGGTGAGATGGAGCCCTGCCTTGGGCTCGGCCTGAGTGTCCTGAGGGTGGAGGCTGCTTGGGATTCTCTCTCTGCCTCTCCCTCTGCCCCCCGCCCCCCCCAGCCTGTTCCCACGCTTGCTCAAGCTCTCTCGAAAAAAAAAAAAAAAAAGAAAAAGAAAAAAGACACGCGTAGAGATTTCAGTGAGCTCAGAGCACTGGATTAATGTCTTTTCACAGTCTTTACTGAAGACCTCTTTTGGGTCATGTATTTAAGTCTGAGGATATAGAACCAGAGAGAGAGAACTCCGACTTTGGTGAAGCTTGTTTTCTAATAAGTGATAAAATAAAAACCAAACAACGCATGCAGAAACCCATTCATTTACCTCATGTCTGTTCTGCACCCTCTCTGTGCCAGGCATTGTGCGTGCTCTGTGCTAGGGATTCAGCCACACACAGGAGAGACCCGGCCTCTGCCCTCAACGAGGGGGCTGACCGGCAGGGAAGACAAACAGGCCCACAGATCACCAGCAAATTATATTTAAAGATGGTGGAAAAAAGAGACTGAAGCAGGAGAGTACAGCTGAGACCAGAACCTGGGTATTTCCCTAGCCAGTCCAAGGGGGTGGGCCCTCACTGGAGGATGGCTGACAAGTGCAGCTGGTATTTTCATAATTCTAAAAATAACCCGGCCTTAGAGTGTCATCTTTAAAAAGTAGGTCTTTGAGAAGGCTCAAGATGTATGTTAGATGCGTGTGTAAATTGTCACAAATGTTTCCCGGCTCGCGAGTCCAGGTGTGCGGTGCTGGGCCAGCCCTGCACGAGGAAGCTTTGTTCATTTGGGTTTCTGCAGCTGTTAGTGCGCTTGCGGAAGTGAGCCAGCAGCTCGGTCCCTACGGTGTTGTGCCCCTTTACTCCTTGGTGGGTCGGCCAGACTGTTGGCACTGAGCTGGAAAACCACACGACCTGGTGGGTCGCCCCCTGCTCCCTTAACTCTTCCTTTGTAGCTCAGTGTGGCATAATACTCTCCCTTCCTTCAGTTAAAGATGGGGCTGAGAGGTGGGGCCGCAGTGATTCTGTGCACTTTCCCCCTGTTGACAGAGGAGGAGGAGAGAGAGAAGGAGCAGGTCCACCTTGTCCCCGTGGTCCGCCTTCTCCTCTCCTGACTTGAATGGGGCAGGAAGCTAGCAAAGGGCGCCTTGGATTTTCAGCCAGGAACGGGTTCTCCACTCTTCCTGCCCTGCTGTGTTAGGGGACGTGACTCTTTGGGAGTGACGGACACCACAGGACCCCTGGTGTGCTCCCTCAAGGCCTCTCCTCTTGAGAAATCCCAATACTAGGGCATCACACTCTAGAAGCCCTTAATAGCCAGAGTACCCTGGTGGTAGAGTCCTAGTGAAGATGCAAACTCAAACTTGTTTTGTTTTCAGTTGCTAGGGCAGAAAGAAATGGATGCAAATTCTGTTTTCATTTACTATTAAAAAAATCCTGTTTCCTTTCTATGTTGGGATCTTTCATACATGACTGAAATCCAGCAAGCAAGGCGATTGTATTACTAAACGTACTGTTTTAGCCATTGCATCTCATTCCTTCCAAACTGGGGATGTTTTCTTTATAAATGCCTTTGAGATCAAGTGTAAGAGATACTACTATTAACCCTTTGTCATGCTTTTACTTGAATCCTCAATTCTTAGTAATGTTTGTTTAGTCCTGTGGTATTTTTTTTTTAACATTTAAAAGGCATGTTTTACATATAGTAAAATTCAAAGCTAGCTGTTTGGTTTGTTAACTTTTGACAGATGTGATAATCCTCACCCAAAACAAGGTAGAGGACACTCCCACTGCTCTTTCAAGTCCTGCCTTCCCCCCCCCAGCCCAGATGAACACGGAATGACCTCCGCGATCAATTAGTTTGCCTGTTCTAGAGCTGCCTATAAATGGAATCCTGTAGAATGTAGTCATATTTTTGGAGATTCATCCATGTTGTTTTGGGTATCAGTCGTCGTCCAGTATATTTTATATATAAGAATATCTGGAAAAATATTTTGAATTAAATCGTGAAGTAGTCCATCTCTCATAGGTAGCAGCCTAATAATGCTTAACCTTTTAATTTTATTTTTACTTTAATGTCAAGTATTTTTTTGGTCTCAGTTATTTTTATAACTCCTTTAGCAGCTCATGCAATGCCTTGCCTGTAATAGGAAATCAGCAAAGGTTTTCTTAAGCTGGAAGGGAATGTGTGAGGAAAAGTAACTCCTATCTCATCTTATAGAAATTCAGACTTTAATCGCCATGCTGTGATTGTGCAACATGCCTGCCCGTTCCTTCTGAGCGTTAGCCCATGAGATTTTACTGAGGAGCATGATACCTGCCCGAAGGGGACTGTTAGTGGATGCTTTCTTTCCGTGCAAGCAGTTCAAGCATAATCATTTATTTTTCCAAAAGGTCAGCTCTTATTGATATTTTTTTACTGGTAAAAATATTCTAAACAGATATTATTACCCTCATTTGGTAACTGAAGAGCTCTGGGAACAGAAAAGTAAGGGGGACCTATCCAAAAGGAAGGAGGGATTCAGCGTCGGTGCAAGATATTAGAGTCCAAAATATTTGTTCAAGCGCGTGTGTTCCAAGTTCCCAGAGAAGTTACTGACGCTGACGTTATTTCCCTTAAGGATGACTCAGAGTTCTTGAGTCTGGTTTCCACTGTTAGTCATCTTCAGGGCTTGGGTGAAAGCAGGCTTTTACTCTGCCTGGATTCCAGGCTTCACAGACCGTGCCCCCCGCCCCACCCCCTCGCCTTGATTCCTATCTCCCGGCTCAGCCACACAGCAGTCTCTGCAACCAATTCTGGCTCCAGGCAAGAAGGATTTTAACTTCAGCATTTAGTAGCAGTCCAGCATTAACCTTGTGTTTGTGTTTCAGTTTTGATCATTTGGCCCGTCCTTTTCTTTTTCTCCCCTAGTTGCCCAAACTCCTTCTCAGAAACATGCTTAGGACCCTAGTCTCTTTATTCTTCAGGTCCCATCTTACTCAGCAATGTCTTCTAATTGTCCTCCTGCCCTGGATGTGAAGTCCTCCACCCCCCCCACCACCCCAGTTAGTGCTCCCTGCCCCTGCTTGTGGCAGACCCTGATAATGGCCTCCCTGTGTCCCCAGATTTAGTAACACGTGTTCTACTTCTGGTTTCTTCTTGAGCTGTTATACCCGTGGCACCTTCAATCTTGGACCCTGAATTGTGATCAAAGTGCCGTCTTTATTTTCAGGCCACTAACTTAGTCATGGTGCGCTGGCTGCTGTAAGCGGGGCTGTGAGTTAAGAGTGGGATCCAGTTTCCTGCAGGAAGAGATAGACTTCACTTCAACCTGACACCTAAGAAAGATCAAGTGTTTACTGGAATGTGGGGAAACCACCTCCTGAGCAGTAGAAATCAGTGCCTCACATGAGACAGTTCTCTTCAAAAGCAGTTCCCCCATGTTGGGGAGTGACGAGTTGAGCGTTAGGGTAGGTGAGCAAAGCTAGCACTCAGCACAGAGTGCTCATGGCTGGAGCTGTAAGCCAGCCCCCCCCCCCCCCAGTCTTCAGTGTGAAAAATGGATATTTTCTTCATCTTGTGCATATACTTAAAAAAGTCCTCTAGTCAAAATTTCCAGTATTTGAAAATGTGCTGGGAGTCTCACAAGTTGAGAACCACCCCTCTTGCCTTTGTCCTTCTCTCGCTGCCGCTGAGGGTGTTCCTGAACTAGCCTGCCTGTGTCTCTCCACCTTTCTTGGTTACCACATCCTGTCTCAGGTGGCCCTCCTCCTGGCGCCTGCCCTGGGTTTATTCCCCGACACCTGGTCTGCCCTTGAGGCCGGCTGCATTCCTCCCAGGCAGGCAGGCTGGCTCCACACTGAAGGTTTTGACTGAAGGTCCCATTCTGGCCCTTACCAGGTCAGCTTCTTTGGAAATGAAAGGCTGTGTATGAAGGGGAGGGGGATCTCCTCTGCCTTCAGAGAGGGAAATTAGTTCTAGGAGAATGCACAGCCCAAACAGGCCTAACCTTGTTGTGACGGAACCTAGACATCGATTTAAATTAAAAAAAAAACAAAGTGACAAATGCTGTGAACAGGTAAACCGTAGGGCTTCTTGTCCAACTAGAGCTGGTGTGTGCCGCTGCCATTTGCTTTATGAAGCGTTATGAGCTCTTCAAAATGGATTGAGAAAGGTTCCCTTCTGAATTTTTTACTTGGTAAAATAAGCAAGGTTACAGTGTTGCACGTACCTTTCAAAAAACTCGATTGTGACTTCTGACTTAATCTGCAGCTCGTGTAGAAAAGTATCTATGAATCAATATTGTACAAATATATGTAGAAAATCCATCAACTATGACCTCTGTATACCATGTTAATTGTCCACTAGGAGTGAGAAATAATTTAAATAGTAAAATAATTGTGATAAATTGCTTTGTAACTTTTTAATGCCTAAGTACATTTGTACGTAGGCTTTAAACATAGCCTGCGTAGGAATACATAAACATAGTGTACACAGGAGTCACCTTGACCATGCATTCTGAACTTTTAAAATCACCACTTTCTTAGTATTGTCCAGCATGTCTACCTAGAATAAAGCATTTTTTTTTTTTTAAGATTTTATTTATTTATTTGACAGAGAGAGACAGCCAGTGAGAGAGGGAACACAAGCAGGGGGAGTGGGAGAGGAAGAAGCAGGCTCCCAGTGGAGGAGCCTGATGTGGGGCTCGATCCCGGAACGCCGGGATCACGCCCTGAGCCGAAGGCAGACACTTAACCACTGCGCTACCCAGTTGCCCCTACCTAGAATAAAGCATTTAATTTTTTTAAAAAGATTTTATTTATTTATTTGTGTGAGAGAGAGCACGTGCAAGCAGGGGGAGCAGCAGGCAGAGGGAGAAGCAGGCTCCCTGGTGAGCAAAGAGCCCGATGCAGGACTCAATCCCAGGACTCCTGGATCATGACCTGAGCCAAAGGCAGATACTTAACCGACTGAGCCACCCAGGCGTCCCAGCATTTAATTTTTTTATAGCTCTCTCTCCTGATATATAAAGCAGTGATTGAATTCACCTGCTTTTGGTCTTATTAGAGATGTTTATAGATAAGTTTTTAGTTTGATTAATTACTGCCGGTTAAATGGGAGAGATTCAGACAGTACAATTGCCTTCTCATTTGTAGCAAGTTACCTCCTGTAAATGTACAGTGCAGAGAAAATAACTTAAATCAAAGCTCATTTTCTCATAGGAATTATGTGTGAAGGGAGATTATACTAAGGGCCCTTTGTCTTTTGTTTTATAGAAATAATGACAAATACTTTATATAGTTTAATATAAATGCTATACGAAGCTTTCCTGGGAACTTAAAAATTGATGGGACAGGGAAATATGGTAGTCATATAAAATCCTATTTGATTTTTGATGACAGAATAGTAAAGGTTTCTATTCATATTCTTCATGATTCCTGCCTTATTTTTATTATAACCATTAGAAGGCGACTAGATGAAAGGCTTTTTAAAGGCAAAGATCTGTGAGGCATCATTGAGGAGACTTGTGGGAGCCTTGGGCACAGAGGATGATCTTTTTGAGAAACTGACCAGAAATACGCTGGTCTTCCCATAGCTGTTTTCCGTAGTGCCCAAGCACTGGTACTACATGGTTCCCAACTTGGGTTCTGTAGGGCTTCAGGCGTGACCTGGGGGGCAGGAGAGTTTTTGAATCCCCAGACTGTATGGGAAATGTGTTTAGTTGCATGGTGAAGGGAGTCCATAACATTTATCACATTCTTAGGGGGCTCCTTGATCCCAAAGGACTGCATTGCCAGCTCCATAAAAACTGAAGCAGTTACAATACAGATCTCATGAGTTAAGGCTTGTCAGCTGCACAGTGGTGTAAAATTGTTAGCCAACACTGCTGCCTTTGAAGTTAAAAACCTCTCTTTTCCGGTGCTGTCCTCATCAGCAACCACACTGATAATTCCTAAGGTCCACGTGCTTTACAGTGTGTCCACTACAATGGATTTCCTTCGGTAGTGGTGTTGGGGGGAGGACCAGAAAAAGAATAGAGAATTTTTTTTTATTTTTTATTTTTTTTTTATTTCTCAACGTGTGACTACGTTTTAATTGGGAATCTTTGGTCATAGGAGGCAGAAACCCAAATCGAATGGCCTTAGTAATAAAGGGAGTTTCTAAGTGTAATAACTGAAAAGTGCAGAGGTCGTTTGAGCTTCGGGAGCCAGCCTTGCCCTCAGGTTTCATGGGAGGGACTCCCACTAGCTCTGTGGCTCTCCTTGTTGCTAAGTGGCAGTGGTGGTTTCGCACCTGTTAATCCCTTTCCGCCATGTTCTCCACAGGAAGAAAGAGCTCTGGTAATTTCTCCTCCCTACAAATCTCAGCAAATATCTCTCACGGGATTATAAACCGATCCCTAAAATTGCCATTGTGGACATATATTGCAGGGATTGTGGAAGTTACTTTAGCTGCATAAATGACAACAGGGAGTATGCACACTTCTGTTGAACTTTTATATTATTACCTTCTAAAGCCAAAGTGGCAGTGAAATTTATCTGTCAGTTCAGTGTACTGAAATGTATGCTTAATATTCATAATAATCTAATAGTTTTATGTTTGCTTTTCTTAATATAAAAATTGGATACATCAGATATGTCCTATTGCTCTGTCTTAACAAAAAAACTGATTTTGGGGGAGGCCCTCATTAGGTTGGTTGTGTTAGTGGTTCTTTCTAGAAAAGTTATGGCTGCATCTGCTCTTTCACTCTGGTTTTGTGTGGTGTGTGTGTGTGTGTGTGTGTGAGAAAAACATGTTTTTCAATTATTTCTCTGGTATAAAGCAATAGAAAAGGCTCGTTGGGAAGGGTTTCTGATGTTAGCGTGACTAAATTAAAATTCTTTACCCTGCTACTTACTGGTTGTGCAACCTTCAGTAAGTTGTTGAATCTCTCAATTTTTTCTTATTATAAAGATAAAATGAGATAATGTACTTAAAGGACTTAGTATAGTGACTGGGACTAGTAGCTGTTTATATTAGCCAAATTATGCAAATCTCATGACTTCAAATAAAATTATTATGTGTACAAGAACTTAATTACAGGCATTCATGAATGGGCCCATGGCTAATGACTATACCTATAGAATGAATCTGTTCATTCTATTTTGCATAGATTCTCTTGGGTAGGATTCTAGAAGTTAGATTAACATTTTAGTCAAGAAAACCAAGAATATTATTAAGTTGACAGAGATAGCATATGGTACATTAATATTACTAATAAGCATTACTTGTGTTACTGAATTAGGTCTGAAAATATCAAGAGGGAAATTAGCTTAAAGCTCTGAATTTCCGAGTCTGTCTGAGGGTAAGTACACAGTACGTCTTTAATTGATTTTATTCCTCAGGTGACTTTATTCAGTTTATACTGGGGCTCAATTTTCATAATTTTATAATATGAATGAGTAAAAATGAATATAGTCATCTACGTTTTATAATAAATAGTTCCGATCAAAATTGTTGAACCAGTGACATTCTTTATAGCCAAGACTGAAACCTATTGAAAGTTTACTTTGTGGTTTTTGGTTTTCTTGCACTTTCCAGTGTAATCCTTTCTGAGTTCTTCAGGATTTTTTTAACCTGGGTCAATACAGTGCCTGAAATATTTCTACACTTGGGAATTCAAGTCAAAATAAACATTGCTGTGAGGAAAAAGTAATGGGACCCAGGTTGCTGGGCTTTGAAAAAGAAAGCTGACTAGTAGACTCTAATCATGCAAAGAGCCCAGCTGTGGAAATGGGTAAAGAGAGAATCTTAGTGGATTTAGGGAATTCGTTCTTATAATTAACCTAATGGTATAGATTGTTGAATACTTAATGAGGCCAAATACAGACTTTTTCCTAAGAATGTTTAAAAATAGACAAGACAATGATTGGTCTGACTTTGATACAGTGCTGCTTCAAACAGGGGTAGACCAGACAACTTCACATGGGTCAGTTCTTTTTTTTTTTTTAATGTTTTTTTATTATATCATGTTAGTCACCATACAGTACATCCCTGGTTTCTGATGTAAAGTTCGATGATTCATTAGTTGCATATAACACCCAGTGCACCATGCAATACGTGCCCTCCTTACTACCCATCACCAGTCTATCCCATTCCCCCACCATCTCCCCTCTGAAGCTCTCAGTTTGTTTCTCAGAGTCCACAGTCTCTCCTGCTTCATTCCCCCTTCTGATTACCCCCCTTTCTTTATGCCTTTCTTCCCCTACCGATCTTCCTAGTTCTTATGTTCCATAGATGAGAGAAATCATATGATCATTGTCTTTCTCTGCTTGACTTATTTCACTTAGCATTATCTCCTCCAGTGCCGTCCATGTTGCAGCAAATGTTGAGAACTAGTTCTTTCTGATAGCTGAGTAATATTCCATTGTATATATGGACCACAACTTCTTAATCCAGTCATCTGTTGAAGGGCATCTCGGTTCCTTCCACGATTTAGCTATTGTGGACAATGCTGCTATGAACATTGGGGTGCATATGGCCCTTCTCTTCACTACGTCTGTATCTTTGGGGTAAATACCCAGTAGTGCAATGGCTGGGTCATAGGGTAGCTCAATTTTTAACTTTTTAAGGGACCTCCACACTGTTTTCCAGAGTAGCTGTACCAACTTGCATTCCCACCAACAATGTAGGAGGGATCCCCTTTCTCCACATCCTCTCCAGCAATTGTTGTTTCTTGCCTTGTCAATTTTTGCCATTCTAACTGGCGTAAGGTGGTATCTTAGTGTGGTTTTGATTTGAATTTCCCTGATGGCTAATGATTTTGAGCATTTTTTCATGTGTCTGTCAGCTATTTGTATGTCATCATTGGAAAAGTGTCTGTTCATATCTTCTGCCCATTTTAAGATTAGTTTATTTGTTTCTCGCGTATTGAGTTTGAGAAGTTCTTTGTAGATCTTGGATACCAGTTTTTTATCTGTAGCATCATTTGCAAATATATTCTCCCATTCCGTGGGCTGCCTCTTAGTTTTTTTTGACTGTTTCCTTGGCTGTGCAGAAGCTTTTTATCTTGATGAAGTCCCACAAGTTCATTTTATCTTTTGTTTCTCTTGCCTTTGGAGATGTGTCATGAAAAAGGTTGCTTTGGCCGATGTCGTAGAGAGTGCTGCCTATGTTCTCCTCTAGGATTTTGATGGATTCCTGTCTCACATCAAGGTCTTTCGTCCATTTGGAGTTTATCTTTGTGTATGGTGTGAGAGAGTGGTCAAGTTTCATTCTTTTGCATGTAGCTGTCCAATTTTCCCAGTTCTATCCTACTTTCTAATGAAATCCATTAACCCAGGATTTAAATGTCTGCTCTATGCCTATCAGTGTTAAAAACTAAGAAGGTGCCTAAAAAAGAGTAACCTATATTAAGTAGCAGGTATCATTATAAATATTTCATATGTATTAACACATTTAATAGTTATAACAATGCAATTAAGTAGGTACTATTATTATAATAACCACTTTATGGATGATAAAATCGAGGGTCAGGAAAGTTAAGTAATTCGCCATAGCCCCACAGCAAATGAACTGTGATACAGGATTGGAACTTTGGCTCAAACATTAAGCTGATTCTTAGACAGTCTAGTTATAGATACAAACATGAAAAATAAGGACAGTGTAAATATTTGATTAATGTACTGGGGGATTATGAATCTTATTTCATCATCTGTAGAATCTCATTGCCATTAATTTTGTTCCGTCCACTTGAAAGTCCTCCCTAGGTGGAAAGCTGATCTGGATATGACAGTAGTCCTTAGAGTTAATGGAAGGAAAATGTTTGATAGATACTGCAATCGATCAGGCTCCGTGCTCAGCAGGGAGTCTGCTTGAAGATTCTCTCCCTCTGCCCCTCCACCCCCTTTCTCTCTCTCTCTCAAATAAATACATCTTTGGAAAAAAAAAAAAAAAACAAACCTTCCACCGAGTAGTAAGGCTGAATTTTCTTTTGTGTCTTCAGGAAATATACATGAAGTAGTAAAGAAAATGTATCTCATGATTATGAAACTTTTCAGAATAAACAAAACCAGGAATTTGAGAGTGAGTTGACCTGAAGTAATACGGAGCAAGACCCCGGCAAAAGTCATTTAAACAAAGGGTTGTGCCACTAACTAGTACACGCGGAGCCCCCTGAGTCTTAGATACCATTCCAATTCAAGGCTATCTGGTCTGGGCCCATTTAGCCAGCCTTAGCCAAAAATAAGACTTGCCATTTATAATACCTCCTTTTTATTTTGTGGATCTTTTTGTGAGAATGAAATGATAGAGTAGATGTTAAGCTGTTTTCAAAGATTTTGAATTGCAGGCTGATAGAGAGCATCGTCCCAGCTGCTGTGATGTCCTGGTCCTGCAATGCCTTGTAAATACAACAACTTCTTCGCTTTTGAAGCCGCAATTCCATATCAGAGAAGCAGGAACACAGAAATGCATGATTAAAAAGCTATTATCTGATAATAGGAAAGAGTACATTATACAGGAAATTTGCCTAATTTGTGTCCTGTTCATGTGATGTTCACAAATACTATTTTTTAAGTCGTGATCCGCATTTCATCTCGAGTAATTCTTCTGAGCTTTTTATTCCTTTGGATTACAGTCTGCTATTTTGAATTTGGTTTATTAAATATTCTGCAAGTGTATAAAGGTTTACAAATTCAGAAAATTCTTTTTAACGTACTAGAGCTCTTCTCATTCTCAGGGTGCATTCATGCTTTTGAAAAAAAATATTTTTTTCCCTGAGGGCAAATTCATTGGCAGGGCAAGGCATTCCAATTGTATGGCATTTCAGGGATCTCCTTTTTGTGTGGAGGATAGGATAGGGAGGATATAGGTTTGTCGAGGGAAGAAAGGATATCCATCAGGTGATAAACTTGGTTTACAAAAATCTGATAATATTTCATGTAAATGTGGAGTGAAGTGGCTTCTGGAGGACGTTAGACACTGATGAGTCTCCAAATCATTCAGCCATTTGTGGTCATCTGACCTTTAGATACTTTCAATGTGCCAAGTGCCTGAATGCCCGTATCTTAGCCACTTTTCTTTTTAAATGGCTGCTAGAACTTGTTTCTTGATCTTTGGAATAATTTTGTTTTCTTTATTAATAGTTTAATGAACAAGGTATCCTAAAGACTAAGGTACTTACTGAGAGAACTTCTTACTGAGCAGATCATTAATCTGCAATTTCAGGTTCCTATGGAGCCTAACGAACACCTGAAACGTTTCCTGGAAACAGTTCACACGAAAGGATAATCTTGGGAAGCTCAGTGTTGCCTCTTAGTATGTATTTCAGCCAACTAAGGAAATGAAACTCAAGAACTGTGTAACTAAATCTAATAAAAGGTCATAGGTTGTCTTAACAAGTTGGAATAAAACGTTGATTGTGTAAGTAATGGGAAGGCAACACCAAGGTTTACCTGAAGATGCTTCATGTGAAAAGGGAGTAAAGACGTGGAATCTTCTGCGTCCTGTTTGAACTTAGCACTGTTGTCCACATCCCTGCAGCAGGTGTTGGTCAGACCTTTTATTGCATCCTCTCCAAACAGTACTTCTTCCCCTGTTTCACCCAAGAAAAGTGTTTAAGATAAAGGCATAAGAAAGAAAATATGTCAGAATTTTTCTGAACGTTTAAAAATAGGTGGAAGAAACAACTTCTAAGAACATGTCCTGGTACTTTTGAGTTCACACGTAACAGAATGAAAGGGTGGAGGTGGTTTGTGATGAAATCGAGATGGGCTCTTTGAAGGAACAGAGCTGGGAGCCTGGAGACCTGGTTTCTAGTTTGATCGTGGTTGCTAACCAGTGACTCTGGATGTTAAACCAGCTTGGATCTCCTTTTCCTCAAAGCAAGCAGAGTTTCACCAGCACATTGTTAAAGTCCCTTTCAAATTCTGTGATTCTCTGTGCTGCACGGCACACTGTCTGAAAGCGAAGTGACTTAGAGCACCCACCGTGTTGTTATACTCATGACTCCGCACAGAGATTCGGCCAGGGCTCGGCTGAGTGGCGTTCAGCCGGCAGATGGTCTGGTCCAGGAAAGCTTCAGTCCTGTTTCTGTGATCTTGGCGGGGGTGTGTGGACGGCTGAGCTTGGCTGGGACTGCTCATCGGAGTACCTACACACAGGCTCTTCAGCATGGCGGCCTCGGGGTAGTGGGAGCTGTTTCGTGGCAACTCAGGGTGCGGAGAGTAGCGATCCAGCAGACAGGGGAGAAGCTGCGTGGCCTCTTCGTGGCTTTGCCTTTGGTGTCACAAGCACCATTTCCCTCCTGTTCTATGGAAGGAAGCAGTCATGGGCCTGCCCAGACTCAAGGGGAGGGGATATGAGCCCCCACCACCTATGAGAGGCATTGCCAAGAATTAATGGCCACAGTTGAAAGTTGTTGTCGTCCCATTAACCATGTATGGTAAAGTTTGTTCAACTGTGGTAAAGCTTGCTGTTTTAAATTTAGCCCTCTCAAACTCTTAACAAGAAGGAAAAGTCATGCCCTAGGAGAGAATGCTGATGACCAAAATTAATACTCTTCCTTCCATTCCTCCTTTCTTGCCCATTCTCCTGTAGTTTTTATTATTTAATATTTTAAACATATTTTATTTGTTTAGCCTACCTCTCAGGGTCTCCCAACCACCACTTAAGCCTTTTTTTAAAAATTGTTATTAAGTGTAGTACTGACATCTTGAAAGGTAGAGTTTGAAGGCATTTTCTTTTTTTTATTTAATTTTAATTCAAGTATAGTCAACATACAATGTTATATTAGTTTCAGGTGTACAATATAGTGATTCAACAATTCTATATATTACTCAGTGCTCCTCAAGATAAGTGTACTCTTAATTTCTATCCCCTGTCCCCCCTCCCCCCCCGCCCACTTCCCCTCTAGTAACCATCTGTTCCCTGTAGTTAAGAGTCTGTTTTTTGGTTTGTCTCCCCCCCCCCTTGTTTGTTTTGTTTCTTGAATTCTATGTTCCACGTATAAGTGAAATCATATGGTATTTGTCTTTCTCTGACTGACTTATTTCACTTAGCACAATACCCTCTAGCTCCATCCATGTTGTTGAAAATGGCAAGATTTCATTCGTTTTTATGGTTGAATAATATTCCATTGTGTATATATATATACACCACCTCTTTATTCGTCTATCAATGGACGCTTGGGCTGCTTCCATAGTTTGGCTATTGTAAATAATGCTGCAGTAAACATAGGGATGCATCTGTCCTTTCGAATTATTGTTTTTGTATTCTTTGGGTAAACACTCAGTAGTGCAGTTACTGAATCACATGATAATTATATTTTTAATTTTTTGCAGACCCTCCCTACTGTCTTCCACAGTAGGGGAGGAAGTACTGGCTGCCCCAGTTTGTCGAGAGCATTTTCCATGGGCCTGACATGGGGTGAACTGCACCGGACATTTCCCAACCTTTTCGTTTCCAATGAGTGGTTTCTTGAAATAAGGAAGCTGGTAATAATGCTGGCTTCACCCAGCAGAGCACACAGACAATCACAAAAAAAAAAAAAATTTTTGTAGTTGGAAAACAGTAATTTATGATTAAACAACCACACTGCCTGATGCGATGTATCCTCTTAACATAATTTTGGAGTTAAGTGAATTACTTTGAGCTAATCTCTCCTGGAGACCTGTGTTTATCTTGAACATAACATGTGGTGTTGTAAAGGATTTAAAGAAATTATTAAGCAAATATTACAGGAAAGTGGCCAGAAAGTTCTACACATAAACATATCTATATCTCCAAAGATGCTTAATCATTTTTTTAGAAGTCTAGGGGATTTTATAAACTACTGTTTTTAATAGCTGCCGTTTATAAGAAATGATATCTCTCCATTGTTTCTTAAGGGCACATGCTGAAATTTGGCTGACAATCGGTGTTCTCATTAAATGCTCATTCCACTGCTGTGAAGGAGTTTTGTTACTCAGGCCCAGCAAGCTTCGAGTTGCTGGAACGTAATTACCTGAAAGCAGTGTACTTGGACACAGATTGGAACAGCCTTCACAGTAGCCAATTTACCCTTCTATCAAGTCCAAACAATTCTCACGTTTATCTATGGCTCAAAGTTCACTTATAAGGAGGTGGTGGAGGAAAGCAGCATTTATTTTATTTAATTTTTTTCTAAATGTTGTATTCTTTCATTTCATTATGTTTTTTAAATATCATAGTTTGGTCATTGACACACTTCAATGGAAATATGCATTTCAGCTCTGAGGGGTAAGTTACAGTAGTAAGGATATGATCTTTATAATCTTTTTCTCTAAATTAACTTTGGAGTCTTGTGAAAACCTTCACACAACAGGGAACTATGATTTTTGACCCTTTTAAGTATTGATGTCTTTCTTTTGAGGTTTCCTCTGGGGAAAAAAATTATCACTATATTGTTCTTGCAGACTCTCTGCGGGTGCTGACATAATTAATACTGTATTATTAAAGGCTTATTGTGTCTACTTTTTAAAATGGTAGCTTTCCCTTGTTCTGTAAAAAAAAAAAAAAAATTCTTTATTGATAGCGAGGTATCCCGTAGAGCAACATAACCTAAGTCAAGATCCTTACAGGGAGTAGTGAACAGTCTATAATTGGCCTGTTTAATATCACATTTATTTAATTGTATAAGTATTACATTGTCACTGGAAGAAAATGAGAATACACATTGGAAAAAATAAAATGATAGCACCTAATAATGTCTGTTAACATTTTGGTTTATATCAAGAGTAAAATAAAAAATATTTAACAGCCAATAAACAGGCACCAACTAATCAGGATGAACTCTGGCCTTCCATAACACATACTGTCTGGTTAAAATTGGTCTTGGGTTGTTGTATACCTCTGGGTGTTTTCCCATTTATAGACATGCTATATGTATTTTAAACAATCAGCGTTATTACCATGACCCCCTACCCCCGTAAAGTGTTTGTAGGCTTCACAGGCTGATTCCACAACTAAATCTCTATATGAGAAATAGAAGTTGAGTCCACAGAATTGAAAAATAAGATTATTTACTTATTTGTGAATTTCCTTTTTACTTATCTTGTTAAACATGTAATAATGGAAGATTTCCATTTAGTAAAAGGACATGTACATCCTTTTAAAAACAGAGCACATTTTAGGAAAAGAAGTTTAGTCTTGCAGATTATCATCTTCCTGCTCGTTCCTACTGGGCTTTCCCATTTGAAGTCCGTAGGCGTCCAGAGCTTGCTTCTCATCTGCCTCCAAGCCCCCTGCCACTGATCTAGTTGTGGAGGAGAAAAAAATAGGGTTCAGAAATCTCTAAATATATGAAATTATTCGTTGTTTGAGCTAATTTATGAAAGGCATGTTGATGCCATTAATAACGATGCAATGTGCAATCGAGGTCCATGGAAGAAGCACATGATTTAAAAAGCCTGAATATTATCCCTAAATCTGCCCATGATTATAAGTTAGAAGATATAGAATATCATTAACAACCTTGATGGTTAACCTTTTGCTCTATTAGAACATGAGAATGTATAATTAAGGTCTTCTCTTCAAGCCATATGAATGCACTGGATTACTTCGAGTCAGTTATTTGAGTTCTAGGTGATCATCAGTATCATAGTTCTCTTACCTAGAGAATGAAAGGTTTGGACTAGATTCTACCCAAGAGTCCTCCCAGCGTGCTCCTTCCATAATTGTATGTTAATAACCCTTACAGTGAAGTTAGTAATGTTTGGTTTACACTTTAAATCTGCAGAAAGTCTTCAGAACTCTCCATGTAATAATTCCAGAAATTTCATCAATCTTAGGAATGAGGAGGTTGATGGATCCTGGATGGTACAGAAGGGAGAAGGCAGTAGGGAAAGACTTGTGAGTTATAGCTTGGAGAGCCAGGGATATGTTACTCCAGGATTCTGGAAACCCAGATTGGTAACACAGCTGTCCGTACCTCCTGCAGGTGGGTCAGTAAGGGGGAGAGGGGAATGGGGATGTTGCTGGTGATTATTGCCTGGGGAGGCAGAATCTGCTAGATTATGGTTTTGGTCTGGCGAGGATTATTTTTCCTTCCATGTTTTCACACCGCTGTCATGTGTGGCCAAAGAATCTAGGCCACAGCACTGCATAATTGCATGTTTTGAATGTATCTTGTTTTGACTGTGATCTATTGGGAAATATTTACCTTGGTGGGTTATTTGTTTATTCGCTTATTTTTGTACGTGTTGCTATAGTTTACTAAAAGCCTTAGTTCAGGGGCCACCATGAGAAGGGGCATCAACATGAGTCAGAAGGCTCCTGTGTGAGCATTTCCTGGTCCAGTCCTATGTCTACCCCTCACTAGTCTTGGGCTGGTAATTGTCTTCTATAGTCCACCAAAAGTATGCACAGATCTTAAATTTTAATTATGGTATGCTGAAATAAGGTATTATATGAGTAACTGATTATTAGACCTGAGCACTCAGACCTGAATTGCTTTTTGTTTAATGGAAAGCCCACAAAACAGATAAAAGCTAAAATGATGATGATGATAATTATAATAAGCAGATAATAAGGCAATCCTTATTGAACATATAGCATGTGCCGAGGGCTCTCCTAAGTGCTTCACGTGAATTCCTATGCCCCTCACAACAGTCTGGATTGGTAGGTACTATTATGGTCCCATTTTTACAGGTGAAGAAACTGAGGCACAGAAAGACTAAGTAACTTGCCAAGGTCAGCTGGGAATTGAACCGAGGCCATCTGTCTCGAGAATCCGTGTCTTTGACCCCTAGAAGATAGGGCTACATAGAACTGGGCACGTTTGTTGAAAGCCTCATAGATACTAACAACTGCTTTTAATTATAGAACTTTATCATCACATTTCAAGTTTGTTTTTGGAAAATAATATTAGTACAGTTTAGTCTGGATAATTTGTTGTTTTGTTTTTAATTTGGCCAGCTAAGTGTTTATCACACTTTGGAGTGATCATAAAATGGTGATATTTAACTTTTTTCACCAGATATACTTAGGATTAAATGAATTGTGGAAATTGTCCAAAATCATAAAAACATAAGATTGGCACTAGTCATCAGTCGAAAGTGAAGTAGAAATATACATTATGGCCAAGTTTTTCTATAAACAAATAAACTCAAAATATTCAAATGCACAAAACAAAGTTTCCTGATTCTGTTATTTAATTATGCATTTTTATCTGAATGGCATGCCATAAAATAATCACATTTTAAAGTGACCCTGATTAAGATTTAAGACATCAAATTTTTAGCTCCCTTGCATATTTTATAATTGAGAATGAGTTAATTTTTACTTAAACATGGCATACATAATATCTCTTTCATTGTAAACACTAAAAATTTAAGTTACCATAGTTTTTGCATGTCTAGATTACCAAACTTAATAAAACTTTATTCTTGTTTACTACAGTGTTCTTAATTTTATAGAATCTATTTTCTATCATTTATTCACTTATCCCTTTCCTCTCTCCTTCCTTTCCTGATTTCATTATTCTGGTCTTTGAGTGTTTGAAGTATTGGAAGCCCTTCATCTTGGCCATCTTTGAACACGTAGAGATTAGCCGTCATTATCATGTTCTCTGTCTTACTTGGAGTTTATTCCTCCAATAAAAGCAGGAATGTTGCTGGAGAGGGTGGTAATGGCCATTACTTGTTGGACATTATTCCCAAAGAAACCATCATGAAACCATAGGATTCTCCTCAATTTAGAAAGAATCACCCCCCAGTCATTTCCATAGTATTGTAGTGTCTATGAGTGGTGACTCCCAGTTCGGGGTGGTTGTTAAGAAGTGAAATTAAGAGTCCATTTCTTCCTCCTAGACGGACAGGTCTTCCAGCTCCTTCAGGCCCCAAGTGTCCTCGCTGTAATCTTAAAGTCACTGCATCTCATCTTTTTTTTTTTTTTTTAAAGATTTTTTATTTATTTATGTGACAGAGATAGAGACAGCCAGCAAGAGAGGGAACACAGCAGGGGGAGTGGGAGAGAAAGAAGCAGGCTCCCAGCGGAGGAGCCTGATGTGGGACTCCATCCCGGAACTCCGGGATCACGCCCTGAGCCGAAGGCAGATGCTTTAACGACTGTGCTACCCAGGCGCCCCTGCATCTCATCTTCTGATTAGGATGCCATCAATTTGAGTGTGTGTGTGTGTGTCCACGTACACACGCATACAGAGCGTTGACAAAGATGACAGAAAAGGAGGAACTCACAGTATTTTGCCTTTTCTGGCTTCATCAGACTCTGCCACAGTAATCATTTCAGATTCTGGTGCTTTCCTGGCTTTCCAAACCACATTTACCTAAGGCAGTGGCGGTAACTTATTTTCATATCTGTTTGTCGTTGCATGGTGCTTTGGAAGGGCTAGTGTTTTCCAGTTATTTGTTACTACTGTTAATCATTACAAAATCTTGTTATTACTGCTCATATATAAATCAGGAAAAACAAATTTGATTTCTAGCATTTCAATGTGGTTAAAAAAATTCATGAATAGAGGAAACTTCTTATGCAAATATAAGCAACTGACAGAGAATAAATATGGGCACAAACTGTTGCTATTATAATCATCTTTTGACCTCAGCCACCCTTTGTATAGCCCAAGTAATGACTCTTTGATATTTATTATAAAGCATATTAAATGTCTTGATTAACTGAACCTTTCATTCCTCTTTTTTGTTTCATGTAGCAGTGAAAATAGATTGTTCTATTATCATTCTTGCCAGGAAATTTATAAAATGTATAAAATTATTCATAAATGTATTTTAAACTGGAGATATATTAATTTATTATTGGGTGTACGGAGCAGAAAACATTTCTTTTCACATTTGAATGGCAGGCACATGATTATAAATTCACTTCCTACTGAATATTAATCATCAACTCCATATGGCTGGTGGATAAAACTCTGAGAGGCACAGCCAGGAGATGTAAATTCTTACCCTCATCATGGACTTTTTATGTGATTTTGTTTAATGTTTAAAATCGACTGAGTGACCTTTGAATTAAAAAAAAAAAAAAAAAGTCATTCCTCCTGAGAAGTCCAAGGGCAATATGGCCTCAAGATGGGTAATTATTCCTTCCACTCGCCTCTTGGCTTCTGTGGTTTTGGACTCTCCTGGCCCTCCTTCTACATTTGACTATTCCTTCTTGGTCTCCTGCTTCCTCTGCTCTGCTTAAAACACTGGTGTTACTTAGAGTACCAACCTCAGTCCACTTCCGTTCTTGCCCGTGTTTTCTCAAGGCTTGCTCATTCACACTTGGCATTTACAGGTGCCGGCCTGTTCTTGGACTCTAGACACCCCCCCCCCCCCCCAGGACATTCCCACCAGGTGCTCCCCGCTCTGTGCTTCCTTCCTTCTCCACCCTGTTACCCCCACCCCACCTGTCCTGGGATCTGCTCAGTGGCTTGACTGCTGAGTCCCCAGCACTTAGCCAGGCACTGGCATATAGTAGGCACTCAGAATGTGCTCAGTGATTTCATGTTCACGTTTGAACTCCTGATCCTCCTGTGGCCAACACCCACACAGAGGAAAACACATCTCTTCCTGTGTTCTCTTTCTCAGTGAATGGCATCCACCATCCAGTTTCCCCTCCCTCCTCTCTCTCCTCACACCGCCCTGTTGCTGCCTTTTCTGCATCCAGTCCGGTACACTGTGTCTTGTTTCTGAGTCCACTCCCTCCCTTCAGTCACAAATACCACTACCCTGGTCCTTGGCGTTCCTGTCTCTCACCTGGACTGTGGCTGTATCTCTGTGTTTGTATTCCAGCCTTCCAGTCTTGTCCTCTCAAATCCATCCTTCTTCACACTGTTGCCAGATGAATCTGAAGAAAACTGCAAACTTTACCAAGACTTCAGAAAGACTGAAATAAAGGCCAGGGGTTTTCTGTGCTCCCTGTATGAGGCAACAGTAGGAAAGTGTTGACGCTTCGTAGGTTTGTTCAGTTTACCACAGTGGGAATCAAGAACCCAAAGGGAGGTTTTCTGAGACAACTGGATAAAGTGAGTCACTTGTCTTATAGAATAAATGCGTGAGAATACATGGGAAAAACTGTAGTGTGAGGTTATCACGTTTGCGGTAAGAGAGCTTGGCGTCGAATCGCAGCTCTGGTACGTATTAGCTGTGTGGCCTTGTGCCGTTGCCCCGACCTTCGCTATGTCTTCCTCTTTAAAATGGCATTACAATAGGAACTAGCTCTAAGAATTTTTGTGAGTTTTAAATGACGTAGTGACAGCATATGGTGCATTTAGTACAATGTCTGGTGCCCAGTTAATGCTTATTAAATATTAGCGGAATCAAAACATGAAAACCACAGCCACATACACATATATACATGTTTACATACTATATGAAGATGAAAGAATAGTATAGTGGTTGTCTCAATATGGTGGGGTTACAGATTTTTCTTGTTTGTGCCTTTTCTCCATTTTCTGTAACTATCATTTGTTACTTTTTAAGTAGAAACCTTCAGTGACTACCCCCGCTTTCCGCAATAAATCCAAGCTCCCTTACACTTCCTTCAGTGTCCTCCGTAAGCTCATTTCGCTTTACTTCTCTCTCCTCATCGATTACGACTTCTACCTACCTTTGTAGTCACCATGAATCCTGAATTACCTTATTCCCTTACACACGGTTTCCTGCCTGCCTTGCTCTTACCCCTGTCTATAACGTCCAGTCCTCACTTTGTCTTATTCACTGTGGCTTCCCCTTTAGGATTTAGCTTAAACTCACACATCAGATTGAGCATTGGGAACGCCGTGTTTTAAGTATTTGCTCTTGTGTCTGTTTTCCTCAGTGGAATGTTTTTCTCCTGAATGAGGACTTTACTAGAAGCTGGAAATAAAAGATGACTAAGTTATAGTCCATGCCCTCAGGTTGCTTATAATTAGCAGGAGGGGAAAGGCATGACAACACATGAAGGTGGTAACTATTGTAGGATCTCTGATACAAGTACCTGCAGAATTCAGTAGGGCAGAGGGAAGGGTGCAGTTAGTCCCTCTTGGAGGGGGCGGTGAATTAAGGCAAAGGGTTCAGGAATGTTTTCATTCATGGGGTGATGCTTAACCAGCTGAGTAGGTGTTTCCCGGGCAGATAACATGGGGGCAAGTGTTCTAGGCGGGGTGTGTGGGAGAATGATGACGAGGTGAGTTGGAGGTGGGTCTTCATGGTGCTTGGCAAAGGGTAGAAGCTCAAAAATACTCAAACTGAACAGTGTGCCCCCTCCTAGTATCCCTGAGATTCAGGAGTTTGTGAATCCCTGGAAGTTGTATACACTATTTTATGTTTATGTGCTTCTGAGAATTTTTCTGGGGAGAGGATCCTTGAATGTCACCAGATTTTCCCAGAGAGCTGCATGGCCTCTGACAGGTTTAAAAACACTCTTGACAAATATCATACCACTAGAAATAGGTGAGGTGAGGGGCAGAGGATGGAAGATGACTTGCAGATAAGCTGTCCCCGCGGGCAGCTCACGGCCATTCCCCTGGCGTCTCCAGGGCGCTTACCCGCGGGGGCCACGGAGGGCCTGGTCGCAGCGGTGCTTCGGGTAATGGTTCCACGCACTCTTTTCTAGCTCCTTTCACCGAGCAGGCTCCTTCCTGTCTCTTTGTTTGCTCCCACTAAGCCATTACAGCGTTCTTTCCCTGAGAGTCAAAGCAACTCTCCAGGGCAGGAAGCATTATGGGGTTGAAAGACTGGGAGAGAATGGAAGCACCATATGTTTTAGTCTGAGAATAAAGTAAGGAGGTGAATATGTGAGGAGAACAAGAAAGCAAATACAGTAACCAAAGCAATTTGGTGGCAATGGTATTAAATAGACCGCATTAAAAGACTGCAATGGCGTTAACCCCCCAGAGACGCTGTAGGTCAGCTCATTCATTCCTCAGTGCCGGCCGGTAAAGAGATGTGTGAATTATCCAACTCTTAGAATCCCGCCTAGGCAGGGCCCGCCCTCTGTGCAGCTCTAATAATACCCTCTCTATACCTTTGTTCTAGAACATATTGCACTGTGGTGTAATTGTTGATATTCTTTTCTTTCATGAGGCATGACTAGCTTATTTTTGAATGGGCTAAATGCTGGGCTCAGTACGTGTTTATTGGAAGAATGAACTTCTAGCCTGAAGGTAGTGGAGTTCACGGTTCGCCCTGCACACACACGAAAACCCCAACCAGCTGAAGATTTCCATTATCCTTTGCCTAAGGAGGCACTCAAGTAAAAGAGCTAATCAAGGAAGAGACCAGATCTTTTGCAAAGACAGGGGCTGCTCTTTTGAAGGGAGGGATTGGGTGCAGTGCGGAATCTGAGGCAGTACCAGATGCTGTCAGCTTGCTGAACGGTTTTGGCAACCACAGGCAAAGCAGCAGACAGAGGTCACTGGAGCAGACGTAGAGGGCACTGTTGGCCACACTTGGATCTGTCTCAGGGGTACCCACCCACCTTCGTCTGTTGCCCAAAGTCAGGTAACCTTCATGATGGTCGTGCCGTTGTATTTTTCAAAGCCGGCGCTGGGATTCGCGAAGCGGGCTCCTCCTGCCTTGCGCAATGCTCAGCCCTGTTCAGAGGGATTCAGAGGCTCCCCAGAGAACAGAATGTGGGGCGAGCTTGCAGAGCGCTCAGGGGAGTCACAGATGCATTTAAAGGAATGGAAGATTGAAAAATTAGAGTGTTAAGGAAGAAACTGAAAGGTGGCTTCACGGTCTCAGGTGTATGAAGTACACAGAGAATAGTGATTCATATTTATAACTACTGAGAAGCAAAGAGCAGGAAAATTGTGTTGAACTGTATCATGAGGGCTTCTGAGTTGGTGGAGGGAATTAGAAGATTATTGAAAATATCTTCCTTATCCCTACCACGTTAACCTTATTAGTTATGGAGAGGTGGTCATTTTACACATTAAGTCATTTACACTGTTGCTTTCCCGGATTAACGCTCACGCTAAAGAAGGAAAGGAAGGGAAACGAGGGGTACCGACTGAGCATCTCCTGACAGCAGGCCCTGGCTTTTCCTGCATCGCTGATTTACAGACGTCGTTCTGTTGAATGCCTGAGAGGTAGCTATTATCATCTCCATTTATTTGTGGGGAAACTGAGACCAGGAGCACTGAAGATGACAGTCATAGATGGCAATCTGAGGGCTATGTTATATGTTCCTTCAGTCCCGAGTCCGTGTGACTGCAAAGGCCTTGCTTCTAACTCATCTGTGAGATGCAACGAACCTCGTGTTTACTGAGGCTGCCTGCCTGCTGCATTCTCTGTGAGGCGTTCCAGACTGGCCCGTGCCAGGTCCTGAGAACCTTCATGGCAGAACAACTGCACATGCATTCCGGATTGACATTTACATGTCCACAACACCGTCTGTGGCTGCTTCTCAGCCTGGGCACAGTGTGCTTACAGAGCAGCCAGTCTGTAACACATGCTTTCTGACATAGCAATAAGAAAAAGTAGAAAAATACATTTCAGTATAATAAATATAAAAGTTGAACTCCAGTGGCATGCCTTCGGATTGTCTGCACAGCGAAGGCACGCACAGGTCAGATGCTGTGTGTTATGTAAGTACGTCAAGGAGTGTAGCCAGGTGAACGATCCCCATCTAAATGAAATCTGGTCACCAGACCTTCCTTTCCCTGACGCTTCCTGGGCTGCATCTTTTTCTCATGCTGTGCATTATACATGGGCAATTGTGGATATTTTGGACAAATACAGAATATGGTAAGTAAAACAAAAATCACCCCTAGCATGACCACCCTAAGATAAACTGAACATGAATGCCTTAGCGTGCTGCGTTCTAGCCTTTCGGAGATGCAGATGTAATTTCATAGAGTTTCGACATGCGGTACCCTGCCTTTTCACTTCTCTTGCCTCATAAGTATTCCCTAATATTGATTTTATTTCTTCATTGCGGTAAAATATACATAACATAAAATTGGCCATTTTATCCATTTTTAAATGTACAGTTCAGGGGCGTTATGTGTGGTCACACTGTTATATAACCATCGCTGCTGTGCATTTCCAGAACTTTTCTCATCCTTGGCATTCTCTTCTGTACTTAAACGTGCTTCACGAACCATACTTAATAGCTGCATGATATTCCACCATATAGAATTTACTTGAGAGCATTTTCTAGCAAACATCTGACAAATACTTATTTTATGCTCACTAGAGGTAGACTTTATGGCTAAGGTAGTGAACGAGATGTGGTTTTTGCCTCTCGGACCCCTAGTCCAGTGACGGAGGTGGCCGTCAATGGGCCGTTGGGGTACCGCAGAGGGTAAGCACGGGGGCTCGGGGCACATGTAGGAAGAGAGCCTAACTTGATGTATAATTTACATAATCTTCCCTTGATTATTGTAGATCAAGCGTGCAGCAGATTTTTTTTTTTTTTTGGCTATTAGAAATAGTATTGTGAGATAGTCGTGGGTATAAATATTTGTTCGCATTCAGATTATTTTATGAAGATTCTGAAAAGTGGAATTAGTGAAGTACTCATTGCAACAGGGCAGTGAGAGGTGTTACTTTAGAGCTCTGGTTATTGTTTAGCCACCGTGTCTTTCTCCAGGTTAGAAGCTGCCACCAAACATTTCCAGTGCCTGTTACGACTTGTGAGCTCTACTAAGCTTTTTAAATAAGTGTCTATGTAACTTGTAGGATTGTGTGAAGAGTTGTAGTTGAGAAATGAGTGTACGTGACTGGGCAGGGGCAAAGGGACCATGGCTGAGGTTGACCTGATGTCACAGGTAACATCTGAATTGGCCAGCTGGTTGTATTCCTGTCAGAGGCCTTGGTTTGACTCCTGCTTTAGAGCTGTGCTCCGTGTGCGTGCTGACAGAGTCTGGCTCCCTTCTGTGAAATTCCAGGCTTGCAAACTTGAAGCTCATTATGAAGTAAGAGAAGCCTATGAAAGAAACAGTATCTGTGTATCAGCTAAACTGAAACTTCTGTTCTATTATCAGAGCTGGAAGAGACTTTGGGATATCACATCGTCTTCCCTGTTCAGACTACAGATGAAGACGCTGAGGTTTAGAAAGTTAAGAAACACTCTGAAGGAAACCAGTTGGGGAGATAAAGAAGAGGGATTAAAACCCATTTCTCTCATTTTATCTTGTGGTTACTCCGTAACCTGCCCCATGTTGTCTTAGCCTTTGTTCTCATCCTAGTGGGAATTCTTTTCTTCTTTCTTGTAAATTCCTGATTTTGTTTTCTGGCATGTCCTTCTAAGATATGCTGTTGATTTTCAGTGTTGAATACATGTCCGTGCTGGCTAATGTCTCTCCACCATCGTCGTGTTATGCTGGTGTGTTCGCCTTCCTTATTCTGTGTCGTTCTTAGCCTACTAATTTGTTTGACTGCTGTCTTCATCTTGGCCCTGTTGTTTATTGGAAAGTCTCTGTTGACTCTGGCAGCAGTAACCAGTTATGTTTTATTTCGCTCCCTTTTTGTTAGTCCTTTTGGGTAATTTTGTTGGGTTTGGGTTTTTTATTAATGTTAAGAAGTCATACACCCTCCAGTGATGTAGGAAATGTGGAAACCTGATCTGGGGCCAAAGAGTAAACAGTTTTTAAATACATCATTAATGCTGAGAATAGGAATATTAGCACAGATCTCTGTTGTATTTATTTTATGATGACTGATAGCTAATGATTAGTTGGTAAAGCTTTACCACGAACACACATCTCTATATTTACATAAATGTGCGTATACTTTTTTTTATATAGAGCAAATCTTCTATGGTCAAATTTTCAAAAAAGATAGCAGTGCTTTGTGTTAGACAAAGTGCCATTATTTTCAGTATACTTCAGATCTACATAATGACTCTACATATAGGGCCATCGGCCCCCTGATAATAATTAGGAAAAGGAACTTCAAAAGTCAGGGCGTCAAATTAGGTCAGAGGCTATCAGCCCCAGTATGAAGTGATTATTATGCAGTTGCAAAATCCTGTAGCTTAGATTCTAAACAATTTCTGGTAATCAGTATCTCAGAATAATTCAGAGTTATCAGGTTCTTTCATTTATGAGAGAAAGGGACGATTCCTCATTTATCTTAAGTCTTTTATGTTGGCAATGCCATCCTTAATTAAAAAGGCATTGGCATTTTCATTATGAAGATGGTTTTCCTGGATTTATAGCTGAGTCCATTAATTTAGTGTTTTAAAGCTGATTGGCATTAGCCTGTTAGTTACTTTTATACAAAAACAACTTAAAAATTGATTTTGGAGTGTCTTGATTTTAAAGACTGTTTCAGACATCTGTTCCTCTTAGGTCTACTGGATCGATGTATTAAATTCTGGAGAACTAGGGAATAAATATAGCATATTCCACTTCCAAAAAAAAGATAGCCAAAACTCTCTGTTTAAGGCACTTGAGGAGAGCCTAAGGTGACATACCCTGGCTCTACACCCCGTCCTTGTTCTCTCATTTTCTTCTGTATCTTTCAGGGTGGAAAAATAATTATGATAATGGCAATTTTGTTTTCTTAAGTGCTCACTGTTAATGTGTTACGTCCCATTTAGCATTCATAACAGTCCTATGACGATAGGCAGTATGATGCCCATTTTACACATTGGAAAGCTGAAACTCCCCAACAGATCACCTGATTAACCCCTGACACTGCTTGATTGATTCTTGTCATTTCCCTACCACCTCTTTCCATTCTGCGCGTCACTGGTGGTCCCGTCTGTGTTCTTTATACCATTCTCCTTCAGAAACTCCTTCTAAGAGTCCATTACTGCATAGGGCGAAAGCCCAAACTTCACATCTGCGGGTCGATCCTGACTTCTTTAACCTTCTACCCCACGCCTCCTTACAAGCACCTGCACTATAAGGCTACCTGAGGGTGAACATCTGTGTACTTTCCCACCTCTTTCTCCTGCCTCAGCCCTGGCAAATGCCTGTTATCTGCCTGGCACTCTGTTAGGATCTTAGCTACAGCTCTTGCCTTTAAAACTTCAGTAGCAAGATAGATGTGGACATAAATCACTCCTCCTTAACTTTCACGTGTCTAATTTCGGATTGGTTTAGAGCTTTTGCCCTTGGTGAAAGTTTTCCTAACCATTCAGGGTTGATTCCACCTTCCTCTGAATGCAGCCTTAATGACTCCACCAAATATTTATCTTCAAGTTTTAATTGTATTTTCATGTTCTTGGGTCTTGACCCACTTCTAGGTTATAGACTCTAAAGTCTGTGACTTTAATGTATCTTTGATTTCTAAACTCTAAAGGAAGGATTAATTAATTTGTAAAAGTATATAAAATGCCATAAAGAGATTTTAGCATTGGCTGGGGCACCTGGGTGGCTCAGTTGGTTGTGCATCTGACTCTTGGTTTTGGTTCAGGTCATGATCTCAGGGTCATGAGATCAAGGCGTCGTGCTCAGTGGGGATTCTGCTAGAGATTCTCCCTCTCCCTCTGCCCCTCCCCCCCAAATAAACAAATCTTTAAAAAAATTTAGTGTTGGACAACCATATTTTTAATATATTGCAATATGGTCTGAGACCACATGTTTTAAAATATAAAAAATTAGGTTGGCCCACAAATATGGCATGGCGTTTTTTTGGATTGTTTTTCTGGATTTCTTTAAAACTCTGGCACCAAGTTTTTTTTTTTTTTTTTAATTAATAATTTTACTGTGACACCTTCCTCTTCATTAGTTATCAGCACAGGAAGAAAGCCTTTTGAACATCAGCCAGGCCTTTTAAAAGACACTAATAAAATATCTTGGTCACTAGTCCTTCAAGTTATGGGACTTGTTAAAAATACCACAAAAGGTAAGTGGCATGAGCAGACTGAGTCTTGACTAAGGAGGTCGGAAGCCCATTCTACTCCTGGCCCACGTCACTGAAGGGGGTAACTCTGATGTAGTCAGAAGCCCAGTGAGCCCCAGTTCCTTTGCCCACCAAATGATGCATCATAGGAGACGTGGTGGGTTTTTTAACCCAGCAAATACTTTTACAGGTGCCTCCCCCGCCTTGTGTTAGTAGAACTGCATCCATCTGTTTATTTATAGATAAATAGGTTGGGTGGCTAAACAACAGAAATGTATGTTCTCACGGTTCTGGAGGCTGAAGTCCAAGGTCGAGATGTTCGTACATTTGATTTCTTCGGAGGTTTCTCTCCTGGGCTTGCCCCTGCCACTTTCTTATTGTGTCCTCACGTGGTTCTTCATGTGTGTGCACCCCTCTGCGCGCGCACCCCTCTGCGCGCGCACCCCTCTGCGCGCGCACCCCTCTGCGCGCGCACCCCTCTGCGCGCGCACCCCTCTGCGCGCGCGGGACCGGGGCGGGGGGGGTGGGTGGGGGGGGTGGTGTCTCTGCCCATTTTTCCTCTCAGAAGGACACCGGTCAGATTGGATTTGGGCCCAGTCTAACTGCTGCATTTTAACCTCATCACTCATTAAGGTTCATAGGGTCACATTCTGTATACTGGGAGTTACGGCTTCAACATGTGAATTTTGAGGAGACACAATTGAGCACATAGCATCTATTTAAAATAACCTTCATTTGTTTTATATAGAGAGACTAGTATAAAGAAGAAACCAAAAATAGCCTTCCACCTAGTTAATGCCTATTGTTAAAGAGGGAGAGTAAGTACATGAAAAGATAATTCAAACTGTATTCAAGGCTGTAAAAGAAAAATTAACACTCTCCTAGCCCCTTCCTTCCACACTCAGGCAACGTCTGTAAATACATTGACACAAATGTTTGCTATGCAGAGTCCAGGTACATTATTTTCCGGTCTTGATGTATCATACAAAATACAGATCTCCGTATCTGCACACCGTCTGTATTGGCCTTTTAAATGACCACATCGTATCCTGTTGTATATGTTCTAGATGTAACTGGTGACCTATTCATGGGCCTTTAGGTTGTTTCCAGGTACCCCCTCCACCTCCCTTACAGTGGAGTGGGATTCCTTTTAAACATGCATTACGGAAGGAACGATAACGAGCCACCTAATAAAAACAACTGGCCTTCGATTTTCGTGAAGACAGCCTTTGTTTTTCACCTTCCCGTTGACTGGTCCTCGCTAGTTGCTGTGAAAGGTGTTTCCGTCTTCCTTACCCTCCAGCCCCTGACCATATGCCAGTACCTCCTTCCCGCGTACTGTGGAGGGAGGGCCTCCTCATGGCAACGTTAGGTCACATCGCGCAGCTGTCCTTTCTCCTCAGGAAGAAAGGTCTATCTGAATCATTAACAGGCAGAGACTATTTTTAGTTAAGTAAAACAGTTTTTCTTGTAAGAATTGCTGTTTCTGTAGCCACGAGGGCACGTGAATCCTCTCTGGCTGCTTCCACCCTTTGGAGAGGGGCCAGTTTCCTAATGGAATGTAAGCAGTCTTACTGCTAATCAAGATTTACAGCAGAGACCAGGGGACTCGGCGCGCCTTGGATTTGCAGACCCTCTGAGCTGGCAGCAGCAGCAGCTCTGAGATGAAGTGCGGTGCCGAGGCCCCAGTCCTGTTCTCCAGGCCCTCCCTCCTTCCTCAGGCCCGGCCTCCAAGCCACAGGTATCATCTGGCTTTATTTTATAAGCTGTGCTGCGGTGCAGATGTTCTTTGCTGAAGAATTACTTTCATTTCTGACTCATTTCAGGAAATGAGGCAGTCTATCAGAGGTGTTCTTCATTTTCAGACCCACGGAGAATTCATTTTCTCCTGGGATTTCTAACCACATGTGGGCAGTGCTTTATTTACCCAGATGTGAGAAAGAACAGTAATGAATGGCCCTTTTCCAAAGCTGGCCTTACTTCCCTGCAGAACCCAACGTGAAGACCCAGAGGAACTGATGCTCTTATTAATGTCAATATTTCTGAGGTTTTGGTTTTGTGATGCTTGTGGACATGCTGTGTGTATGGGCTTTGGTGCAGGAAAAATATAATTTAGCAACAGATTTAAAAGGTAGTCTGGAGTGTTTCTAATTACTGTTTGTTTAGCTCACCATTGCCTTAATAAGTGGATTTAAGTAACCTTGGGGGTAGGGAATGTAATGTTCATATTATAGGCAGCCATGCAAATCAAATCCTAACTAAGTATTGCAGAGAACACACCATGGAGTCATTTTATATGTATTCTATTGAATTTTAAATTTGGAACAGAGAGCATTTTGGAATAGGCGTCTTCCTACCTGTCATGCATCGGCATGAATTATGCACGTGTCCAAAATCACCCCTACTGTGTGCTACAACCCCATTTAAAATCCATCCCTGGCTTGACATGCAGTTCTTCTTTTAATTGGACACAAAAGAGAGGGAGAAACTTAAAAGCTTCTCAGCCCTCCTCCTTGCCACCCTTCAGTGGTTGTAATCGGAAATGGAAGTATTAAGGGAGCCTAGAACAGTGGTTCTCAACCTTGGCCGCACCTTGGAATCAGCCTGGGAACTTTGAAAGATGGGGACACCGGGTTCCATCCTCAGAGATTCTGGTTTAATTGTTGTGAATGCAGCCTGCCTTGGGATTTTTAAAAGCTCCCCAGGGGGTGTTGCTGAGCACTAGGGGTTGAGAACCACAGACCTGAGGACTTCTCATCCAGCGGTTCCCGCCCTGGCTGCAGACTAGCATCATCTGGAGAGCTGTTGAAAGAAGCACAGGTGTCCCACCACCTGAAACCACATTTCTGGAGGAGGGAGCTAGTATTTTTAGAAGGCTCCTAGGAATCCTGAGCACAGGAACGGTTTAGGGCAAATGACATAATCTAACCATCCCATACCACAGATGAGAAAAAAATGAAAACTAAAAATTTCAGGGCAAATGGCTTGCTCAAGGTCGGATCCCAGTTGTTGCAGGAGCAGGTCTGGGGCTCAGGGCTGACCCTCCTGCCTGACGCCACCCCTTACATTTGTCTGTTGTATTTATTGATGCTTCCTCATCCTTCAGGTGATGTTGCTGCCTCCAAGAGGCCTTTTCTGACTCCTCACCCATCCAGGCTGGGTAAGATGACCTTCCTCTCTGTTTGAACAGCACTCCTAGCTCTCCCCTCGCACTGTCAGCTCCAGGAGCCCAGGACCCTTACCCTCCTTGTCCTTTCTGTAACTTGCTGGCATGTTGTAGGGTTCCGGATCGTTTGTTGAGCTGAAGTTCCTGATTTTTTATTCTTCCATTAGTCCACATGGATTGCTAAAAATAATCCATTTGTTTCTGTATATTGGCTTCCAAAAATAGCTTCTGAAAGCAAAAGTTATTTATCTTTCTAGGGCCCCACTGTATTGTGGGTCAAGATCTCATGCACTGGGACTTTCCAGCCCTATCTTCCAGAACAGAGGTTTTTTTTTGTTTTTTTGTTTTGTTTTGTTTTGTTAAAGATTTTATTTATTTATTCGACAGAGATAGAGACAGCCAGCAAGAGAGGGAACACAAGCAGGGGGAGTGGGAGAGGAAGAAGCAGGCTCATAGCAGAGGAGCCTGATGTGGGGCTCGATCCCATAATGCCGGGATCACGCCCTGAGCCGAAGGCAGACGCTTAACTGCTGTGCCACCCAGGCACCCCAGAACAGAGGTTTTGAGGGGGAAAATTTCAGAGGGCTTTTGATGTAAATGAAAACAAAATTTCAGTGACCTCCCAGGTTGCTCAAGGTACTTACAACATCCAGTGCCTTTGAATCACATCCTTACAAGTGTGTATGGTGGAAGTGGAGGGGAGCATGTGGGTTTACCTAAAGACAAAAAGTTGTATCAAGAAAATAATGCTATTTCATGGCAGTATGTTTTAAGGACTTGATTATCTTCTTTATCCTACTGCATAGGTAACTCTGAGAAGCCACATTATGTTAGCAGAGCTGAGTTAAATCCTTTGGCTTCTCTGGATTCATATGCTAAATTCTTTTCAATTCATATTGATTGAGTTAATTCAATTCAATTAAAAAGAAAAAACAACTATCAGTCTTCTGTCATCCAGGTTGACCTAATGTTCATTCTTGGTCAGTACCTTATTTTTATTTGAGAAATATTTCCAGGTTTGCAGTATTTGTGTTGACTCTTATATGGCTGTACCAGAAATTTGTCTCAGAAGGCAGGTTGCAGCTGGAATCTCTTGAGCTGCATGGCCAGGAGGCTGCACAGAGGGGTCACAGAAAGCAGCTGTTACCTGGTATGGAGAATTTGAAGCTTTTGGAGCCAAGACTGTGAACTGGGCTGAGAGCCGTAGTAGGGCAGATGTGAAGATGACGTCAAGGTGTTGCAGGCAGGAGAGAAGAATGACCGGAGTGTGTGGACTCACTCCGAAGTCTTAGACGTCATAGTTTCCTGCTTTATGATCGGGAGAAGGGCAGCGTGGTGGTGTGTAAGTGAGGCCCCCATATACTTGGGGGAATCTTCCTTAAATAGTCTTGGAAATTTCAGGAGAAAGTGAAGTCATTTAGCTGGAGGTAAAAGTAAAACATTTTAATATTAAAATAATTTTGATTATACTGTGGAATATAAGGCAGAGTTTGCCTGACTCCATTTTTAAGATGAAATATGAAATTTTAAAGCAGCACCTGTGTCCAGTCTCTCCTTTGCTGCTATTTGGGTGAAAAATGAACAGACTGATAAAACTTTTTACTGAGTAACCAGCCTCTCTCATACCAATTTCAGAGGCTCAGCAGTACATTGTGGGAGAGGAGGGCTTATTAAATATGTAAGACACAGTGGTCGGTGTTTCAACCACGTTGTGCCATCAAATCGTCATGACCACCCTGCATATTAGGACTTACACCAGTGTGAGTACGTGTGAGGACGTGTGTATATGCACCAATCCAGCAGGGAGCAGAGCCAAAATTTAAATCCGGGTCTGTCTGATTCCAGAGGCCTTATAATTTTCGAACCAACATGGCCTCTTACGTCATGAGAGTGGCGAAGTCTCCAGAAGAGAGTTTCACAGTCCTGGTAGAAGCGGGCTGACTTTAGCTTTCCTTATGGTTGCTACCTAACGTTCATAAGTTAACATTTATAAGTTCTGTGACACAGTTAAAAGCATGTCTTCATAATGTCCTATAAGGTTCTGACTTTAAAATGGCATGTTGTCATTGCAGTGACACCAGAGACTTCCAGCATCTTCATTGTCACAATTGAAAGAGGGGAAAGGAATAGTCAGTGATGGCCATTTTTGGTCCAAACACTCACAGCATCAGGTAGAATTTGGTAATGCATCTCTCAGCCATCACGCATTTGACTTGAGGGAGGCAGCAAAGCAAAATGGTGGATGATTTGCACTTTGCGATGTGATTCCTGGGTTTGAGAATCCTGGCCCTCTTGTCTGCTCGCTGTGTGATCTTGGGCACATCACCTAACCCTTTTGTGCCTTAGTTTCCTCACCAGTAAGGCAGGGTCATTCATAACTTGATTGAACTTGCTGTTTTAAAAATGAAATAGCATGAGCCATATAAAGAGCTTGGAATACCGTGTGATACAGAGTAAGTGCTTGGTAGATGTTTAGCTGTTCTTAGCCGACGAAAACTAGATGCTATGTGACCCAGCAATTTCATTCCTAGGTGTTGCCTTGAGAAATGAAAACCTGTGTCCACAAAAGACCATCTAGCAAAAGTTTATAGAAGTTTTATTCATAATAACTAAACCCTAGAAACAACCCAAATGTCTATCAACGGGCAAATGGGTAAACTATAGTATATCCACACAGTGGGATAGTGTTGAGTAGCAAAAAGGAACAGATTACTGATACAGGCAACAACATGGATAAATCTCAGAAGCATTATGCTGAGTGAAAGAAGCCAGATATAAAAAGGCTGCATATGATTTGATTCCACGTATTTGACATTCTGGAAAGGCAGAACTGTAGACAGAAATCGGCTCATTGCTTGCCAAGGACCAGAAGCGAGAGAAGGAAATTGACTATGGAGGGGCGAGAGGAAGCTACATGACTGTATACATTAGTCAAAATGCACCAGACTTGGGGTAAACTTTTACTGTATATAAGTTAAACCTCAGTAAACCTGATTTAAAAAAAGAAAAGAAGTCTGGTGCCACAACATAGCAAATAGGGAGAGAAAAGGGGGTTAGAAACAGTAATCAGAAGGAATCAGATATTCTGCACTCTCAGTGGCTGGAATGATTTCATTAATTTTCCTCGCCCAGGCTGTGAGTTAGAAAAGTGTAGAAACCTGTGGAATAGTGCTGTCCTGCCCAAGCGTATCTGATTCTCTGCTGTGAGCACTGGTCTGCTCTCCCATTTCTTTTAAGCCTACCCATGAGAGCTGCCGTTATCTCCTGGGTCACTTCCTGGGAGAATCCTGAAGGAGGGAGGGCTGGCCATGTGATGAGGCATTCATGGAAACAGAGCGTTGGTGTTGTAGACGAACTGAGGCTTGCAATTCCAGAGAGTTACTAAGTCGTCTGAGTGCATTTATGGGTAGGGAATGTTATCTCAGAGCATTGTTCATTCATCATGAGTCATGGAGGCCCTGGCCCTTTATCATGGAGCTCTTGCTTATCTTAGCAGCACTGGGCACAGCTGACCACTCCCTCCTTCCTGAAATTCTTTCTTTACTTGGTTTCTATGATCCTGCCCGGTTTTGATTCTGCTTGCAAACTCACTTGTGTTTCCTGTCTCCCCTGCTGCATCCTTCTCTTCTGAGTCCTGGCCTCTAACTTTGGAGTGCCCGTGGCTTTGTTCTCTGCTTCCCATCTCAGCTCACGACTTAGGTGACACTCATTTCCAGAGCCTTAAATACTATCTGTATGGTGATGACTTCCACATACATATCCCCAGTCCCTATCTCTCCCTGGCTTTTCAGCTGCCTGCTTTCCCGCCTCACTTGGTTGTCTGCTAGACATCGCAAACATGGCATGTGCAAAGCCAACTTCTCATTTGTTTTCTAAACCTACGTTTCTTCCATTGTTCCTCATCTCGGCGGCGACTCCACCCAGTTGCTCAGGCCCCCAGACCCGAAGCCTTCCTGGATGCCTGCCTTTCTTTCACACCTTATGTTGGACCCATTAGCATCTCTCCCCAATCCAAGCACTCCTCATCTCCCGCCCCACACCCAAGTCCGAGCCCAGGCCGCCACCGCTGCCGCCGCCGGCCACCACCACCACCACGGCCGCTGCCACCACGGCCGCTGCCACCACCGCCACCACCACATCTTGCTGGGACTTTGGAATCACTTCCTCAGCCCTCTTCCTGCCTCTGCTCCTTACGTTGTGGTCTGAGTTCACACAACAGCCGTGGGAATTCTTCTGCTTTATACTTTTATACCACCTGCAGTGGCTTTTCTACAAACAATATAAAGTCCCGACTCTTAGCCATCATGTACCGTAAGGCCCCTGCCACCTCCCTGTGCCCGTCTCTTGCTCTGCCCGTCTCTGCTGCAGCCACACCGGCCCCTCACTGTCCCTTGACGTGTCACCCTCCTGCCTGGAGCGCTGCTCTCCTCCCCCTCTCCAGCTGCCCTCACCTCCCAGCCCCTTTCCGTCTAGGATTCGTGCTCTTGCACTTCCTTCAGGTCGCCCGCAGACGCCACCCCGCGGAGCTGGCTGGCCTCCCTGACTCACCTACCCCACAGATCACTGGTACTCTTGGCTCCCTTCCGGTGCTTTATTTGACTCCAAAGCATTTATCCCCACCTGCAGTTAAGTCTGTATTTGTTTATTGCCTCTGTCCCCCAGTCGGTCATAAGCTGCGTCAGAACACCGTCCTGGCGCTCAATAAGGGTTTTTTGAACGACCGAAGGGATAAGTGAATTAATGCTCAGGTACCCCTATATTAAAAATTAAAGAACCAAACACCTTCCTAAACCCTAGTACCCCTCTCCATCTCTCACCCCGTCTCTGGGTCCCTTGTTAAGGTCGAATTTCTAAAATGTTGTCTAATGTACTACAGTTCTTCACTACCCATTTCCTCTTTACTCTGCTACAACCTGCTGTCCTTTCCCATCCCTCTTGTGAAATTTCTCAGGGTCGTTCAAGCTCTACATAGTGCTGCTTCTAATAGAGACATTCTTTTCCTGTCTTATTAGATCTTGCGTTTAGTTTTGAACGTAAGTTCCCTGAAAAGGGACTTTTTCTGTGGTGTCATCTGTTGTATCTTCCACATCGAGCATGGTGCCTGGCGCAGCATAGTTTCCAGAATAGGGGTTCTTAATGTTTATATGTGTCATGTCCTGAGAGGTTTGACGAGTCCTCACTTCCTTTTTTTTTTTAAAGGGGAAAAATAATTTTTTTTGTTTTTGTCAGAGGGTTGTATAATTATTTTATAATGTTTACATAAATAGAAAATGAAGTAACACAAGATTTGTTATGAAGAGCAGCACCCCCCCTTCCATTTTATGTTCCCCAGAGGCAAGCATTTTCAACTTCAGCTGATTATTTTAGTAATTACTTCTGTATCTTTCATTAAATGTAATCATTGTTACTCATCTGTATTTTAGTGTTAGGGATTATCTCTTGATGAAAAAGTGAGTATTTAGCTCGGGTTCATCCACCCCTGCTCCTCTCCCCTCTCACACAAATTTCCCGACCCCCATCCTCCCAGTTGTAACTGTGTTGTAATTTTGGTAAAATCAATATGCAGTGTTTACTTTATTATAACTAATACTTTCCACAGAAGAGCCCTGTAATATAGCTTGATGACTTTTCCTCTCAAGACTACACAGCAGATACTGACTTTTTAAGATCTCTTCATTTTTGATGTACTTATGAATATTCAACCTCAGGTTCTACCCCACTTGTAAATCTCCTCTCAGTCAACCACATCAACAATGTACCAAATTCATCTTTTTGGGGAAATTCCTCTCAGACCCTTCTGATCTTGTGTCTGCCTAGGTTGCTTTCTTGGCCCCCAAAGAGCTAAGGCTTCCCCTTCGCCACCCTCCTGAGAACTCCTTTTGCCGCTCTTCTGTTGGAGCCCCTGGTCTCTGAACTGAATGACTTCTTCTTTCGTGGTTTACTACTTCATTCTGGTGGCACGCAGTGTCCAGTTCCTTATGGAGAAAGGGTGTAAGAGGAGAGGAGTTTTTGAGACTTGCAGGTCTGACAATGCCTTTTGTCTCCCTGGCTTTTAACTGATGGCTTGACTAACTATAATTCTTGAGTAGAAATCATCTCTTCTCAGAATTTTGAAGCCTTTGCCTTCCAGTGTTGCTTTTCAGAAGTTCCTGCCATTTGGATTTAAAACCCTTTGTATGAGGGGCGCCTGGGTGGCGCAGTCGTTAAGCATCTGCCTTCGACTCAGGGCGTGATCCCGGCGTGATGGGATCGAGCCCCACATCAGGCTCCTCTGCTATGAGCCTGCTTCTTCCTCTCCCACTCCCCCTGCTTGTGTTCCCTCTCTCGCTGGCTGTCTCTATCTCTGTCGAATAAATAAATAAAATCTTTAAAACAAAAACAAAAACAAACCCCTTTGTATGAAAACTCTTTCTGGAAATTCCATGATGATGTACCTTGGTGTAGGTCTGTTTGCATTTAATATGCTGGAAACTCAACTTCTTCACTATGGAAACCCCATCCTCCTCCCTCTCCCCACTTTTCTTTAAAGGGAAAATAGTGTCCTTAGTTTGGGGGAAAGATGTCCCTCGATTCTGGAAAAAAAAAAAATGCCTTTCAATTCTGGGAAATTTCTTCTCTTTATAATCATTTCCCCTCCATTTCTCTGATGATGAACACTCTATTATCTGGATATTGGCTATCCTGAATTGGCCCCCAAATTTTCCATCTTTCTTGTTTTCCATCTCTGTCTTTTTGTACAACTTTCTTGGACATTTCCTGAATTGTATCTTTCAGGCCTTCTATTCAATCTGCCATCATTTTAATTTCTAAGAGTTAATATTTTTTATTTCTCTCTCTCTCTCTGATAGTATCTTGTCCTTATTTCATGAATGTACTTTTCTCAGATAACTGAAGATGCTAGAGTTTTGATTTTTTTTTAAATTTCTTCTTCCTGTGATTTTTCTCTCTAAGTTGCTTTGCTGTTCCTCTGTTAGATGCTTTCCCTAATATCCAAAAGTCTTGTTATCCCCTTCTGTTTTAGATTAGCTATCTAAAAAGATGACTTGAAGTTCTTTGATAACAGATTGGGCTTAGCTTCATTCTAGGCTGGGCTGTTTGTTTTTGTTCTGTTTAGGAAATCCTGATGTATTTTTAGGTTTTTTGTTTGTTTTTTGAGCTGACCAGGTTCTCCAGAGAAAAGACCAGTGAGAAAGCCAAGGACAAGGTTGGGGTGTCTCAACGTTCAGCAGTAATTTGTGTAATCTCTTTTCAGTGTGAAATCCCACTCCTCAACTGTGCCTAGAATCCTCTAGTCCAAAGATGCCTTATTGAATCTTTTAAGAAATACATTCTCAGTCTTCTCCTCGGTGGGACCTGGGGGGTTGGAGGCAGTTCCTTTCTTCAAGGAGTGAGGGAGGGAATCTGTGGGTCTCTCTACTTAGACTTTCAGCGAGTTCTCTGCCCCACCTTCACCCCCACTTCCAGAGGAACCTGGCACTGCCAGTCCCTCAGCTTCTTGAGGGTTTATCATTTAATGACATTGCTTCTAGGTAGTCCTGGTTTTGGACTGAGCTTTCTCCAGTGTGCTCAGCCGGTCACCACTTGTCTGTTTGCCCTCCGTCTTCCAAACTTGTGTTACTATCTCTTCTCCTACGCGCTTTATATTAGTTTATGTCCCAGTGGTGTTTGAGGAGGGAGCAGGACTCAGTGCAGGTGGTCAGTACTCCATCTTTATTTATTTATTTTTTAAAGATTTTATTTATTTATTTGAGGGGGACAGCAAGGGGGGAGGAGAGAGAGGGAGAGAGAGCGCATGAGCGCATGAGCAGGGGGAGGGGACAGAGGGAGAGGGAGAAGCAGACTCCCCGCTGAGTGGGAAGCCCATGAAGGGCTGGATCCCAGGACCCTGGGATCCTGACCTAAGCCGAAGGCAGACACTTAACCGACTGCGCCCCCCAGGCGCCTCCTAGTACTTCACCTTTAAATGAAAGCCTCACTTGACGTGTGTTTCTTTGTTGTTTATGAGGCATTTGATCACACTTGTGAAACGGGACTTCTTTGTAAATCATGAATCTCCATTTTCATTGGCTTTAGTTCTTCTCTTAGGAATAGTTGGGGTCCAGTACGGTGGAAAAATTTCCTGGACCAGGAGTTAGGAAGCTCGGGTCCTCTTCCCAGATTTAATACTTAATCCTGGGCATTCTCTCTTGCCATTATTTTCTCACCTGTAAGTCCACGGTATTGAAGTAGGTGATCTTAAGATCTCTTTGTACCCGAAGATTGATTTTCTTTCCAAGCAGTTGAGATAATCACATGTAACTGAACACCAGATTAGGAAACAGAGCTGCAGCGGCCAACTGAAGGAACTGCAGAAGTGAAGCTTTTGCTCGGGTTTGTCAGTCAGTCTCTGGTATCTTTAAAGTCTCAAGTAAAATTGCAACCCACGTTTCATGAACAAGAAACCGTTAAATGGTTAAAAATTCTGAATTTTTTCCCTTGGGCTATTTTCAGCTGATAGTAGTTCAGCTGCAGAGCATACTGGATTCACGTTCTCGACAGGGAGATAAAGTGTTAGTGTTGAGCCAGAGAAACGGGGAAGATAATAGAGAAAGAGGTCTGGTTTGTTTCCTTTTTACCCTCTGGCAGGGATGGCCATCCTCGGTAGCACCCTACCGGGAAGTGTGTCCTTCCTGTCGGGGCTGCGTGTGAGTAGATAAAAGCCGCATCTGTGTTTTCTCTGTCCTCCACGTTGCGGTTTCTTGTTCGATGGAAAGACCGAGTGGACATAGCATGTCACTGTGGTTTTGACTGGCTGGTTTGATCACCACCCCAGCGTGCTCAGCAGCGGTCAGTAGAGTGACTAAGGAGAAAATGTCATCTGTGAGGCCGGCGACCCGGTGGGCCCGAGACCAAGGTGAGGTTCTTTAGGGCAGGGCTTCCCAGACTGGGTTGTACCCCCAGAGCCGCCCTCGCCCCCAGTTACTAATGCAGAACCCCCATGGGGCGGGGCATAGGAATCCTTTTGTCAGAGTTCCCCAGGGTATTAGGATACACTTGATCCTTACACTGACTCTGAGGACCTGTTGCCTCAGGGACAAGAGGCCAGAAAGAAACTCAAACTCTTGAGCGTTTGCAGAGCTGGGGAGAAAAACCACAGAACAGAAGCTGAGCCCTGAACAGCGAGCCAGCGGACACTCGTATCCGTCCCGGAAAGGATTTCAAACTCTCCCTGCTTTCCTCATGTCCCTGTTTCACACCCTTTCCCCTCATTCTTAGTAGGTCATCTCGCTTCTTAAATCACAGAGGGAGTAGAGACCTTCCGGGCACAGTACCTCAACAACTTCTCTCAAAAAAATTGTGTGTATGTGTAATACACATATATACTTACGTTAACACTTCACTCTGCTTCTCTGATGAAGGTTAACCCCTCTGCCTATGCCTCTCTCCATCAGTGACCCCTCCTGTGTATTTTTCTTTCACTCTTTTCCATCAGCATTTGTATGTGTACGAATATGTAATATATGTGATATGAGTACGCATTGCATCTTACAAAACAAGGCACAGCAAACAGAACTATGCCTTCCTCGACTCTGTGGCCAGCCTAGGTTCTCCTGCGTCTCTTTCATTCAGTCGTTCAGCCAGCCAGTCTGTATTTACTAGAGTCAGCTGTGCACAGAGCCCTGGCTGGGCCCTGAGCTTCAGCATCAGACCACACAGACCTAACCCCTGCTCTCATGACGCTTAACGTCTCTTTGTAACCAGACTCCTTTAAGAATTATTCTTCTTACTTTCCCCCATTACAGAAGTAACACACGCTTGTGGTCATAAATTTGGAAGTAGCTTCCTAATGGGAAGTCTCCAAAAGGTTTAATGCAGAAGAGTACTGGGTCAAATTTCATTTTCAGAGGTCACTTAGGCTGCTGAAGGGAGAAAGGATTGGAAGGGAGTGGAAGTTGCTGGTGAGTGATTGGTCAGGAAATTTCTGCTCTAGCCCAGATCAGGGCTGCTTGGCATTGTAAGATGGAAAGAGGAAGACAGTCTCAAGATACATTCAGCACCAAAGGATGGTGAGTGTTTGGCTGTGAGGATGAAGAAGAGAGGGGGAGTCCAGGATGACACCCAGGTTTCTGGCTTGACCAGCTGCATTGAAAGAAGTCGTGGAGAAAGAAGTGTGTGTGTGTGTGTGTGTGTGTGTGTGTGTGTGTGTGTGTAAACATAGATCCTTTGTGAACATTCTGTGAATCTGAGATGCCTGGGAGGTTTCCAAGTGGAGGTGTCTCATAAGTGTTGGGATGTATGAATCTGGAATTCAGAAGAGACCACCTGAAACAGAACGATGCATTTGGAGCCTTTCATCGAAAGCTGTTAACAGGTGCCATGGATAAATTACAGAGGGGCAGGCCATAGGTGGAGGCCTGAATATTTTCAGAAGTTAAGCTCCAGTCTGGGAAGGGAGACCCCACCGCGGGGCGGAAGAACTTCTAAGAGAAGGGAGTCTTCAGAAGAAGTCATGGTCAGCTGTGTCAAAGATTGTTGAGATGTCAAATAAGGCAAAAATATAAAACTGATGTTACGTTTAGCAGCGTGCGAGTCATGGATGACCTTAGCCAGTTGAGTGGCAGGAAGCTAGAGGCTGGGTACACGCCCTAGAGCCGTGGCAGGAGTATTAAGGATTTTGGACTGTGTTGTAACGTAGTTGATGCCGTGGAGAAGGCTGATAAAGTTGTTGTGTTCCCTTCTTATGATCGCCTCTTATCTTCATTGTTTTATTTTGGTTATCAGAGCAGTATGTACTCATTGTAAAAGTTTTAAACATTAAAGTATATGACTGAGAATAACTTCTGTAATTGCATTGCCTTGTAGATGACCACCATTAATAGTTTGAGGTATATCCTTTCAGATTCCTCTGCGTGTTTGAGACCACATATACACACTGATACGTATTTACTTTACAAAAATTGGTTTATTGCCATAGAGTCTGCTAGAGCTTGTGTTTTTACCTGTGTAGTTCAGAGACCTCATCCATGGAGCAGATGATGCATAGTCTTCTGTTGTGTCGTGGTAGATTCTCTGGATATGTGGGTTTTATTTAGACATCTTCGCTTTCTCACAGAGTGCTACACCGAACAAACCTGGACATACTTGTGCGTTCCTGACATATAGTTGTGTCCAGGAATTTCGATGGAACGAGTTCCTAGAATGGAGTTGTGGAGTCAGAGGCATGTGCGTTTGACATTTTGATAGTGCGACAGTGCTCAAGGGGAGGGGCTTTTTCTTTCTTTTTCTTTTTTTTAAGATGGAAGAAATTTGAGCATAAAAAATGTCAACGAGGGGCAAAGAAAGAGTAGGTTGAAGTCACAGGAAAAAGTGCTCAATGTCCTGTTGTAAGAAACCAGTGAGAATGGGAACCAAGGCAGGGAAGGAGGCTTTAGGCTGAGGAGCACGAGGGGGTGGGGAGCAGGGTCCTCGGTCTGTGCCGCAGCCCCAGAGCCTTGACCCGTGCCGGCACGCGGCGGGCCCCAGCAAATACTCGCTGTTCGAATGAATGAACAAGTGTAGTTCGGTTGATTCGGCAATGGAACTTCATAATGTTTCTCCAAGCATCTAGTTTTTCCACTTCCTCTACAAACTGGAAGGTTAAGATTTCTTAAACTGGCCAAGGAGAAGTTAGAGATTCAAAGGCCCTTCTTGCTTCGTGAACGCAGTTGCCCAGGGCAGGCGGGACTCCAAGACAGGGTGTCTCCAACTTTCACTCCGGTCACCCACAGAGCCTGTTGATTCGAAGGCCCTAATACCCTGGACTCCATCTAATTCTGTTCATCCCCACAACCGCCATCATTCTGTTAGTTCCAGCCTGGATTTTCTTACAGAGCAGCCTCTTAGATGGTCTCTTATCTCCTCTTGTACGTTGCTCAGAACTTGGTTTAGGGACCACTGCCTCTAACCCCCCAGCCGCGTTGGCTCTGGAGTGCTTTCAGCTCCCAGTCCTGTGTAGCATCTGTCCTCCCTGGAAGGTCACTTGTATGTTTTGTTTTTTTTTCTTATATAAAACCTTCATATATAAATATCTTAATAGACATTTTTACATCTCTAAGACCTGTCGTGCTTAGCTCATGTTGCATGCTACATAAATGATTGATATTATTTTGTGTGAAAGCCTGATTCTTATATAAATTTGGTACCCAGAAAGGGAGGACAAGGACAAATGCAGGCATGAGATGAACTCACAAAGGACCAGTAATATAAGACATTTGATCCTGGAACAAGCCTCAGGATTATTACTCCCTAGGGAAAGGCAATCTGCTTTAAGTGTCATTTGTATTAGTATTTCCATAATTAGCATGTTAAATGCGTTTTTTGAGAAAATTTAAATACCTTGCATCTCTAGGATGACTTAGCTATATTCAGATGATCTGTTTATTTTTAAAATCTTAAATAACTGCTTTCTGGAGTAGAAATACTTGAACTTCTTTAGCTGCATCTGGCCAGCTGGAGGATAAGCGCGTGACTGAAGTCCTTGATGGGATTCTAAAAGAAATGGCCTTCCAGGGCATTGCATAAAGAGCTCCCAAATTAGGATTGGAATGTTCCTGTGTGGGTCCGCCTGCCTCCCCACCCCATCACCATGCCCTGCCTCATCTAGTGGGGAGGTGGGGGGGGAGCGTAGTGGGAGGTCCTTACCAGCTGGCAACCGAGCTAGGATTTCAAGTTACAGAATCAAAGTGTAAGGAAAGAGGGAGACACCAGACTTGGTTACTTTTTCCACAGAGCAGAGGGCCTGGGTTCAATCCCTGGGACCGCCTGGAGAGGCTCTTGTTTGTCCTGAGGGATGCTTCTTGCCTCGACTCCTGTCTCCCCACCCAGGGTCTGAGCTTCCCTCAAACAGCCTCCCATTCATAGCACACTGCCTGCGTCCTCAGCAGTTAGGATGGCCATGGCTCCGGCCATCCCTTCAGAAGCGAATGACTGGGGCGGGGTCTGGGCGCCCCACTTCCCCCAAGTCCGCTGGGCTGCTGTAAAGGGTGAACAGGAAGAGGATGGGAAGAGGATGAGGTTTTTGCTGCTAGGGTTACACTTGACTCTCGTGTTTTGGCTGAGCACGAGGGGCAGTGGCCACATATGAATTTAAACCCCTTGACCGTATAGGCATTCAGTTCTGTTTCACCTAACATAATATCCTAACTATTAAAACTAATTCACGTGGAAGGAATTTTTGTCCTCTTGGTCTTTTATTTAACTGGTAGCTTAAAAAATATACACATACATTCAAAATTTAATGAGCATGATTTAGAAATACTTACATAATACAGTAGAGAATGCATAAAAATGAAAAAAACTTCGTGAAGGTTCAAATATATCATTTTCTCCCTCTCCTTATATAATACTTGTAGTTAATATTCGTCTGGTGTTTACTGTGTGCAGGTACCATGCTAAACATTTCACATGCCACAACTCATTTCATCTTTAGAACAACCCCATGAGGAAGTACTCTCATTCCCATTTTTCAGGTGTAGAGTTTGAGGCATAGAAAGGTTGAATAAACTGCTCAAAGTCACATAGTGAGGAAGTGGTAGGTCTGGGATTTCAATTCAGTCTGTTTGGCTCTAGCAGCCAGCCTTATAGAAGTTGGGCACCCATTTGGTAAGTCATTGAGATAATTATGGAGTTCCTAACATGTCCCAGGTACTGTTCTAGGTGCTTGGGATTCAGCTACAAACAAGCTCCATCATGGAACTCACTTAATGTATAATAATGAAGTTATGAAATACTAAAGGAAAGTACAGCAGGGCAAGGTGGCAGAGAACGGTGGCTCTACTCTCGGGCTGTTGAAGTTAGGATTTCAGGGACGGCTTCTCCGAGGCAGGCATATTGAACAGAGGCTTCAGTCGTGGGAGAGAGCAAGCTAGCTAAGGCCAAGGGGCAGTGTAATATCATGGCTACAAGCCTAGCACATGGGCTCCTGGGTTCAGATTCTGATTCTCCTGCTCCTTAGCTACGTGGTCTTGGACCAAGTGCTTGACTTCTCTGTGCCTCTTCATCAGCGATGTAAAGGTAACTATAATACTTATTTTTTCCCTATAAAGCTGCTGTGAGGATGTGAGGATATATAAAAAGAACTTGGCTATACAGCAGGCATTGGAATGTAAGGACTCTGAGTGTTAGCTGGTATTCTCTAGGCGCTATGGAAATGGTGAGAAGTAGTTACTTTCTGGGTCCGTTATTTAACTGGTAGCTTAAATCAAAATCTGGGTAGACTTTGAAAATTCAGCTGATAGGATTTATTGAGGAGTTAAATGCAGGGGTATGAGGGAAAGGAGCCAGGGATGACTCCGGTAATTTGGTATGATTAATTTGGTGGATTTGGGAGCCATTTACTTAGATGGGGAAGACTTGGGGGGGTGGGAGGCACAGTGGAGGGTGGAAATCAAGAACTTGGCTTGTAGTTAAAATTGAGACCCTTCTTAACATGTCCATGTTTTGTACATGTTCACTGTCGAAAATTGGAAAATGTAGACATACTAAGAAGAAAATAAAAACACCTGACATTCCATCACCCATTATCTTTGGGTTGAATTTATCTTTACCCCATACAAATTTAGATCGTATAGTATATATAGGTGGTTTTTTTTTGTTTCTTTGCTAGTTTTATATACTGTTCAGTTTATTGGGAAAATGGCTCATGACAAAGGGGAGAGTTAAAATCTAGGCAGGGTGATAAGAGCCCTAGCACCGTGAAAGGCCTCTACACCTGCCACCACAGAGAGCGGTTATGGACTCAAGCTTTTAGAGGGGTCTCCGGCTAAGGAGGGTAATGTGTATCATCTCTCTAAGGACCCCCAGTGCCTGCACCTGGTGCAGCCTCATGCACAATCGTTAGCAGAACGACACTTCGTTTCCACTGTGGTAGAATGCACATCAGCTGAAACTCACTGTTGTAACCCTTTTTAAATGTACGGTTCAGTGGCATTAACTACATTTACATTGTGGTGCAATGTCCCCACCATCCACCTCCGGAAGTTCTTCATCTTACAAAACTGAAACTCCACACCCATTAAACAGTAATTCCCTATTTTTCCCTCCTCCCAGCCTCTGACAACCACTGTTGGACTTTCTGTCTCTGAATTTGACTACTCTAGGGACTCAGATAAGTGGAATCATATAGTAGTTATCCTTTTGTGACTAGCTTTATTTCACTTAGCATACTGTCCTTAGGATTCATCCATGTTGGAGCATGTGTCAGAATTTGCTTTTTAAGGCTAAAGTAATATTGCATTGTATATTTTGTGTGTCCATTCATCTGCAGTTGGGTACTTGGTTTGCTCCCACCTGTTGGCTGTTGTGAATAATGCTGCTATGAACAGGGGAATACAAATATTTGAGTTTCTGCTCTCAGTTCTTTTGGGCATATACTATATGCAGTTCTTTTTTTTTTTTTTTTTTAAAGATTTTTTATTTATTCGACAGAGACAGCCAGCGAGAGAGGGAACACAAGCAGGGGGAGTGGGAGAGGAAGAAGCAGGCTCCCAGCAGAGGAGCCTGATGTGGGGCTCGATCCCATAACGCCAGGATCACACCCTGAGCCGAAGGCAGACGCTTAACCGCTGTGCCACCCAGGCGCCCCCTGTGCCACCCAGGCGCCCCGACTATATGCAGTTCTATAATCTACTTTTTCACACTGAAGTACATTATTAAAATTTTGTGTGATGAATATTCTTATACAAAATTATTTTAAATAATTGCATTATGAATTATCAATAGCTGTGTCCTCAGTGACTTAAGCAAGGATTGTTTCCTAGAACTAGAATTACAGGATTGAAGAATATGACTTATTTAAAGTTTTTGCTACATTTGCCAAATTGCCGACCAGAAGCTTATGCAACCCGACACCAGCAAAATCTGTATGTGTTCTCTGCTCCTTTGTTAATATTAGGTATTAGTAATTATTTTCTGTCAATTTGATAATTAAGTGGTTTTCCTTTTATGCAAATTTAGGGTTCACTTTCCGGGTTTATTTGTAGCTGATTACTGGGGAAACTATTGACTTGATAAACACTCAACATGTGAGATGATGAGCGATGGTGACGATCTGTGGGGTCCTTCCTAGTCTTCAATTCGAAGGCATTTGTGAGCCTTTTGCTCTGTGTGTATATGACAGGCTGTGTAATTGGGTTTTGAGATCTTCTGTTGTGTGTGCTAAATACATTCTTAGTAGTTAAACTTTCACACTTCCTTACTTAGAATTCAAAAATCTTAAAAGTGCTAAAAAGAATTTTTTTGGTAATTCATTTGGTTGTAAAACCTGACAGATCATAACACTGTGTGTCAACTATACTCAAAGACAAAAACAAACCAAAAAATACCTGAACTCATTTGGTGGAGAAACCTGACCTCAGCCAGCATGAGGCTATTTATATATCTTAATTGTCCCACTTAGAGCGACGGTTCTTATTTTTGGCTGTAAAACATGACTTTGTTTGATTAAGGGGTGCTGTCCCAGGCCCCACTGAGGTGCATAGTAATATATACTATATCCATACAAGTTATTTTCTTTTTAAATTCCAAAACCCAAGGGTTTTGGCATCAGAGATTTCGGATAAGGGACTATGGATCTATAATTTTTTTTTTCTTGCATTTCAATGTTCTCAACCCTCATAGGCTTCAAAAACTCATTTTGAAATCAGGCCTACTCTGGTAGGGTGAGCATGGAGTTACAACTCAATGTGCTTTGAGTTTAAAGACAATAGAAATTTAAGTGTGGTGTCTTCTTCCAACCCCAGGACACTGTATAATCACTATAATCTGGGGACTGACAGGTCAGTGACTAGAGCCAGGTTTCAGCTGAGCTGTAGCCAACTGCAAACTCAGGACCTTGAGGGTCCTGGGAGGCCTGGACCAGTTGAACTGTAAAGTGATAGTAATAGCTTTCCAAGATATTGTTGCAACATATTTCTATAATTAATACCACTTGTCCTTTATGGAGCATAAACTGTCTTAGCCAGGCTTTTAAAAACAACACCAAATTGGTAAAATCAAAAAAAAGTCAGTCTTCAGTTATATGATTGATTATTATTAATGCTATTAAATCTAAACTTTTAGGAACATATTTATTAAAATGGTAAAGTTTGCAGAAATGGAAAAGCTGACTCAAATGCATGTGGAATTGTAAGGAGCCCTAAATAGCCAGAACAACTTTGAAAAAGAAGAACAAAGTCGGAGGACTCACATTTCCTGATTTCAAAACTTACTACAAAGCTGCTGTAGTAATCAAAACAATATGGTACTAACATATGGATAAACATGGACCAATAGGATGGATCTAGAGTCCAGAAATAAATTTCTACATTGATGGCCAATGGATTTTTGAGAAGGGTGCCAAGTACACTCAGTGAAGAAAGAAGAATCTTTTTAACAAATGATGTTGTGACTACTGGATTTCCACATGCAAAAAGAATGAAGTTGGACTGTGAACCTTGCATCACATACAAAAAATTAACTCAAAATGGATCAACAATTTAAATATAAGAGTTAAAGCCATAAAACTCTTAGAAGAACACAGGCGTAAATCTTTGACTTTGGATTTGGCGATGGATGCTTAGATATGACAAAAGCATGCACAGCAACCACAATAGAGTAGATGCTTTGCTGGTGGGAATGTGAAATGGTGCAGCCACTGTGGAAAGCAATTTGATGGTTCCTCAAAAAGCTAAACATAAAATCACTAAATGACTCAGCAATTCCACTACCAGGTATATACACAGGAATTGAGAACAGAGACTCAAACAGATACTTGTATGCCGTTGTTCATTGCATATTATTCACAACAGCCAAAAAGTGGACACAACCCAAGTGTCCATCAAGGATGAATGAATGATAAATGTGGTTTATTACACACACGCACGCGCACACAGTAGAATATTCAGTCGTAGAAAGGGATAAAGTTCTGACACATGCTGCAACAGGGATGAACTTCGACATCATCATGCTGAGAGAAATAAGCCAGAAACAAAAGGGCAGATATTGTATGATTCCACCCACATGAAATATCTCTAGAATAGGCAAATTCATAGGGACAGAAGGTAGATTAGACGTTATTATGGCCTGTGGGGAGGGGGAGATGGGAAGTGACTGCCTAGCGGCTGCAGAGTCTCTGATGTGATTAACAAAAAGTTTAGGAAGTAGTGGTGATGATTGCACAACATTGTGAACAGAATTAATGCCACCAAACTGTACACTTAAAAATCGTTAAAATGGTAATTTTTATGTTTTATGTATGTTAGTACAATAAAAAATGTTTAAGATGGCAAAAGGAACTAATGAATTCAGTTGGAATCTGAGAAGTTTGTGATATACATTGGGCTTTTCTGTAAAAGCATTAGCTAACCTAGTTGGGATGTGAGAATGAATAACTTGATGCTTGTTCCCAGCTCTTCAAAAGGAGATGTGTTTAACTTCCAGGTATATTTTTGGAGCTGAATTATTGGGGGAGGGTTGTGGGAAGAGGGAGAGGCACTGTGTAAGAGGAACTAAAACAACTCTAAACATCACAGAAATATAACGAGATGAAGAAAAGTGTGTTTATCGGAGCTCTTCTCAGGAATAATATTGTTATTTGGGGATGGAAGAAGTCCTTAGAGTTGCCACTAGGGTAGAGCTGGAAGGGTGAGATGCCCAAGCCAATCGCTGAACTGTCCCTCTTTTGTTCCCCGGTGGAGTCCTTTGTGCTGTGGGAAGGAGCGTGTTCCTGTTTGATGCATTGCTGGAGCAGTGGGCAGTGCGGAGGAAAGGCAGAGATCTTCCTTTTTATAAATATTGTCAAAATATTTGAAGAACATTATCTTGGAGGAATACTGTATTGTTAGCCTGCCTTGAGTGTGAACATACCCCCCTGTAGCCCAGTGCAATATGTTTCTGGAAATATAAAAGCTCTGTTATTGTGTAAGTAATCAGACTACATTCTGAGGAATTAAAGAGCACTAATAACTTTTCTAGAATGACAGAGAGTTTATAATTCGTCCCATCTTTGGTTCACTCATGGAGACTCTAATATATTAGGTATTGTTTCAAATTCTGAGGAAACAAAGGAATAAGATAATGGCTTTTCCTCCAAGAGCTCATGGACCAGTGGAGAAGAAGAATGAATCAGGACCATACAGTGTGATAAGGGGGACAGAAACCTATGTTTTCCCCAGATTTTATCTTCTGTGGTGGTGGCCAGTTGTGAGAGAGCAACTACCGTGGGATTATTTGGGTCTCTGTTTAGTGTAAAGCCGCAAATTTTTGTGTAATAATCACTCATCTTTCTCTTCCACATTCTAGAAGACCAACTGAAAAATACTGTATTTTAATAACTAATAATGCAGGTTGAGTTTTTGGGCACCTATAATGACTTGACAGGTTTTACTAGACAATGCAAAGTGCTATGGGAGCATGAAGTTGAGGCAAGTAACTTAACTTGGTACATAAATGGTGACATTGGAATACAAATTTAAAGAAAGAGTAAAATGTGTGTGTGGGGGGCAGTGAAGGGATGTGCATTCCAGATAAAATGTACTTAGGAGGAGTTTAAAAATAAAAAGGATGGGGCTCCTGGGTGGCTCAGTTGATTAAGTGTCTGACTTCGGGTCAGGTCATGATCCTGGGGTCCTGGGGTTAAGTCCCGCATTGGGGTCCCCGCTGAGCAGGGAGTCTGCTTCTCCCTCTCTGCACCCCACCACGCACGTGCACGCTTTCCTCTCTCTCAAATAAATAAATACAATCTTAAAAAAAATAAATAAAAAGGATAAAACTTGGTGACTGACCAAACGTCAAGTAAGGAAAGGGAAAAGTGAAGAATGACCCCAGCTTTGGCTTAGGTAGTTGAATCAATGTGATTATAGTATATTAATCAAAAATAGCAAGCACAACAGGGGAAACTTTGAAACAAGGCAGTTTTTACTATAATGTAGGGAGAATATTAATTTTTCAAATTGCCTAATTTTTTAAATTGCCTGATGGATAGTACTGAGTTTCAGACATGAGTCAATAATTTCCATACCCTACCAAACTTGACATCGTCACGAACGATGTTTTTCCCTTCATTCCTTTTTTCTTTCGCCTTCAGCTATTTCTTCCACTTCCAGAATTATCCGAGAGAGAGAACGAGCAGATACAAGAGAGTGAGAGAGCACACTTTTGCCTTAAGATGGGAAAAACAGAATTCTAATAGAAACCATCAACTCGAATTTGAAATTGCATTCCAGAAATGACTAGAGGATAACATCACATTTTTTTTTTCATTTAAATATTACCGTCATTGAGTTGAAGTGCCAGTAACAAGCTGGTGTAAAAAAATCATCCATCTAGATTCAGAAAAATGAGGAAACATTTCCTGAATCACATCTCTTTTCATTGCGAGTAGCAGCCAATGGTGCATAGGACATTGAGGTCATTCAAAAATACTTGCTGAGTTAATGTTATGTTTTTTTAATGCTTGAATTTATTTTATGAAAAAGAATAGTCAAGGTGAAAAGTCAGGAGGAAAACTTGGTGCCTAATAAGGTTAAGAACGCCAGAATTTGTTAAAGATTGAAGTAAAAAAAAAAAAGCCAATATTTATATAGTACTTAACACTTCTCAAGTCCCTTTTGTCTATGTGTCAGTTAATTTGTTCTCTGCAATGACCTTCTGATGTAGGTATTATAATCTGCACTTTATTGATGAGGAAGCAGATTTGGGGTTAAATGGTGTGCTTGAAGCCACAGACTTATGCTGTGTAGAGGTCCCAGAATTCAAGTCCATGGCCCTGGGTGATAAAACACAGCCATCTCAGCCTTGAAATAAACTCTCCTGTCTTTGTGTTTTATATTTCATTATTAACTTTCTTTTCATTTATGGTGACTCTTTGCCCTCATTTTAGAATCTCATTTAATATGACAGGGTCTGTAATCTTCAGGCTTACAACCTATGGATAATATGGGAAATAGATTTTTCCCTACTTGTCACCAAAATACAATAGATTCTGTTAGACTGAGGCCAGAGAAAGGGATACTGGCACCTGACGACCAAACATGCCTATCACAGGATAATACGGGACCTGTCGGGGAAGCTCAGTTGTAAGTGATGTGGGTAGTAAGACTAAGTGGACCCATGTAATATCTGGAAAGTATGTGGTGTTAGGAAATGGTAGCCCAAGGGTGTAGTTACTTTAAGAATTGTGATGGCTGGGTGCTAGCATTCGGGTCAAATATCAGATGCATGCTGAGACCAGTTTTCAGAGACTTCTAGTCAAGTGGGAGAAGAGTTTCAGGTGCAGGACTGCCTGGCAAATCATTAGACATCCTGCCTGATCTGGTTATGTGAATACATCCTCATTTCAAGGTGAATGGGCCATTCCTCTGGTATTTCTTTACTTGTACACTCACTAGGTCATGACATTCCTGAAGACAGTTTCTGTACTTTTTCCATCCTGATGTTTGTACTCCTGTCACCTAGCTTCATCCTTTGCACGTGTGTGTCCGTAGCTGTTGGCCCGAATATTGTATCTGTTTACTTATTTTGTGGAGGTTTTCCATTAGTTCTTCTAATTGCACTAGCTAAATTGATAAATTTCACTGTACCATTCTATCATTTGTTTTTCAAGATAGGTTGTTGGTTAATATTTATTTGACTCATACATACAATGCCATCTTGATTCGTTATCAGCTTGTATATAGCAATGGGGGCCCCTTGGAAGTATTCACAGCAGCTGAGGAGACAAATCAGTAGATTCAAAAATATGTCCAATTCTGGAATTGGACAGATCCAGATTTCTCATCGTGTCACTTCTGGTGGTTGACTTCAGGCAACTAATAACCTCGGATTTTCATCATCTGGGAAAACAAAGCTAAAAATAGGAGTAAATAAGACTAGAAATTTCGAAGTGCCAAGCATAAAATAACACACTCAGGAAATTTCTGTTTACATTTTTTCATATCTCAGAGTCTGTGTACGTGAACTTAATTTATAGAGTGCTGTATTTTTTTATAACATGCTTTTGAATTGTCATTTGTATCCTTTGCACAGCCCTATGAGATGACAAGGGAAAGTAATTTTATTAACAGCTTCAGACAAATAAACTAAGTTATTGCCTAGGATCATACAGCTAAAGTTGCCGAATCAGGACTTGAACTCAGTCAATCCCTTTAATCCGTACCCAGTGCCCTTTGCCCAGGGTTCATCTATTTTTACCTGCTGTCTCTCATGTATTCACCACGAGTCTGATCATTTCAGTGGCAACTAATCACCATAATAAATACGTCAGGTGGACCCACCCACTTCCGTGCTGGTGCTGATAAAGTGTGATTGCCTAATTCTGATTACTTTTATTGCTGGGCTCTACTTATCAGGCACATTGGAGTTTTTTTTGTTTTTGTTTTTTTTTTACTCATGAATTTCCTGAAAGGTCTTTTTGTGCTTTCTGATGGATAATAGATTGTCTAAGTTATAAAATTATAGATAATGGCTCCTTTTATCACCCACTTTTAATAAGTCTCAAATTAGCTTTGCTCTAGAAATTATCTCTTTTGCAAATGGATAATAAGTGTTAGTTACTCCATTTGTCCTAATAGATAGATGAATAATCATATGAATTGCAACTCTCTGGTGAGGTTTCCACTGCGTTGTTATGAACCCGTTAAAGTGACGAGACCTGTAGATATTGGGCCTTCGTTTTGTTCTGCCAAATAAGTCAGAACTAGTACCACCAATGACTGGATTGCTTTAATCTACTATGCTTACCTACATTGATAGTTTTTTAAAATATGCTATTTTTTCACTTTTAACTAATCGTTACGTGATTAATTATGAAATTTTGGAAAAGTAGAATTTTAGTGGATTTCTTTTGACCCAAGCCCTCAATTATTTGAATTTTACCTACAGAAACCAATTGATAGATGTGTGTACAGTGCTTTCCAGAGTATTCCTTCAGTATTTCCTAAGTCTGTGTAGCCTGGCGCTCACTAATGAGCTTAAAATTAATATTCATCATGTCTCAATTTCTTTTTCTCAAGGAGAGGGAGACTTGCTTGCCTGGTTCTTCTCGGTAGCCCCAGGGCCTAACAACACAATGACTGTGTAAGATATAAACTAGGCAGTGAATGTTCCTGGAACTTGACTTGGAATTGTGCTTTCATAGGACATCCGTACAAAATTCCACTGATAGGTCAAGGCCAAAGTTTTTTCATCATATTAGAATAACTAGTTTTCAGGTCTCTAGTCAGCCTTTTGATGAACAGATAACACAGAGGTCACAAAAATACACTTTTCTATTGGAAATACTGAAATTAAATGAACTAATCATGAAGCCATTCCAGGTGGTGCTTCTTTTTTTTTTTTTTTAATTTTTTTTTAAAGATTTTATTTATTTATTCGACAGAGATAGAGACAGCCAGCGAGAGAGGGAACACAAGCAGGGGGAGTGGGAGAGGAAGAAGCAGGCTCATAGCGGAGGAGCCTGATGTGGGGCTCGATCCCAGAATGCCGGGATCACGCCCTGAGCCGAAGGCAGACGCTTAACCGCTGTGCCACCCAGGCGCCCCCCAGGTGGTGCTTCTGTTGTGTAATGCGAAGCATGCTGACAGTACTAAAAATACATTTCAAAATGGTACATGAGAAATGATTTATATAAGGGAAAAAAATTAACATTTTTGCCTTATTAGAATGTTTTTTTCCCTGATTGTGCCCTGTTTTTTATAAAAAGCCCTCAAAGTGTCACCTTGATTTTGACTATTTTTGCTGAGAAATGAACTTTTCAGCTGTGTTAGATTACCAGAAATGAGAATATCAGACAGTAACGGGAGCCCTTCAGTAGTAGAAGTATAATTATCATATTAGCATCATAAATCATTTGCTTCTCAGAACTACATTAGGTCATGAGAGCAACAGCTGCAGCTTTGTTCTACCTGGATGATGTTTCAGTAAGGCCATTTCTGTTTTTATTCACTCAAATTTACAGTTTCTCCTTTGTGTTGACATTAAGCAGTGAATCTATTAGTTTCCATTACCAGCAGAATGACTAAAACTATAAATAGTTCTATATTTTCTTTCACAGATCCTCTCAGGCTGCGTAGATGCCTTTAATTTGGTAAAACATCTGGGTAATACATCTTGTTTCTTCTCTGGCTTTCTGCAAACGCATACTTCCTTAAGCCTTTCCTTAAAAACAAAAAACAAAAACAAAACAAAACAAAACAAAACAAAAACACCTCGATAGCAGCTCTATCCTGTTTTTTGACCTCAGATGCCTAATAGTTAAATTGGGCATCTAATTCTAAAAGTAATCCAGAAAGATGCAGAGTCAGATCGCTCCATCAGATTTACAGTAACTCATTTTTAAAAATATCTGCAGTATTACCTTTCAGTGACTTGCTGGTTCTGCCAAAAAAAAAAAAAAAAAAAAACCCCAAAAAACAAAAAAAACAAAAAACCAATGTATCATAAATACCACATACATAATATTTAATATCTAAATATTATAAAAAGTTTAGGTCTTGTCTTCCTAATGTAACCCAAGCAGCAAAACCCCAATTTAAAGCACAATGTCATAGCCACCAGTCTAAACACATTTTAGCAAGTCCTAGAAGCAGCCTTCAGGAATGTAATTTATCTTGGACAACCGTTGTTCTGATGTTGGAATAAACCAGTTTATTATGTTGCAATTCGCTAAGTGTAACAGGCTGAGCAGTAACTGCCACAGTCCTCTGGGGTTCTCAGAGGCACGCCCCGTAATTTTGGCTTTGGTTGCGGCTCTGTAGGCTTTGGCCCACCCCATCTGTTTCTTGTTTCTGTTTTGGTTCGCATTTCGGGGTCTTCTGCGATTAACTCAGTTTTTCAAGAGTGAGAATCATGTGTTTGTGTTGTCATGGCTCCTGGCATTTCCTTTCTGTTCATAGGTGTACAGTGATCTGAATTTAGTGGACAGGATTCTGAGTAAATCTAAAATCTGAGCTAGATATTGGGATGTTCCTTAGTGATGTGCCAAACCTAAGTATTTGGTAGCGGAATTGTTGGCTGACGTTTGGGTTTTGTTGAACAGCCAGTTAGAGATCTTTTAATCTCCCCACTAAGCTTTCTTTTGGGCCACCGAAGGGAATGTTTTCTGGATTGATGGGGACTCAGCCTTTTCCTTCACAAAAGCCTCTAATGGATTTTTTAAAATTAGCATGTGTTTTAAAAAGGCACAACAAAGCCAAGATAACATCACACTTCATAACATTAGAAGTAATTTCTTAACACAATTTAATGCTTATTCCATGCACAATCTTCCTATTTTCGATAAATGTGTCCTTTATAGCTGGTTGGTCGAAGTTAGGATTTAGATGAGTCCCATATACTGCTAATGGTTGTTGTGATAGTGTGATTCATAATAGGAAATACAAGTTTGGTCTTCCTTACTTCCCAGCAGGAGCTCCTCCCACTGTGGTAACTTCCTAAGTGAGGAGATAGAGAAAGGTGCCTTTTGTTATGTTGATGAAGCGACTTTTGGAAAGCCCCTAGGTAACCACTGGGGGGGGGCTGGTTGCAAGCGGACCCATCAGGAGATTAGAGGTTTGAACATTTCATTCCTACCCTCTGACTTCGAAGGAGGTGGGAAAAGGAAGATTGAATCAATCGCCAACAGCCAGTGATCTATCAATCATGTCTAAGTGATGAAGCCTAAGAGGGCGGGGTTGGGCTTCAGGCTGATAAATGTGTGCAAGTGTGGGGAGAGTGGTGCTTTCGTAGAGAGAGGGCATCAAAGCCCTGGGCCTCTTCTCATGGACCTTGCCCTTGTCCCTCTCTTCTGGCTCTTCATCTGTATCCTTTATAATACCCTTTATAATAAACTGGTAAATGTACGTAAATGTGTCTCTGAGTTCTGTGAGCCACGCTAGCAAATTAATGGAACCCAAGGAGAGGGTGGTTGGAACCTCTGATTTCTAGCCAGTCAATCAGCAGCACGGGTGACAACCCGGGCTTGCTGGGGGCTGTCTTGTGGGACGAGCCCTTAACCTGTGGTCTGAATCTTCAGGTAGATAGTGTCAGAATTCAATTAATTGTTTGGTGGTGTGGGGGAAAAAACACACATTGGAGATACGTTCTTTAGGCTCTTTAAATCTCTAGCTGCCTTTTTCATGTCATGGATTTATGGAAGGGGCTAGACCTGTTGATGAATTATAATATTTGCTTAAATTTATTTAAATATTTATTTAAACATATTTAAATAAGCATATTTAAGTTCATTCAATTCAGAACATTTTCCCACACAGTCTAAATTACATTGTTACCCTTATCAATATTAATAACTCCTTAACATAATCCCACACTTAATATTCACCATTTCCCCAATTTGTTTTTAAGTCTTCTACATCTGGTTTAAGCCAGGATCCAGTCTAGAAGCACACACTGCCGATGGTTGTTTCATTTTCTCTGTATCTTTTGATCTGGAGCAATTCCTTTTATTCATATCAGGAACTTGTGAACATGGTAAGACTGTTGTCTTGCAGAACAACCCAGCTTCTGGGTTTGGTTCCTTTTTCCCTCCCACACTGTGCTGTCTAGCACTGTGACCACTAGTCACATGTGGCTATTAAGCTGTTGAAATGTGGCTATTCCAAATTGAGATGTGTTGTGAGTATAACAAACGCATTGGCTTTCTAAGACTTAGTATTAAAAAAATGTAAACTATTTCACTAATAATTTTTTATATTGAATACATGTTCAAATGATAATCTGGGTATATCAAGTTAAATAAATGATACTACTAAAATTAATTTTACCTGTTTCTTTTTCATTTTCAAAATGTACCTACTAGAAAATTTTATTTGGCTCCCAGTATATTGCTGTCAGATAGTGTAATTCAACAGATTTTAAAACAGAAAATTGCTACCTCAAAATGACTCCACATCAGTTCTCTGAGATGTAGTTGCAAAGAGAACAATAATAGGCTAAAATGTTCCTTAGCTAGAGTTTTATAACATGTAGTTGCTGTGTCCTTCCAAGTAGAAGCCGAATGATTTTCCATAGTTGATCTAGCCTCCAGCATTTTAAGACCAGATATCCTACAAGCATGGCATTGTCCAGTAGACGGAACAGCTACCAAAGATTTTGAGCGTCCCCGACAGCAAGGAGTGTTAAGTAACACAAACCTGGGGCTGTGCCACAGATGCTAAATGCAGTTGTTATACCAGTGCTGGTGATTTCAAAGCAAAAAAGTATATGAGCTGGGGCGCCTGGGTGGCGCAGTCGTTAAGCGTCTGCCTTCAGCTCAGGGCGTGATCCCAGCGTTCTGGGATCGAGCCCCACATCGGGCTTCTCCACTGGGAGCCTGCTTCTTCCTCTCCCACTCCCCCTGCTTGTGTTCCCTCTCTCACTGGATGTCTCTGTCTGTCAAATAAATAAATAAAATCTTAAAAAAAAAAAAAGTATATGAGCCAATGAAAGTCATGCTTTGTTTATTTGTTTATTTTTAGTGTTGGACAACCTTGAACAGACAACTGTCTGCAGTTTTGGATCGCTGGAAAGTCAGCCTGATTTCCGAACCCCAGAGTTTGTAAGTACTACTACTCCATCTTCAATTTGTTTTGGTTAGCTAGAGAGTTCTCACAAAATGGAGAAGAAGGGTTTTTTTTAATGAAATCTTGCCCTCAGTGCCTCTAGATGTGGCACAGGTCTCAGGGGCGGGGCTGTGTATTTACAGCTCTGGTTCTCTGGGGAACAGGTTACTGAACTACAGTGTCTCGGTTTCATGCTCTGTAGGCTTATTCTTCGTACTGCTTTGTACCAGCAAATGGGAACCCTTTCTGCAGTATATCGTTACTTCCAGAACTCCTCCTTCATTCATGGGTAGCCTTGCTATCAGCGTCTGCTGTTAGTGACTCTGGAAACCAGTTTTTACTGAGCACTATACAGGTACATTGACCAGTCTGATTCCCATTTCATCCTGGAGCCTTCAGTCATACGACCTATACAGATGTATCTTGTAGGGTTAGGACTGTTTTGTTGGTTGTTCCTACCAAGAGGGGAACTAAATGCTCTCGCTAAATTAGACTCATTAAAGATTAGCCATGGTTCTCACCCTCGAGGAATTAAAAATCTTATTAGATGCTACTGTGATTTTATTAATGCCTAGTTTAAAGAAAATTAAGCACATAGGATGCCATGTGCAGAATGTCCTTACTAAATAGATTTTATATGAGTCTCATTTGAAGAGGGGGATGGGAAGAAGTGTTTCTCTGACTCATGTACCATATTACTGCACCAGATGTGAAGGAAAAGCATGCCAGGATCCACCTAGATTTACTTATTTTTGCCCCTTGCTGCAAATGGCTTGTCTGCCACTTTAGCAAGGCAAAAGTCTTTTTTTGGTTTTATTTTCAAAGTGTGATATACAGTTGCCACACCAGTAATTGGCAGAGCACAATTGTATTATTGATAAAGACAAAAAAAAAAAAAAAAAACGAACCCCAAAACACCTCATTATGTTCTTTTCCTCTTCTCACTCATTCTTTATGGATTGCTTACTCAATTCAGCCAAGAGTAAGGAAACTAGGCAGTGCTCTGGACTGAAAAGGGATGGCACAGGAAACTATATCCGCAATGCCGTTTTATTTCACAGTGTGGGACTCCTGTGGCGTACTAGCAGATTGCCTACTGTGAAAATCACTTGGATATAATAGAAAGACCTTGTATTCAATGACTTCCCTGTTACGTTCAATGAGATTTTCAGTGAAGGAAAATTGTGAATGCCCACCAATGTATCCTGTATCTTACTTAAAATAGCAGAGCAGTTTCGTGGTTTTTTTTTAACTTCTACAGTTAGAGCCCCAAAGCAGAATTGACACAGATATTTCCCATTTGAATATGACATTGATATGGACTCATGGAGCTGGCCCTTTCTGGTTTTATTTTCTAACTGCTGCTTGTTGATGCTCTTGGAGCACTATTTCTAATCTAAGAAGAGCTTTGTGCAATAACTGCTGATGTGCTTGGCAAACACCTATGGAGTTCGCACTGATTCCCTGGGTGAAAATAAAAGTATTTTCCTCAAGAACAGATTTTAGCGTATTAGGCTGTTTGAGATTGGCATGCCTCAGCGAGGTCTTTGCAGCAGATCGTCTACACTGGTAATTACACCGGTAATGTTGTTCTACCTTCAGTGTTCTCTTCTTCACTACCTCATTTTCCTTTTCAAGGGGTGAAGACCGGCAAGTCTTAGAATGACAAGGACTAGAACTTAAGGATCATAGAATATACTTATGTTTTCGGAGGTTTAACAATGGGTCTGAGAACACCCAAGCTGAAAGGGGATTTTTAGGCTAAATCCCCATATTTTTCTTTTTCACTGTCATGCCTCGGGACTATCGAGAGTCATTTCTTGAGACCACATGAGTGGAGTTAAAAGTTGTGAAGCATGGTTTCCTTCGATGTGTGGTTGATACAAGATTTCTGTATCCAGCTGTTATCTTTCTCTAATTGCGTGTTCATAGCGTGTTTAGGGAGTCTGTGATGTTGTTGTGCTTTTTAGATGGTTGCACACCCGATGCTCGTTGCACGCCCGGGTGGCAGGGGCCGCGTTGGCAGCTGCTTGTGTTGTCTCCCCAGGTCACTGTGGCCCCTGCACTTCCAGCTCCCTCGTCCACAGATATTCCCCCAACAGCTGCCTCCCTGGTAAACAAACAAGGTGTATAAGGTGCCTTGAGAACCAGTACCCGAGGGACTCAGGCACGACTTGTAAGGGAAGCCTTTTCTCATGGGCAGAGGGCGACAGCATCCGTGAAAACGGGCGGCTCCGGGGCGTAGGCAGGTGGATTGGGCAGATGCCAGGACACAACCAGGTACGTGGATCCCACCCAAACATTTAAATCCGAAACCGGGCCTCCAGTACGAACCTAGGCGCAGAGGGAGCCTGGCACCAAGCAAAACTGAAAACAGAAAGAAGATGGAGGAGAGCAAAAGGAGCCGAAATATCAGCGCTCTGATTTTCTCCGTCTGGCATTTGGAGGTGCCGAAGTAAGGCGAGGCGGAGCGCACGTGTGCTCAGGCCTTACTCCCGAACAGCCCAGATTTTACAAGGATCAAGAGCCGAGCGTTTTCATACAACGGAGTGTGTTTATATAGTTTGGCCGACAGGGAGAACAAAATGCTTCTCGTAATTAGTTTGTTTCCTTCAGGATTTCTGTTTTCCTTTCCTTTGAAACAAGGCCTCCGCGCAGTGCTGGCTGAGTGGCCTCGCTCCCCAGCGCGGTAAGAGCACTCGAGTTTCCCTGCGCAGCTCGGTGTCTGTGATGTGACCAGTCAGGCGAAGCCGGTACTGCTGTGGCGTCTACGTAAATTGCGGACGAAGAAATGCGGCTGCAAAGCCCCGGTGTGGCTTGTTCTCGGCAGGGCCCCCACACTGCCGTGCCCAGCTATCTGAAACGTTCAGGGGCGAACCGAGCTGGACATACGGTGCCTGTGTTCTTGCTTGTGAGGAGCAAGGGACGAGCTGCAACGGGACACAGCCCCACCTGGAGGTGTGGATGGGGCTCGCGGTGAAAGGCGCCTGGCGAAATGCTGACTTTACGGAGAGTCACTGGGTGATCTCGTGGTGGTAGGAAACCAGCTCGATCCCGGTTCGGTTTTTTTATTTAAGCGCAGTGAAAATCTGTTTATGATCTGCTTTATTAACTTAATATTCTATCCTGGATAGTGCCCCACACTGTTGTTTCTCCAGGTGTAGTGAGATATAATTGACATGCAGCACTGTGTTGGTTTAAGGTGTACAGCTCCATGCTATTTTTTTTCTGACATTATTGTTATTGTCTCTAGCTTCTCTTCTCTTGTGTCGATGAACTATAATTAATCACACTGTAATCTTCAAAGCATTTCATCCAAGGGGGATCTAGTCGAGGAAACGGTGACATAGCCAGATGCTCTGGAACCCTGTGATTGGTGGCCGTCATTTAGAGACATGGGTTCCGAAAATAGGCTAGGTTCATAAGGACAAGTATCAGACTCTGGAGAAGGGATTTGGCCAAAGGGAGGCTGAGGACTGAGTATGAGAGACCCAGATAACTTTGTAGAGTTCAGACTTTGAAGCAGAGGCTGCAGAGTGAGGCCGTCTGGTTAGAACTGAGGATGGGGAGCCATCAACATGGTGATGGAGCCGATAAAGGTGTTTCTGCAATGTGGTAGCTTGCAGATGCAGGAAAACCCAGCTTCCCCTGGTGCCCTCACTCTCAGGTCTGTTTAAGAGCAAAGGTGATCTGAGGTGTTAGTCCAGGGGCTCATCAGTCCTGGCTGGCCCAGAGGAGCCCAGGTTCATTCCAAAACCCAAAGAGTGGGGAAAAAGTAGGGGAAAGGTTGAGTAATGGGTCAGGGCTCTTTGTAGAAACCCTGACTCTTTTGGTATTGACCCAGGAACCTGGGTGCACAAGGGGTGAGGAATGGGGTGTGGGGTGGAACTCCAGTGGAGCACTGGTGAATCTGCTTGTAGCTAGCTGGATGGAAACCAGGCTGCGGTCAACACAAAAACACGTGGAAGGAAAGGAAAGGCTAAGGAATTACATTTTATGATCCGAGTCTTGCTAATAATATCCTCCTTTGCATCCTTTCCAGAACTTGAGGTTTGTGTCTAATTGTCCTGGCTTTTAGAGGCAGGAAGATTCTAACCACCTCTTGTTTCATGCCAACTGATGCTGTTTTCCTTGGTTTAGCTTCTGCCAAATTTGCAGTAAATAAAAAGAGTTTAGGCTCACAAAAGAGTATTAGGATTATAATAGGCTAAACCAGGGAAGATGATGAGAAACTACAGGATTAGGAAGACTAAGCTTGAGACATAGACTCAGGAAGATGAGGATCAAAGTGGAGCAGAAATGTGACCCCTTCGTTCGACGTTTGTGGTTATGCGGAAAGAAAGAGGTCTGAAGAGTCTTCATCCTGTTTGGGATTTTGTGTACCTGGCTCCCTTTCTGAGGGGAGATACTACTTTACAGAAAATACTGTTGATTTCCTGAAATTCAAGTTTGACTGTCTTTAACTAGGTGAAAATATTGTGTGATCCCTAAGGGTTAAAATATTAATCTACTATTTGAGGCACTATAGTGAACAATAGAAAAAATATCCCTGTACTTGTGGAGCTTACATTTTAGTGGGGGGAGCATAGAAGACAAAATAAATAAGATATATAACATGGCACAACATGGTAAGTCCTTTAGAGAAGAGGAAAGTAAGGATTATACGTATGTGTTGGGGGCGTGGGGCATGGCTGTGGTTTTAAATAGAGAGGTCAGGGCATATCTCAGAAATAGGGCATACAGAAAGTGACAAGTGAAAAGACCTGAAAGCTGGGGTGCTACAGTAAACTGGGAATCTAGATGAAGGGTATTCTAGGCAGAAGGAATAGCTTAGACAAAGGTCTTAAGGTAGGAGTTTAAGATAGGTTTGAAGAAATGGAAGGAGACCAATGAAATGTGAATATAGTAGATAGTAGGGACTTCATAAGCCGTTGTAAACACTTTGGTTTTACTCTGAATGAGTTGGGAAGTAAGGGTAGGCCTTTGGAGGATAAACTGGGGGGTTTTGAGCAGAGGAATGACTTGATTGCCCTGCCCTGTGTTTTAACAGGATCACTTTGGCTGCGTTGAGAATAGATTACAGAGGAATAAGAGCAGAAGCAGGGAGACCTCTTAGACTTTTCAGGAACCCACATGAGAGGTGGTGGTGGCTTGGTCCTGAGGGTTAATTACAGTGTTAGCGAGACATACTCAAATTCTCAGTATGTTTTGAGGGTAGAATCAGTATGTTGTTGACAGATCAGACATGAGATGTGTAAGAAAGAGCAGTCAAAGATGACTCCAAGGTTTTTGACCTGGGGGACTGTGGAAGGAGCAGTTTGAGGGGAGGATATGCAGAGCAAAATAAAAATTCTGTCTTCAGCACGTGAAGTTTGAGACATCCACGTGGAGATGTCAGTATGCAGTAAAATAGATGGGTCTGGATTAAAGAGAGGGGTCCAGCTAGAGATGTGAGGGTTGTCAGCACACAGGTGGTGTTTGAATCTGGCACTAAGAACAGCAAGGGGTGAGATAAAGAGACCTTGGCCTGAGCCCTGGGGAGTCCATTGTTCACTAGAGGAAGAATCCGCAGAGGAGCCTGAGGACGAGGGGCAGTGCAGTTGGAGGAAAGTGAGCAGAGTCCCGGGAGCCAAACGAAGAAAGTATAAGGTCGAAGGGAATGACCAAATCTGTCGAGGAGGATGGGAAATTAGATTGAGCAGTGTGAAAGAGACCTGGACAAGGGAAGTCTCAGCTGAGTGGTGGGATACAAAACTAGAGGCGACTGAATACAGCATGGGAGAAGAGGAATGGGATACACAGCATTTAGATTACACTTTCAATCTTGTATTTTCTGAACATGAATGCAGAACAAGGGGTTATTATGTATTAGGATGAAGGGCGGTTTTTTAGTTTGTTAGTGTGAAGATGGCAGGAGTTGTCCCCACCCCTGGCAGGGTTAGGCTGTCCCACGGGCAGTGGGCGGAGCTGGTCCCTTTGTGCTGTGGCTCTGTGCCCCCCCCCCCCCCCGCACCCCCGCCTGCCTTGCAGCCTGGCCTGGATTATCCTTGTCTTCTGCAGTAAGAGCTGTGGCAACATGCTAGTGTTGGCCGGTGTCATCCAGTGCACAGAGAGGGACGAGTTCTCCCACCGGGAGATGATAGCCAGCCTGCCCCTCTGCAGCCATCCCATCCCGTGCGAGGTGCTAATCATCGGGGCTGGGGACGGGGGTGTCCTGCAGGAGGTGGTGAAGCGTTCTTCCATGGAGTCGGCCTGTGGTCCAGTGTGAGATTGACAAGGACATCGTTCAGGTCTCTCAGAAGTTCTGCCAGGCATGGCTGTGGGCGGCTGCAGCCCCAAGCTGACCCTAAACATGAAACAGGGCCAGGATGCCTTCGATGTTATCATCACTGACTCCTCAGACCCCGTGGGCTCTGCCAAGACTCTCTTCAAGGAGTCCTATTACCAGCTTGTGAAGGTGGCCCTTAAGGATGATGGCAAGTGTCATCTGCCAGGGCGAGTGTCAGCAGCTGCACCCGGACCTCATCAAGGAGATGCAGCAGTTTTGCAAGTCGCTCTTCCCTGTGGTGACTTCCGCTTACTGTACCATCCCCACCTACCCCAGTGGCCAGATGGGCTTCATGCTGTGCGGCAAAAGTCTGAGCATCAACTTCCGGAAGCTCACGCAGCAGCTGACGTGGAAGCAGGTGGAATAGCAGCAGCTGAAATACTACAGCTCTGATGTGCACCAGAAGGCCCCGTCTTGTCTGAGCGGCCGCCCAGGCCCTGAAGGATGTGGGCCAAGCCCGGGTGCTGCCCAGGACCTTGAGCCGGGGAGCCTCTGGGACGCCTGGGCGTGACAAGCGCAGGACAAGATCCCCTGCCCCACCGGCATGTCCACCAAGCAAGTCTTACAGGCCCCAGAATACTGCCTGGCGTGCCCTGCTGGGTGGACTGTCTCTCAGTGTGGTGTTCAGCCCTCAAGCCCATACCAGCTGTGTACAGAAAAGGAAAAAAAAAAGATGTCAGGAAATTCTGTTTGTAAGGTGATGGATATTAATCCAGTAGGGAGAGAAAATATGATGCAGGGGTAAGAAGGAAGGATTGCTGGAATGACATCCTTGAGAAGGCAAGAAAGGGATGGAATCTGGTCCATAAGTGGAGAGGTTGGACACCCCTCATGGCTGTAGAGACCGTTCGTTCCTTCTTAGAAGTAGGAGGGAAACCAGTGTTTGGGACCCAGGTGGAATTAGTTCGGTAATCTTGCTAGTAGGAGCTTGTTGAAGTTTTTTCTTGATTGCTTCTTGTTTACCAGTGAAATGAGAAACAAGACGTTCGCTAATACTGAGGAAGGCAGAAGAGATGAAGAGACCTAAAGAGAGAGGAGAAGGTATGAGACAGTCATCTGAGAGTGAAAGCTCTGAAAACTGTAGTCTGATATCTTGGTAGCACTAAGAGCCCACTTGAGGTTCGTGGTCATGACAGGTGTGTGCTTTCCCCATTCAAGCCCAGCTTTGGAAACAGGTGTACAATAGGCAACGAGTTTGATTTAACCAATTTGGGGGTTTCTTCAAGTCAGTTCAGTGAAGGAAGACAAGGCTACGAGAGTTTCAGGGTGTTTGCAGTAGAGTAGAGGACCAGGGCCATGAGCAGGATGAGGCAATAGGATCAGGAGAACTAGACCTTAATGGGGTTTGGTAATTTGTGCAGTTGGCGTATTGGAGAGAGTGAATTGGAAGAATAGGAAGAGGTAGTTGGAGAGCCAGGATCTTTCTAACTAAGGGAGGAATTACAGTAACCAGTACAGACAAGGTCTGGGATACCAGCATTGACATGAGGGGCTGGGGCAGGGTGGAGTTGCCAGGACAGGGTGTTGGAAGGTATGGAGGTGGAAATCCCCAAGAATGATGTCAGAAGAAATGTCTTGGAGAGGTTGACAGTGAGGCAGGGCTTAAATCTCTAAGGAATGAGGGGTAGTGACTCAGGGATCAGTAGATGACCAGAGAGGTGAGAGAGAAATCTGAAGAGTGGCAAGATAGAAGAAGTGAGTAGTGGCGAGTCGTTTTGGGTGTTGCGTAGGGATTCAGTCATAGCAGGGTTTCTCAGCCTCAGCACCACTGGCATTTGGGGCTGGATTTATCTTTGTTGTGGGAGCCGCCCTGTGCATTGTGGGGATGCTTTGCAGCAGCCTGGCCCCTACCTGTGAGCTGCAAAGGTCCCTCTCCCCAGCGGTGACAACCACATATGCCCAGACGTTGTTAAATGTCTCCTGGGGACAAAATTGCCCTCATTTAAGAACCAGTGAGTTAAGTGAATACTGAAAAAGCATTAGGGTCACTGGTGGCCTTATATAGAGCTGTTTCTAGGGAGTGCTGGGGATGCCACTCTAATCCAGTTCGGAGTGGATTATGAAATAAGCAGGAGAAAAAATAGGAAATCCTGACCTGTCTTTCCAGGAGTTTGACTTTGAAGGGCTGGAGGGTGAGAGAGCAGTGAGTGGAAGAGACTGAGAACCAAGGATGCTGTCCTTCTGTCGGAGGGAGGCCTGGACAGATTTAAATATTGATGAGAAGGATCTATGTGAGGGGAACCATGGACTCTAGAGAAAAGAGTGGCTTCGACATGGGCTGTGGAATGGTTTGTAGATGGGGAGGAGTCCACATTCGATGGAAGGAGCAGTGTCTCCAAAGATACAGGAGCAGCAGGTCGATGCTACTGGTTTATGGCTTTGTTGGAGAGAAGCAGAGGAGTTCTCATCCAGCAGCTTCCATTTTCAGCTTCCGAGCGTGAAGAGAACAGGGTGCTGGGGCGGCGGTGGAGTGGGGAGGGGTTGGCACTTTGAAGCAGTCGTGGAGAGCGGGAGGAGCAAAAAACCAAGCTGGCTTGGAAAACCGAGGAAAAGTACTAGGCTGTCTGGGCAGTGGTGAGGGCCTATGTGGGGCCAGGGAGTCTGATACAACAGTACCCATCTTCCCTGCTGTGGTTTCTCCAGCATCGCTTAGACACTGAGAAAGCAGATCACACGCAGGCTTCCGCCTGAGTTGGGGCTTTGCTAGATGGTCATGATGGAAAGTGCAGAATATTGGCAAGCGTGCTCCTGAAATGATGACCTTGGGAAATGTAACCTTACAAAAGGAGGGGAGGGAAGGAAACGCGAATCTACAGATTGGTTAGAAAAAGTCATGGGGCCTCTGAGGTCATTATGAAAGGAGGAGATATTAATTGTGGTCAGAAAGGGGGAATCCCTGGAAAGAGAATTTTTTCAAGTGATGACAAGGTCCAGGGTGGCACCATGGAAGTTCGTGCATGAAAGGGGGAACATCACTGCTGTCAAGTTACTAAGGGCCAGGGTGGCCCAGTCATGTCTGTGGATGCAGATGTCCTTCTGGATGAGGGAAAACTTGGAATGGAGAGAGCAATGTGAGCCAGGGGCCAGATTTTCCATGGACCAGGAGCAGCAGCTGGCAGGTAGGAAATAATAGGCTCTGGGAAACTCTCGGGGTTTACTCTACTTGCATGGACCAAAGAGGAGCTGCTTTTACTGGGGATTAATGGTCTGGAAGCGACCTACAGAATAAGATGAATGTCAACCTTACTTCCTTGCCCTGAGTGTGAAAGGTACAAAGGAATAATCAGAGCCAGCTGCGCATAGATCTGCACAGTTTTGTTTGCAGGCTTTGTTTCAAGCAATTGGTCAAGTTTTATTTCAAAGTGGCTTCCAGGGTCCGTTTTAATCTTCATCTCCTCCCTCCCCCAGAAATCCAGACTTCATTTTGGTTATTTCTGGCTTAACTGGCCCCAAGGCAAATGAATTGGTGTTGGGGCTTTTGAGGGAGATTATGGTTTATTTTATGGGCAGTCCCGAGTCTTTCTGGCTAATCTCAGAAACCCACCTAAAGTCCCAAGGTCTGCCTCAAGATCCTAGGATCTTCAGGACCTAGAAGACTGGGAATAAGGCAGGACCCTTCTGCTCAAGCATTTCTTTACTTGGATTTGTACTCTTGTGTCTTCTACAAAGAAATAGGATGGCTTTGCTTTGTAGCTTTTGGCACTGAGTTCACCAAATGAGAAGAGAAAAGGAACTGACCCAAAAAAGGAAACCAAACAAAGGAACATGGGTTTGGCAAAAGAATTCTCTCTCAAAAGAAGAAATGAGACCAAAGATAGGCTAGTAAGGATGGCTGAATTGGCCCATTTGCTATGGTAGGAATTCACATGGCACTTCAACTTTGAAAGCATTTCATGCATCCAAGAGCAAAAGGTGAGGGAATGTGTACTTTGCCTGAATATGAAGGGAAGGGGACCTACTCATTTGCTTTATGTGGCTGATTCAGAAGCTACATTTGTGGATTTGTTAGGATTGGAGGGTAGGAGCAAAAATAGGCAGGCCAGCATGCAAAGTCTCAGTCAGAAATTTGAGTCACTTCTTTGGAATGCAGAATGTATTTTCCCAGAGAAACAGTCATAAATGGTGATTGGACTTCTAGGCCCAGCCAGGCCAGACCAGCTAAGGCCAGTTTAACTCAGAGGGTTAACAAAATTATCGTTCTGTACTAATGATCCTCTGGAACACTCCAATTTTATTTTTTCCATTATTACTAAAATTTTAGAATAAATGTAAAGTCCAGAGTGAGTGTGTTGAGTGGAAGCCTGTGGAAAAAAATGCTTAGCATGGTGAGTGAAAAAGAGAAGCATTGATTTTTGAGTTTGTTAGATTTCGAAGCAGTGATCTGTCTAAAACTTGAGGAAGATGATTTAATGGTATGAGAAAACAGACGGAAAAGGGCTTATCAGTTTCTATAGTCCTTTGTTCTTTTCTGCTAATGAAGGGCAACTTTATTTTTATTTTATTTTATGTTTTTTAGATTGAAAATATTCAAGCCCTGGGAGAGAGCTATAGAATAAGCCATGCCGCATGAGACTGTTGTAGAGAGGAATATCGTTATTCCAAAGGAGTTTAACCTTCTTAGCTAGAACGATTATGTATCAACCAGGGTATTAAAAGAACATGTGGATTTGCTCATGGGACCACAGTTGGGAATCTGGAGGTGATGTGGGGGCCAGGACAAGTACCAGAATCGTAGAGGGACAAATATAATAGTTTTCTGGAAGGGGTGGGGTTGGAGTAGAAGTTGGACCTAGACTGAATTCTGATAAATGGAGACATTGACGCTGGAGTATTCGTGTCCAGGAAGATTACAGAATGAGATTTTCAAGCAGACGGTTTGTGAGTGCTAAAAAAAGAAAAGGTCATCAGGAGCCAACACGAGTTCAATAAAAATAAGTCATGTCAAACTGAGTACATTACCCTTTTTTTTTTTTTTTTTTTTAAATGGGGGTGATTATAATGGTAGAAGAGAAGAAAGCCACGGACATTTTTGTGTTTTTTTAATCGAAGTATAGTTGACACATTTTTGTGCGTTTTGATTTTAGCAAATGGTGTGAAAAAGATTGCATTTAAATACAGAATGAAGAAATGTGGACCTAGTGAGAGTACACTTCTCTGGGCGATTGATCATACCAAGACTGTGGAACAATGGCTAGAAATCAATTCCTAGAGGAGACAGAAATCAATATGAATTAAAGTAAGCGCCTGCTTCCTAATTCACAAATATCTGCTGCCTAAGTACGGATTGTGAGAGCTGAGGCTAATGACTGATCATGTGGAAGACTAGGTATTTGCCTAATTAAACTTAGTATGAATCAAGCATGTAATCATAATGTCAAAAAGTTAATGCAAGTCTCGGTTGCATTCATACCTATATGCCCAGAACAAAGAAAGTACTAGGCTTCTCCCGTTCAGTATCAGTAAAGCCACCCACTGTCTGGGTGCTCCATTTGGGGGGGGGGGCATGCTGATTCTAGAAAATCAACATAGTAATGGATCCTAACACCTAGGCAAGAGTATGACATCAAATTTAAATATTTGATGATAGTAATTGGTGGATAGAGTTGCAAAATACAATATTAAGACCCATGAATAGAAGGTATATATAGGCAGACATTTCATTTCAGTAGAAGGACCTTCTCATATTTGAAGTACCTTAATTCCTTGGAGGAGTTCAAATATAGACGGACTGGGAAACAATCTAGGCAGGCGAGGTGTGCTTGAACCAGGACGCGTCGGCGGGGATGAGAAGGAAGGGCATACATGTTTTATGTGTAGCAGGACTTCGTAGCGGAAGGCAGACAGGGAATGAGAGAAAGACAGGATGTTCCTGGGAATATACCACCCTAGTAAGTTGTATGTGGCTCACTGATGAGTCTGAGTTGCTTTTGTTGTATTTTTTCCCCTCCTGTAACCCGTCGTCATCATCAGCCAAATTTCCTCCTTGTAACAGTGTCCATTCTACAGCTTTTATTCCCCTGTTTTCAGAAAGCCTGGACTGAAATGCCATGTGAATTCTTGCCCCACAAAGTATCCCATTTGAAATTCAGTGAGCTATCCATTATCTGGGGAAATGTCAAAATTAATTTGACAAAAACAGGCATGAGGAAAGCAGGGAGCCCTGGGCATTCTGAACAAAGATGTGATATCAGTATTTACCATGGAACTCATTTGATTATAAGTCGCCTAGAAGCATGCCACAGTAATGGCCAGAGAAGCCCACAGAAGCAAAAGAATTGAGTTAAAGTTGAGAGGCTGCTGGTAAATAACCTGACTGTGCCATGACCTAAAAAACAGCATTAATGGAAGAAGTTGTAATAAAAATTTAAAGAGAAACACAGAACTTGGCAGAAATGCATACACAGAATGAATTCACAGGATTCCTGGAAAATTGAAAAGGAGAGACCTGTGGGATTTCAACTGTAGCTGCCTCCCCCCCACCCAATATTTTGAATTTGTAATTAATTTGGAAGGCTTAAGGGCTTTGGAAAGATGATTTAAAATCCGTTTATTTCTGGAGTCCTACTGGTTAGCCCTAGCTTTCCTTATTTTGGCAAGTAATAATAAAAAATGCATCTTTACTATAAGCCTCAAATGTATTCCTTAAGTCTGTCTCTGATAAAAACAAAACTAAACTAAAACAAAAACAAAAACAAACCCAAACCACTGTAAGATATGCTTTTACCCAGAAAACTCTAATGGCTCCTTCAAAAGGAAAATACATTTACAGTTTCTTCTCCCAAGTCACTTTTTGAAATGTAGATTAATGTGACCTGACAGACTGTAATAACTACCAAAGAGCATTTCATTAATTATAATGAGCAAACCAATAATATAGATCTTTACAATGTTAGTATGAATTAGAATATATCAAGTCAAGACCATACTTGTGGCTGGACTAAAATTTGACTGCTAAGTCCAAATCCCTTAAAAGCACATAATGAAAATTTTGACAGACCATTCAGGGATACTAATGGTATCACCAGCATTTCATGGTTTCTCGGTAGTATTAAGTGTTTTTAAAAAGTAAATATACTGTTTGTGAAATAAGAAGAAGGCTGAAGAAGAGAGAGGTGAATGAGAGGACATACTTCTGAGACTTTGAAAAGTGGTTTTACTTTAAAAAAATTTTTTTTTCTTCTTTTGGAAAAGAAAGTCATTCTCAAAGTCCCCCCAGGAAGCTGAGCACAAGATGGAATTCCAGGGAATTAGAAGCCCTCTGTCCCTGTGCAGTTCTGCTCTCAGCCCCTGTGGGCAAGTTGCTTTTTCTTTTAGGACCTCAGTCTCCTCGTCTAAAAAAAGCAGAAAAATCAGATTTCCTCACTGGGGTGTGTTCCGTGACTGCACAGTGATTGGAAAGCATTTCAGCTATCTTAAAAGCATATTCATGAAATAATAATACGGTAAGAAGTCTTCTCTAACATTTATGGATGCTTATAGTTGGCAACACAGATTGCAAGTACGGGGATAGCCAGCCTCAAAGTGACCACAGCCCTGCATCGCT